>NC_141691.1:36638835-37128835 GCF_964263255.1 Lissotriton vulgaris | reverse complement strand
GATCAAGCGATGGGTGATTATGGTGCAAGCCCTCCCTCCACAACTTTCTTCTTTTGTCTCTTCTTAAAAAGTGTGCCCTCGTCAGGGCAGTTTTATCAATATTTCAAGAATTACGGTGTGAGAAGTTGGCCTGGTATATGATGCTCACTAGTTCTAGTGATCACCTTGTACCATGCCAATCAACCCTTATGATGATTGGTTGTAAGTCAACCTTATAGACCAGCTTTCCTAGTAACGTGGACAAACCAGTCTTAGGCTAAACTCTGTAAAGGCATGTGAAGCGAGCTGTTTTACCATACACAATACCCTTGAATACCAAATGAAAGAACACCACACAGATATATATTGAAAATATATATATATATTTATTTACTACAAATCCCCTATACTCTTTATGAGCACAGAAGCAAATGCGTTAAAACAAAACACAGTTTAAATACACCAAAGTTGCACAATATGGATGAGCCCTAGGGGCCACCTAAACCATATACTAAAATAGTGGTATAAGAACCACCTAGCTGAAAGGAAGTACGCCTAGGGCCTTGGGAATCGCTGGAGCTGTTCGGGTCTACCAGTGAAGAAGTCGGGGAAGGCCCGTGGGACTCGGGTGCAGCGCTTGAAGTGCAGGCATGCACCAATGCAATGTCACTTGGAGCTGAAGATGCTGCAGGCGTCGAGACGAGAAGAGTTCCGGTGGATTCAAGGGTGGATCTGAAGTGTTGAAGACCTGAAAGCAGAGGGGACAATGTTCAAAGTCACCTGCCAGTGAATACCGTGGAACTAGGATGGAACCAGGCGATGTTGGGTGCAAACAGGCGATAAGGTGCAGCTTGTCTCCTGAGCCACGTGGACACGAAGAGGTCAAGGACGTCCAGGAGTCGATCACAAGCTGTCCCACAAAGGGTCTGGCTGATGGCAGTGTCAGCAACTTGATTGGAGCAAACAGGCCTTGGCTAATGGAAGCCACGCAGGAAGTGGAAAAAGCTTATCACTCGGAACAGCAATGTCAGAGTGGTGCTCCTTTTTACAGGAGTGAGGGCAAGTCTTGAGCAACCAGACCCGCAGTGTAAATTGTAGCTTTCATCGCCAAGATGGCCACTGACCACGTGGCAAGTGGCTGGGATGGCACGTCGAGTAGCATGATGCAAAAGGGCCCCACGCAGATCGTGGAGATGCTGGGGGCTGATCTTCGGTGCAAGGGCTGCTCGGTTGTGGGGCTTCTCAATCCCAAAAGCACAGCATCGAGGATGCCTCGGGTGCTGCGCAGTCAGCTTCTCGGGGGTCTTTCGAGATGTCCAGTCCCACGTCTCTCGGTGCCTCCACGGGTCCCTTCTTTGCAGGGACTGTGGATCGAGCTGTGAGAAGTCTGGGAGTCAGGGTCTCGTCAGGCTCTGGGCTCGGGCTCCAGCAGGAGGCAGCGGCAAAGCAGATATTGAGTTGCTGGATGGTGCCTGTGTTCACAGGGTGGCCACTCCTAGGCCACAAGGAGATGCTCTTCAGTCTTCTGTGCAGCAGAATGTCGTAGTCCAGTCGTCTTCTTAGTTTCAAGTTGATTCAGGATGATCTGAGGTGCTATGGCACTGCTCCTACTCTTATTCCCAATCTGAGAGGTGGATCACCTGCTAGGTCCCTCCTCTGGGTGGGACCAGGAAGGGGGGTGGTTACACCCCCTTTCCTTTGTCCAGCTCCGCGCCAGGACTGGGTCTGGAAAGCCCCAGCACCGGTTTAGACTGGCTTATGCACGAGGACACCTTGTGTGCCCCGGGCATGTCTGATTCTATTCAGCCCTGTTCTACCCAATACACAAAATCCTGTCTGGGGTGGTGCTCGCACCTCCCAAGGCAGGAAACCCTTTCTCCAAGCCTCCCTTGCTGGAAGGACTCCCAGCAGCAGGAGGTCAGACTTGTGTCTGTGGTGGCAGCATCCATTCTGTGATGCTAAAGCTCTGGTTAACTTTAACCGGGGTTCAGGTTATGTACATGTCGTGTCCCTCTAGAAGGGTGGAATGCTATCCCTGTCGACAGAACTGTTGAGGGGATAGTATTACAAATCGTATGACACCTTACTCGACATGTTTTGATAAAGCCAAACCAAAGTTAGCATATAACCGCGAGGATTATAATGCACGGTATGGCAATATCCCGGAACAGCTAAGGGAGTTGTTCCCAACAGCTGCAGACGGGCTCAGCTCATGCTAGAGCACCATCTCACATGAAACCAAGCACTCTGCCTCCAGGATTGCTGAGGTCTTCCATAGGAGTGGGCTATAGGTTACCATGTGTCCAGTTTATTTTATTTATTTTATATTCTTATATAGCGCCTGACTAAACTCCCGAAGGGGTATCTCCGCGCTTTTTGCAAGTGGCAGAATATAACTCATAGTAACCATGGAGCAATGAAGGATTGTTACTCAAAAAAAAATTAGTTGCTTGTGAATAGGTGGGTTTTAAGAATCTTTCGAAAGGCCAGATGGTTGGTGTGTAATCTCAGTGTGAGAGGAAGCGAATTCCAGAGCTTTGGTCCCGCGTGGGCTAGAGCGTGGCCTCCTTGCCTGGCCTTTTTTATTCTAGAAACCTGTAACAACTGAAGGTTGCTGGATCGTAAAGAACGTCCAGGAACATAGGGTTGAAAGATTTTAGTCAGGTATTTGGGGCCGGTGCCTATTAGACACTTGTGAATAGTGCATAGGGTCTTAAATTGTACTCGTTTTCGCACTGGGAGCCAGTGGAGTTTAGTCAGCAGGGGGCGGGAGGGAGTCCTAGGTGGAACATTCAGGACAATCCTTGCTGCAGTATTTTGGACTACCTGTAGCTTATTGAGTTGTTCTTCATTTGCTTCTAAGAGCAGGCCATTACAGTAGTACACTCTGCTAATGACTAGCGCCTGGACGAGTGTTTTTCTATGACAGTCTGGTAGATAAGGAAAGACCCTCCTTAACAATCCTATGGCCCGAAAGCATGTGCCATCCACTTGGTTAACATGGTCTTTTAGTGTGAATGCCTGATCTAATAGCACCCCCAAGTTTTTGACAGTATGCTTAGGACTGGGAACAGGTCCCAGTTCCGGGGGCCACCACTCAGGGGACCAAAGTGTTGCTGCTTGCCCGAACAACATAACTTTGGTTTTCCCTACATTGCACTGAAGGCAGTTTGATGACATCTACTCCGATACTGCCCTCATTCCGTCTGCAAATGATTTTTTTTAATGCAGGCGTCAGGGTTTTAAAGGGAAATAGGAGTTGGGTGTCGTTGGCGTACGACAACGGGGTGAACCCAAAAGATCTTACTATGTCTGCCAAGGGGGCCACATACACATTAAATAGTGTAGGGCTCAAACATGAGCCCTGTGGCACTCCCTTGTTGAGCTCCCTAGAGATGGATTTATGGGAGCCCAACCTGACTTCTTGAGAGCGGCCGGACAAAAAACTATCCATCCAGGACAGAGCTACGCCCTCCAGGCCTACATCCCTTAGATGGCCGAGAAGCACCTTATGTGACACCGTATCAAAAGCGGCGGAAAGATCCAACAGCACCAGAATCATGGAGCTTCCCCCATCCAGTGCCATTCTGATGTTATTGATCACTGTTTGGAGGGCTGATTCGGTGCTGTGTTTGGGCCTGAACCCAGATTGTGAATAGTCCAGGCCTTCCGTCGCTTCAAGATGTTTGGATAGACAGGTGTTCACGTGCTTCTCTGCTATCTTGCCAATGTATGGCAAGAGGGAGATAGGGGGTAGGTTAGAAAAATCTGACCATGGAGATGCCGCTTTTTTTCTTATTGGGTTTACCACCGCCTTTTTCCATTCCGCAGGGACCTGTCCTTCCATAAGGGAGATATTAATCACGGTGTGTATGGAGGGGCCAAGGAGGGAGATCAGGGGGGCAACCATTTTAGCAGGGATGAGGTCATTGGGGGACCCTGATTTAATATGGGTAATAAGAGGGAGAAGATCTGTATTACCAATAGGTGGAAATGATAGCAGAGAATGTTTCTTTTTATTAAGCGGGTTGAAGGAGGGGAGCTTATTATTGTTTTCCATGTTATTAGATGCTATTATTTTTTCGTAAATAGGATTGATTTTATCTTCAAAAAAACGTGAAATTTCGCCGCAAAGAGTCTGTGAAAAGTCATCGGAGCCTTCGCAGGCTGTGGGTTTTACGAAATTTTGTAAGATTTTAAAAAGCTCCCTTAGGGCAATTACCCGCTTCTGCTAGTTGATGCGTCAGACAGGTTTTCTTAGCTTGCTTTATATGTTTGTAATAAGTTGATTGAACTTCCAAGAAGGTTTTTTGGTTCTCCTTGGTTTTCAGTTTCCTCCATGCTTTTTCAGCTCGCCTACATTTCTGCTTTTCTACTCTAAGTTCTTGTGTGTACCAGTTTTCCTGTTTAGAGGAAGGGTATTGTTTGTGTATCTTTAAAGGAGCCAGGATATCAATAGCTTGTTTGAGTGAATCATTGAGTTTAGCTAGTGCCATGTCTGCTGTATCGTCCCCCAATATGGTAGGTTGTTTCCAAGTGTCTCGTAATTTTTCCACTGAGACTTTATGCCATTGGCGTCGCCAAATGGGTGGGAGTAATGTTTTGTTGAAGGTTTTTTTTGGAGCTAATAGAGTAAACTCGATCAGAAAATGATCAGACCATGAAATCTCTCTGGCTGGGGAGCAGTTTATTTTAGTACAGTTACAGAAAAGTAAATCTAGAGTGTGGCCACCTTTGTGCGTGGCCCCATTATTCTGTATTTTTAAGCCCAGGTTAGAGAGGTCAGTAGTCAAGGAGATAGACTCGGGAAGTGCTGGATTATCCACATGAATATTAAAATCTCCCAGGAGGATGAAGTCCTCTTTAGATTTAAGGTGGAGAGCTAAAAGCTCCAGGAAGGAGACGGCAAAGTCTGGGTTGGATCCTGGCGGGCGATATACTAAGGCACCTTTCCAGGAAATGTGGGCTGCCGATGCAATTTTAAAGATCACGATTTCTAGCTGTAGGCTATAGTGTTGTTCAAGAATCGTGACCTTTATTTCATCTTTATGTATTATAGCCAGGCCACCGCCTTTTTTTTTCTCTCGGTCTAAATGCCTAAATTTATACCCAGATGGAACCCCCATCGCTATGGCTGTAACCGTGTGTGGTTTCATCCACGTCTCTGTGAGGAAGCATATATCTGGCTGTATTGTATAAACTAGGTCCCATATTTGATGTTGGTGCTTGGGAAGGGATCGAACATTTAGAAGGAAGCTCCTTAATTGTTTTAAAGAAATGCTTTCCTCCACATGTAACCCGATATCAGGAGGTTGGAACCGGCAATGTAAGCATGACAAACAACCCTCTAGGTTCTGCCAGGGTATTTTAATGTAGCAACCATTTATAGGTTTCAGGTCTAATAATGTTTGGGCAGAGTAAACGATATTAGGTTGCCTCATACCTGTAGCGGCGAAACAAGGGGAGGCATAGTCCATGGCCCCTGTGCCCCGTCCTGTCACGGACAGGCACAGACGGGCCACTCTTTAGCGGGTCTTCGGCGGGACTGCGCGCGATCGCTGCGCGCTCAGGAGGGTGCGAGGGCTAAATAGCCCCTGAGTTAAACCACTAGAGCGCTAACCGCTCCTAGTGGGACCGAGGATGCTGGAAGTGCCTGCTCACCCCCTAACAAGAAAGGGAGGCGGCTAAAAAGCAGCAATACAATAGCACGGTATTTTTAAATGCTGCCAATTTCCAATTCAAATATAGTGTTGGTGCAGTGATGTGCGGGTAATTCAAATTAAAAAATGCGTGTCACAACAATTCTTTCATTAAAATTCTATCGTCACTTTTAAAATGTATCGCTATCACATTTCATTGCATGGAGCATAGAGCTGTACCTGCCAGGCAAGCGGATCGGAGACACTGCCACTGCCTCCTTTCCGCAGCGACTCCCCGAGGTGCTCCGCCTAAATAGCCCCTGAGTTAAACCACTAGAGTGCTAACCGCTCCTAGTGGGACCGAGGATGCCGGAAGTGCCTGCTCACCCCCTAACAAGAAAGGGAGGCGGCTAAAAAGCGGCAATACAATAGCACGGTATTTTTAAATGCTGCCAATTTCCAATTCAAATATAGTGTTGGTGCAGTGATGTGCGGGTAATTCAAATTAAAATATGCGTGTCACAACAATTCTTTCATTAAAATTCTATTGTCACTTTTAAAATTTATCGCTATCACATTTCATTGCATGGAGCATAGACCTGTACCTCCCAGGCAAGCGGATCGGAGACACTGCCACTGCCTCCTGCCACTGCCACTGCCCAGTTAGGGTTAGATATAGGGATACTATATCTAAGTAAGAGGTGATTACACCAACTTACCCCAGCTGAGTGATCAGCCCGTTGTGTCAAATATGGAGGCCAGGCCAGGGGTGGCATAATATATGCTGCAGCTCCTGGTAGGCCTTGGAAACACCTATGCCGTGGGTACCTGGGGTACACTGTTACAGGGGCCTATAAGGTGAACCAATTCCAATTTGTAATGCACCTAGAGTGCATTGGCAGTAATTTAGAGAGAGAACAGCAGGCTGTGGGTCTGATTAGCAGGCCCACAGCCACATTAAGTCATAAACCAGTGAAGCAAAAAGCAAAAATTTGGGGTGACCATAGGATAGCAGACCTTACTCTCCTACATACGGCAAGTCACATTGCTGCATTGTGTTGAATAAAAAAGAAATGGCAGGCACCTCCCAGTGCCTTGAGACCCTCACGGGTGAGTAGTACGCTTTGCAACCCCTAATTAATTGACTGATTGAATGCACTGCATTTGAAAAAAACATATGGTGCATTCCTGTTCTTTCCTTGCACTGGCACCTTTGTTCTGGTGTGCAGGTATGCCTGCATTCGAGACAGGATTGTTTTTATGCAGGAAAGGCGCACCTTCCTGCACTAAAATATCATGAGACGCATGTTCCTTTTTCTGCAGGACACATAGAAGAGGACAAAAAGAGAGATACATATATTTATCCTTGTTATGCCTCGCTGGGGGAGGTGTAGCATTTCTAAGCATTCCCAGGTCGACCGATGGTAAATGTGGGAATGCACCAAAATCCATGGGTAGATGCACAGGAATACCAGTACTCCACCCATGGAATGCCTCCCTGGTACAGAGTAACACAATGCAGCAACTTGCACTTTGTTTCGTGCCTCTGCATTCATAAAGCAATGTGGCCTTGATAAGCTTGATGAAATAGCGCAACTAATTGATAAATATGCCCCACAGCTTCCTTTCTTCTCAGACCATGTCTGTTTTCTTTATTCTTTGCTGGTACCCACCTTCTTCACTGTGAAGAAAAGGGGAACCCCACACCAGAGCAGACAAGTCACCAGCCCTGCACCCTGCCCGACAAACTAAGCATTGCCTTAGTACCCTTGCTCTGTTCACACTGCTGGAAGCATTTGTTCTCATGTACCCACCCCCTCAGACACTAGCAGAGAGGGGTGGGGGATATATTCAACATCCTCTCACCTATGGTCCATGGGCACTGAAGGCCCCACGGAGACTCCATATACACTCACCTCTTCCTCTTGGCTGTGTTTTTCCTGTTTTCTCCCTAAAAGACCCTGGGGAGATAAGGGACTTGGGGATTAAAAATTAAAAGAAGGGAGGTGTATGCATGCCTATTCAGCTGTCTTGCTCCCCTGACCCGAGGGAGTTTGTGAAGCTCCAGAAGCAAGACATTGTGGGGCACATTTATGAGTCCCCTTGCATCGCTCTTGCACCATACAATGTACTTTAAGAGTGACACAAATGAAAATGTTGATATGTGAAGCCATGCAAGCCACCATGGGTGGCCCTGCATGGCTTCCTTAATCTCGAGTGAGGTAAAGCACTGCAAACAACTGCCTTGTATTGCTATACACCTGGGAGGCGTTTCCATGGGTGTTGTGTGGGTATTCCCAAGCAACATCCATGGCTTTTGATGCATTCCCAAAGAAAACCTGGGAATGTGCCAAAAACATATACCTGCCCAGGAGAGGCACAACATGAAGAAATATCTTTAGGCACATAGAAAGAGAAAAAAGCCTCTCAGGATTGTTTTTGTGCCGAAAGGTGCCTGTCCCTGCACACAACAACCCTGCCTGCAATACAGACACTATCACAACATGCTGCAAGTGTGTCTGTATTGGTGTTGTGTTGCCAAAATGGCAGCGGGGCAAGGGAAAGGACAGGAATTGACCATATTGGATAAGTATGATGCACTCCAGCCCTTTCCCTGTGAAGTAGGGCAGCACAGCAAGGAGATTTGCTGACCTTCCATGCTCCAAAAAACTCATAAAAAAGCCCCATGTGTACCCATTCCTAGCCGGGCCCTGCAGGAAACCAAGCATCTTTTTTCCCTAAATATTATTGGATCTATTTATTTAGTATTTCTTTAACACATAATTGTATTGTTTTTCTCATTCTTGTAAAATCACATATTATCAGGAGTAGTATGCATTTTGCACGGTGCGCAACGTTTACAACGCGCGCGTTACCACTACCTACCATTACCACGCGGTTGTAACAACAAAAGTTGATACAACGCATTGCGCTGGGGGGTGCTCGAGGATAGTAAATCATTTAATTTACTATCCCTACACCTTCCCTACTATCCACGGGGACTGGTGTTGGAATAGTAAATTAAATGTTTTAATTTTGCGCCCCCCAACGCAAGTCGTTGTAACGACTTGCGTTGTTACAACCGCGTTGTAATGGTAGGTCGTTGTAACGCGCACGTGGTAACAACATATATCCATTTTGCACTTAGTAGTCCTGTTGCATATGAAATTGTGAATATATCATTACATCTCATCACATATATCTCACTAGAAACATTAGATGATACAAAACTAACTTGGGAATGCAACAATCTGTGCATGATATTGTTTTTCTTAAGACAAAGAATGATTTTGAGCAGTACTCAACTTGACCCCCCTCCCACCCATACAAAGAACTTTCCCATTAACTCTTGCTTGTAGATGCTGGTCTGCGCGGTACTTATATTATTCTTGGAGATAGGCCACTGAGGGTCCTAAATACTAGGGAGGGGAGGGGTGCAGGGGGGAGCCAAGGAGGTGGATGGGGGAGAAAGTGATAGATTGAGAGGGAGAAAGGGCCAAAGGAAGGTAGAAAAGGGAACAGAAGATAACTACAGTGACTTCCTTCGCTATTCATAACATTTCATATTCTGGTGTATTAGCCCAACACATATCGCTGGTACAGACTACCACAGCCCCAATCAAAAGAGACATTACTTTTGAATGGCTCCAACTGTTGAAACTAGTCTAGTGATATTGTTTTTTGTGAAGCCCCCTATACTCCTCCCTATTGAGAGTTTCTCCTTCTATTTGGGCCCATCTCACCACCTCCTCCCCCAACATCCTTTCCTCAGAGCCATATGAGACTTTCATCGTTCCGTAAGCAGTCTTTTAGCCATAAATAGAGAGAGGTCTGTGAGCTGGTGTAACACTTTTGCTTTCCGTGGTAGGAGGATAATCCTAACAGGCATGCTTCTAGCGTTGTCCACTTGAATGGTTTGCACAGTTGTGTTATACTATCAGTGACCTTGCAATGCTGAACACAACAATAACATATGAGTAAGGTCAGCTCTGGGCAGGCGTCAGCAAGGGCAGATAGAGGAGGCTTTTGAGTACATCGTGAGGACCTTATTCATCATCAAATATGCCCTATGCAACAGGGCCAGTTGTATAAATTTGAACCATACATTACGGGATACCCATTTGGATTTTCAAGGGCTATTGCCCATTCCTTGTCTGTGAGTACACAATTGATATCCACCTCCCATTTTTGACAAAGGGATGAAAGTGAGACCTCCAAATGTTCTCTTAGTTCCTTGTAGAGCCATCTGATCAAATGTAATGTCTCCCATGTCCCATTATGTGCAATGCTTGCAATAAGTGGAATGTTGGGGGCTCACTCTGATCAACTATTCAATACTTGCAAACTAAATGTAAAATGCTAATGTATGTCTGAAATAGTGTAGTAGGGACTCCATATGGTCATACCACTCCAGCGGGGAGTATTAGCTGCCCATCAGTAAATAAGGAGCCCACAGTTGTGATACCCCATCCACTCTAGGTGCCAACCTATGTGCAGTTAACAGGCCGGAAAGTGTTGGGAGGCGGCATAGGGGTATGTTGGGAGCATATGGAGTGGGTAATTTTGTATACTTTAATGCAAGCTTCCAGTAAAGAAGCGCTACTTGAAGCAACACAGGAATATATTTCGGTCTTCCAAGCTCCAGGGAAATAAGTGTCTGCAGTGTTCCACGCCGTAATTGTGCAGACATATACCCAATTTCAGATATGTTATGCCCCACCAGCCAATATGCCATTCACTGTAATTGGCTAACTATGTTATATGCCTTGAAATCCGGGAATCCAGGACTCCCATACCACCTTTTGCTGTGGGCAGCTGCAATTTGGCAAGGCAAATTTTACGATGTCCAGACCCCCATATCAATATGATTAATCAGGAGTTTAGCATTTTAAAAACCCATGTATACATTCAACCAAGTACAGAGATTGGGCCTAAATACATCATGTTTTTTGCTCACCATGCCATTCCAGTTTGGACCCAGCCATATGCAAATCAGTGTTGACCCTGCACCCAGTGGGAAGAGTCGAGCCTGAATAGCCAGGCCAGATCCTCCCTGGACCAGAAACAAGCATCCTAGCTAAAGAATAGTAATGGATTCAAGCCAGATCTGTGACTTGGTGTGAGTATATGAAAAGTTTCAATGCTCCGTCCATCATCTCCTTGTATTTGCTCTGTGCGCCCTAAGTTGGCAGGGTATGCCCAAACGTAGATCTCTTGCTCACTTTGCCACTGGATTCAAGTTAGCCTGGCTGATGAAGGGTGTTACCCAGAAACTGGTCCCAGGATGCTTGTTTCGGGTTCTGGGAATACCTGGTTTTGCTATTCGAGCTGGACTGTTCCCATGAGGCACAGGGTGGCAGAGTGGGCTTTAGAATGATGATGGATTCAACCCAGATCTGTGACTTAGGTTGAGTGTCTGAAAAGTTTCAGCGCTCCGTCCATCATCTCCTTCTGTTAACATCATCATTTTCCCTATTTACATACACCCTGGTGTGGACAGTGGCAATTTAATCCAGAAGGCCACTTGCGATTTTAATGCATCAATGGCACGTGTGAGATTCCCGTCTAGTATGTCCTGTGTGTTCCTGTAAAACTGGATACCCAGATATTTAAAGGTGTCAGGTTTGACTCTAAGCTTCTCAGATCCAAAGCGTAGGGTGGATAAAGGATGTCTATCATAAAGGAAGTATGCTACGGACTTTGATGAATTCAATTGAAGTCCCGCCAGTGGACTAAATTGATGCAACAGTGACTCCACCGCAGTTAGGTCTGCTCCTCGATCTTTAAAATACAGCAACATATCATCAGCATATAACGACACTGAGTGGGTAGTTGGACATATTGAAATATGTGCATTGTTAATCAAAAATGGCTCTCCAGGGGTTCCAAAGCCAGCACAAAGAGGAGTGGGGAAAGGGGACATCCTTGACGTGTCCCACAATTTATATTATATGCAGGGGATATATATTTTACCCTGATTTCGCACGAGCTTTCGGTGAGGTGTATAATAATTCTACCTAATGACAATATGTTGGGGGAATGCCATATTTCTTCAGCGCTGATAGTATATAGGTAACTGGACATAATATCGACTACATATTATCGAATGGACAAAATATTGACGGAAAACTATCGACATTACCTAATCATCGACTATAGGAATATCATTGGACAAAATATCGTTGGACAAAATATCGACTGAAAAAATGACCCAAAAATATCGAATACAAATATATCGACTCAAAAATATCGACCAGACAAAATATCGAAATATAGTGAAAGTAAAAAATATCGAAAATATGTAGAAAAAAATGTAAAAAAAAAATATATATATATAATATTTAAAAAAATAGTAGTTAATGTTTAGGAGCGGGTTGTGGGTTTATATGGGAATAGGGTGGGAAGTAATTTAATAATAATTAATTAATCAATATATGTTTGGTAATTGTTTTAATTAGATTTTAATTGGTAATTAATTAATATTATTTAGTTAATTGTTTAATTAAGTATTTAGCATATTATTTAATTGATTAATTGATTAATTAATTATTAATAATTATTGTTTTTTTTATTGATTTGTATATTATTTTAATTGATAATTTGGTTATTAATTATAAATAATTAGTGATTTATTTTATTATGAATTAGCATATTATTGAAATTTTTAAATTGCTAACACATTAATTATAATTAGTTAATGATCTTATTAATATTTTGCATATTATTTAAATTAATTAATTGGTAATTAATTTATAATAATGACTTAATTACATTAATTGGATACATTTAAATGTAATGTATAAATGTATGTTCATGTTAATTAATTAATTGGAATTAAACAATATTAATTAATCAGATTTATTATTATAGCTAATGTGATAATATATTTTCTATTTGTTTTTGTTAAATATTATTTTGTTGTTAATTAAATATTAATGTTTAATGTTGTGTTCATTATTATTTATAGTGTTCATGGTCAGTTTAATAATTTTTGGTATAGGGTAATTTTTTAGGGTTCAGGGTAATTTTTCTGTTCGTGATTAAAGGTGTATTTAGTGGGATTTGGGACATTTTTAAGTTTTTGGGTAAAGGGGTTTTGAAAGGGTGAAGGGTCAGTTTTCAGTTTGTGGATTAAGGGGTGTTTTTTTTATAATCAGTGTCAGTTTTAAGTTCAGGGGTAAAGGTGTATTTTTTGGGGTCAGGGTCAGTTTTTAGTTTGTGGGTAAAGGGGTTTTTATAGTGTTTAGGGTCAGTTTTCAGTTTCTGGGTAAAGTGGTATTTATAGGGTTCAGGGTCAGTTTTCAGGTGTTGGGTAAAGGGTTTTTTTGGTTGAGGGTCAGTTTTCAGTTTGTGGGTAAAGGGGTATTTGTAGGGTTCAGGGTCAGTTTTCAGTTTGTGGGTAAAGGAGTTTTTTTAAGGTTCAGGGTCAGTTTTCAGTTGTTGGGTAAAGGTGTATTTTTTGGGATCAGGGTCAGTTTTCAGTTTGTGGGTAAAGGGGTATTTTTGGGCTTCTGGGTCAGTTTTCAGTTCTTGGGTAAAAGGGTATTTTTAGGGTTGAGGGTCAGTTTTCAGTTTGTGGGTAAAGGGGTATTTGTAGGGTTCAGGGTCAGTTTTCAGTTTGTGGGTAAAGGAGTTTTTTTAAGGTTCAGGGTCAGTTTTCAGTTGTTGGGTAAAGGTGTATTTTTTGGGATCAGGGTCAGTTTTCAGTTTGTGGGTAAAGGGGTATTTTTGGGCTTCTGGGTCAGTTTTCAGTTCTTGGGTAAAGGGGTATTTGTAGGGTTGAGGGTCAGTTTTCAGTTTGTGGGTAAAGGGGTATTTGTAGGGTTCAGGGTCAGTTTTCAGTTTGTGGGTAAAGGAGTTTTTTTAAGGTTCAGGGTCAGTTTTCAGTTGTTGGGTAAAGGTGTATTTTTTGGGATCAGGGTCAGTTTTCAGTTTGTGGGTAAAGGGGTATTTTTGGGCTTCTGGGTCAGTTTTCAGTTCTTGGGTAAAGGGGTATTTTTAGGTTTGAGGGTCAGTTTTCAGGTTGTGGGTAAAGGGGTATTTGTAGGGTTCAGGGTCAGTTTTCAGTTTGTGGGTAAAGGGGTATTTGTAGGGTTCAGGGTCAGTTTTCAGTTTGTGGGTAAAGGAGTTTTTTTAAGGTTCAGGGTCAGTTTTCAGTTGTTGGGTAAAGGTGTATTTTTTGGGATCAGGGTCAGTTTTCAGTTTGTGGGTAAAGGGGTATTTTTGGGCTTCTGGGTCAGTTTTCAGTTCTTGGGTAAAGGGGTATTTTTAGGGTTGAGGGTCAGTTTTCAGTTTGTGGGTAAAGGGGTATTTGTAGGGTTCAGGGTCAGTTTTCAGTTTGTGGGTAAAGGAGTTTTTTTAAGGTTCAGGGTCAGTTTTCAGTTGTTGGGTAAAGGTGTATTTTTTGGGATCAGGGTCAGTTTTCAGTTTGTGGGTAAAGGGGTATTTTTGGGCTTCTGGGTCAGTTTTCAGTTCTTGGGTAAAGGGGTATTTGTAGGGTTGAGGGTCAGTTTTCAGTTTGTGGGTAAAGGGGTATTTGTAGGGTTCAGGGTCAGTTTTCAGTTTGTGGGTAAAGGAGTTTTTTTAAGGTTCAGGGTCAGTTTTCAGTTGTTGGGTAAAGGGGTATTTGTAGGGTTCAGGGTCAGTTTTCAGTTTGTGGGTAAAGGAGTTTTTTTAAGGTTCAGGGTCAGTTTTCAGTTGTTGGGTAAAGGTGTATTTTTTGGGATCAGGGTCAGTTTTCAGTTTGTGGGTAAAGGGGTATTTTTGGGCTTCTGGGTCAGTTTTCAGTTCTTGGGTAAAGGGGTATTTTTAGGTTTGAGGGTCAGTTTTCAGGTTGTGGGTAAAGGGGTATTTGTAGGGTTCAGGGTCAGTTTTCAGTTTGTGGGTAAAGGGGTATTTGTAGGGTTCTGGGTCAGTTTTGGGCTTTGGGGTGAAGGGGTATTTTTAGTGTTTAGGGACAGTTTTGGGTATTTTAGATGCTGGTGTATAGTGTAACATAAAACACTTATACATTAAAGCTATTATAGGAAAATACTAAATAATATAACTTGACATTATTAAGTTTTACTTTGATCTAAAAAATATATGTATTAGCATGTTTCCAGACAGTAGCTAGAGTGGAGTTGGAATTCTAATTATTAATTGGTTAGTGTCCAGCACCATCACTGATATTACCTACACTGGAGTTGGATTAATAAATAAACATTGGTCAGTCTCCACCACATTTTATGATATTAGCTTGAGTGGAGTAGGAATAGTAAATAATTTTTAGCTAGTGTCCTGCAGCTTCTATGATATTAGCTTGACTGGAGTAGCAATATGTAAATCACCTATTCCCCAAACCTTAGTTCCAAAAGATACTCCCCCCGCCTCTGAAGTTATTACAGCCACCACTATTATTGAAGTTGAGGATCTGGACTGCACAATTGATGGTGTGAGCGGTCCAGGGTTAAAGGGACTTGACGCTGACGCTGACACTGTTACTGTCACGAATACAGCTGGAATTGAGAATAAAAAACTATCAACATACTTAACAGGTCAGGTTAAGGCAAAGCGTTCATTTACCCCTAAAACAGCCAAAATAGCCAAAACTAAATCAAAGACCTTGGTCTCCACCTCCAAAATAACCCCCTCACTGCGTTCCTACTTTAAAGTGGTTCCCCAAGTACTGCGGTTAGGAAACGAAGGCGATACTGCTTTTGAAATTCGGAGAGCGGCTAAATTGGTGTTAGGTTCCCCTATTGCGGGTATGGAGGATTTGGAGGGCGCAGCGAGTACAAACACCCTTACAAACAGCAATATGGTTATCCATAATAACACTGATAAGGGCATGGAAACCAACGACGATCAACTTCTCTCCCCTACATTAGGAGAGGTTAGTCAAGTGGAGCTAGTCGATTGTCAGATCCCCTCTAATTTGGAGCAAGCTATGCCTTCAGTGCCTTCTGTGTCTTCACTGGTTCTGTTCAATCCCTTAGCTCCACCACTACCGCTTGCCCCTCCGAGCATAGCAGCAGGGCTAAGCCTGCAGTCAATCCTTCTAGAAACTGGTTCTAAGGCCTCTACTAGGAACCAGGAAGATCCTAGCTCTTTCCAGGATACCACCCAGGCCTTGAATAGTGATCTCGTGTCCACACTGCAGGCCTCTTTCCAGACAATGTTTACATCTCTGGCGGCAGATATTAAAAAGGGGTTTGAGACTTCCGCATCCAATCAAGCCGATATCCGATGTTACTGTCAATCACTGGACAGTAAGCTAGGGGATCTTACCACTAGAACGGAAACACTTGAAGATTCTGTCACGGAAGTAAATATTAACCTGAACGCCACAAAAGCTGAAATAACAAACCTCAGACAGGAAAACCAGAGTTTGTCCGATAGGATGGAGACTTTGGAAAATCACGCTCGGAGGAACAATCTACGAATTCTGAATATTCCCGAGGAGAAAGAGGGCTCTGACATCAAACAATTCGTGGTTTCCCTGTTAAAAGAAGCGTTAAGACTGGACTTCTCTGAGCAGGAAATAGCTCTGGATATCCAGCGCATTCATAGAGAGCCTTTTCAAAAGAATCCTCAGAGAACCAAACCTAGAAAAGTTTTGGTCAACTTTCTTACCTACTCTCTTAAAGAAACCATTCTGAATACAGCATTGAAACAGAAGGTGGTTAACGCTAAGGGGTTCAACTTTCAGATCAGATCAGACCTGTCTAGGATAACGCTGGATAGGCAGTGGGAGCTGGGTAAGAGGTTGGAAGCGTTCAGGAGTCAGGGGGCCGTAGCCCAGCTGGTCTTCCCTGCGGCTCTAAGAGTAATGTACAAAAACACAATGCACAATATAAGATCAGTGCAGGCCGCAGATGAATTTCTCTTAAGTATGGGTAGAAGGTCGGAGTCTCCTAAGTAGTTTCGGTCTACTTTCTTATACTATCTGCTTCTCTGTATATACTAGTTACTTTTTTATTTTTTTTTTTTTTTTCCCTTGTCTGATCTCAGTCTGATCTCAGTCGAGTCTTTGAGGCTTGCTTAGATTATTTTTTAAAGGGTTTAAGTTTCTATTCCTTGTATTGAGATAAGGAGTCTAAACACTCCAAATACAAAATAATACACAATAATATAATACTATGGGAGGTATATAGTATACAGTGAAAAGCATACGTGTAAAAAGAAGAAAAAAAAAAAAAAAAAAGGAGGAAAAAAAAAAAAAAAAAAAAAGATAAAGAGAAAATAAAAAAAAATAACAATGGGGGTAAGAAGAAAGGAAAGGAGGAAAAATTAAAAAAAAAAAAAAAAAAAAAAAAACTTCTATCTCCTGTCAAAAGGTTCTTCTCAAACTGGGAAATAATATTATATTTATTCATGATTCTCTTTCCCACCTTTTGATCTCTTTAGGTCTTCCCTCCAAATTTTGGTACTTTTACGATGGTGGCGGGGGTTCATAGCAGGGTGCTATCTCTCTGGTTATCCAGATAGATAGAGTAGGGGTTTCCCACGGGTGGGGGGTCTGGGGGGGGAGGGGTGGTAGGGGGCGGGGAAAAAGCAAAAATTGTCCTCTTAAATGTCCTTTAAAACAGTTCTTGGAGGGGAAAGTTATGAATATGCACAATTTAGTATTCAAAGATTGGCAGTATTGGCCCCTGGTTCTGGTAACTCAGTTTCAGTATAATGCATAATATACGCATTTTATCCTGGAACACTAATGGTCTCCGCACTACCCCAAGAAGGAACATTATCATGCAATATTTACGAGATTCGGTTGCACAAGTATTAGTGCTCCAGGAGACACACTTGGCAGAGATGGAAATGCAAAATCTGCTCTGTAAGAACAAATGGATAGACTTTGGGGTCATTACTTCACAAACTTCACACATTAGGGGGGTGGCCATTCTTTTTAAAAAATCTATCAAGGCAAGGTTAATTTCTAAACAGGTAGACCCTTATGGCAGATGGGCAATAGCCTCTGTTATTGCTTTGGGCTCAGCATTCACGATAGTAGGGTATTATGGCCCTAACCAGGACGATCCATCTGTTTTAACCACACTTTTTTCTCACTTGTACCTATTCCCAGAACCTGTTATTTTGGCTGGCGATTATAACATAGTATTGGACCCAGTATTGGACAAGTCACCCTCCAATAGGGCTAAATCCCTATCCAAAACTAGGATGTATTTATTAAATAACATGAAAGCATTGAATTACATAGATATTTGGAGGAAACTCCATGGGTCTCAAAGGGGGGTGACATTTAAGAACTTTAAATTTCACCACCAGTCTCGGATAGATTTTATATTGATTAGCCATATTTTAGTTAAACAGGTAAAATCAATCTCTCATTTACCTTTTCATCTTTCTGACCACACTGCCATCCTTCTGGAGCTTGACGCTGTTTCTAAGCCCTCTTTAAGAAATTGGTCTTTCGATAGATCAATTCTAGCCTCATCCAATATGGTAGAAGCATTAATACAGGAATCTAAGTCCTTTTGGGTGATTAATCAGGGGACTGCCTCACCCGGGATCACCTGGGATGCCTTTAAAGCCACGTTAAGGGGTTATTTAACCAACTTATCCTCATATAAAAATAAGACCTACAGGGATGCAGTAGCCTCGCTTGAATTAGGGATTGCAAGCCTTCAAGAAGAGATCGATCTAAATCTAGGGTCCCCACTAGTGGAGCTGCAAGATAAATTAAAGGTCTTGAAAGGAGATCTCTCCTCAGTTCTAAATGCTCGGGTCTTAGAGAGATGGGAGGCTAGTAAGTTGGCCCACTTTGAATATGGGGAAGGTGCCGGGAAGCTCCTGGCCTGGAAGGCTAAGACAGATAGGGTCCGTAATAATGTTAGTTCTATTTGTAAAGATGGAGTTCTATTTTCTACAGATGAGGAAATCAGTGGAGCTTTTAAAAGTTTCTTTACGGATATATATCAAGAGGATAAGAGGGTACAACCTAGTCAAGCAAGGGACTGGCTAACTGGTATATCTCTACCATCCTTAAATTCAGAACAAAGGGTCTTCTTAAACCGCCCTTTTACACAGGAGGAAGTAAACCTTGCCATCTCTAAAAGTAAAAAAAATAAAGCTGCAGGTCCCGATGGGCTACCTTCTGAAATATATAAATTTTTGTCCCCTACAATTCTTGCCCATCTAACAGACCTCTTTAATAGTATCTTAGTCGATGGTGCCTTACCTCCTGCATCCTGGGATAGGGCCTCTATAACCTTGATTTTAAAACCCGGTAAACCCACAACTAGCTGTGGGTCATACAGGCCGATCTCAATTCTTTGTACAGATTATAAACTCTTTACATCGGTCCTCGCAAACAGATTGGGGGAAGTTGCAAACAACATCCTACATGCCAATCAGAAGGGATTTGTAAAAGGAAGGCAACTCTATGAATTGACCTACGACCTTATTGGAGCAATAGACATGGCCACATCAGCATCTTTACCTTTAGCAGTCTTTACCCTTGATGCAACAAAAGCTTTTGATAGGGTAAACTGGGTCTACCTAGAGGAAGTGTTGAGTAAATTTAACCTAGGTGATAACTTTAGGCGAGCTATTAAGTTACTATATAAAAGCCCTTCTGCCTCACTACTTGTTAACGGTGAACTTACGGAGCCATTTAACATCTCGCGTGGAACTCGTCAGGGGTGTCCTCTCTCACCACTCTTGTTTGACTTATATATTGAACCTTTTGCTTAGTTAATTCGGGATAACCTTAATATAAAACCTTTTATTTTTGAAGGATGGGAGAAGAAAGTAGCATTGTATGCGGATGATGTTCTTATTTTTTCATCCGAGCTGAACTCGTCCTTTCCTACCGTTATATCTATAGCGGAAGAATTCGGGGCTATATCCGGATACGAAGTCAATGCATCCAAAACTGATATCATGGTTTGGAATCATCCTGTACCGACTGTAGGAGTACAGCCCAGCTCTACCCTCAGATATCTTGGGTTAAACATCTACACTGATATCAATAAGATTGTCCCCTTAAACTTTGCTGAAGTAGCTAAGGCGGCTCGAAGATCGATGAGATTATGGTCTGCTCTCCCCATCTCTCTAATAGGCAGGTCTAACCTCGTCAAAATGTCCATTTTGCCCAAGATCACATACCTATTCAATACAATCCCTCTTTTTTTTGATTCATCCTTGATTGCCAAACTTCAAACTGAAATAAATAGATTTATATGGAACAGTCATACGCCTAGACTATCTTGGAAGAAGATTAGACGTCGGCGAGAAAAAGGAGGTCTTGCAGCACCAGACTTGCAACTCTATGGCTGGGCCTTCCAACTCTCACATACCAGGATGCTCTTAAAGACCCCTAATAATGCTAGTTGTGGGAAGTTATTTTCAGCACTTTTAAGGGGGGAAAAAATCGGGCTGACGAACTTTCTATTAAAATTTGGCGACCCTAAATATTTCAAGAAGGTCAAACTAAAGGTTTTAAGGGACCTGGCTAGAACATGGGCTAGTCTAAGACGAACACTCAAATTGGATTACTATTCTAGTAGGGCCCCCCTTTGGGATTCCCCAGGTACACCGTCTTGGCTCTTAGATAGTTTAGCTCTCCCAATTAGGGCAGCCGGACTTTCATCATGGGGGGATCTATTTGTTGAAGGAACTTTACTCACATGGGAGACGTTGAGCCTAACTATAGGATCTCGTTTTTCACGATTTAAATATCTCCAAATGCAGAGTTGGTCACAGGCCTATAGCCAAGGAAGGGGTAGGTTTAAAATAGGTATCAAGAGTAATCTTCTAACCCACCTGATGGATAAACCACCTTTTAAAAAAGAAATTACATTTTGGTACAATCTTATTCTAGACGAGACTGATGGTGAGTTTCTGTTACCCCTTTCGCTTTGGAAAACCTTTATATCTGACATTGACGTGGAGGGCCTATGGATAAAATCATTTAGGATTTTGGGTGAGATCGTTAAACCATCTTGGCTCCGTCGCAACCATCTGTTTACTCTGCATAGGGTGTATTACTCTCCACTACGTCTATCAAAGTTCCCCAATAATGATCAAGTGGCATGCCCTAGATGTGGCTTGGTAGCAGCATCAGATATCCATATGTTTCTTGAGTGTCCGTTTATATCTTTATTTTGGAATGAAATCTGTGCTTCTCTCTCGTTAGCAATAGGCTCGCATGTTAACCCTAGTCCCATACTAATTTTCTTTGGCATTATACCAGAGCTAGACGGCATGTGTAAAAAATTGGTCTTCTATAGCTGCCTGCTAGCCAGAAGAGAAATATGCAGACGGTGGAAAGATAAGACACCCCCTCTCTTTACCGATTGGCGTGCAGCAATGCTACAGATGTCTAAATTAGACATGGCTAGGAAAGGTAACCAACACAAGAGAAGATTTTGGCTGCTTTTGAATTGGTAATGGGGTTTTTTTTTTTTTTTTTTTTTTCCCATGTCCTATGATTTCGCTGCCTGTGGGGTCGTTTACTCGATCCTCGCCTTTCATACATACCCATCTAGGGCGACATCGGTCACAATCTGGGTTGTATTGAGCAGTACGCTAGTCCAGTTGGTACCATTATTCGATCATTGAGGTGTTGATGCTTGGCACTGCGGGATACCCCGGTAGGATCCAAGAAAGTCCCCCTCAGTTAATCTGGGTCAGTGTCTCAGTAATCCCCTCTAAACTGATCGTTATTGTTTGGTTTCCAAGGGCAAATATGAGGACACAAAAAGATAATAAAAAAAAAAAAAATCATCGACTATAGGAATATCATTGGACAAAATATCGTTGGACAAAATATCGACTGAAAAAATGACCCAAAAATATCGAATACAAATATATCGACTCAAAAATATCGACCAGACAAAATATCGAAATATAGTGAAAGTAAAAAATATCGAAAATATGTAGAAAAAAATGTAAAAAAAAAATATATATATATAATATTTAAAAAAATAGTAGTTAATGTTTAGGAGCGGGTTGTGGGTTTATATGGGAATAGGGTGGGAAGTAATTTAATAATAATTAATTAATCAATATATGTTTGGTAATTGTTTTAATTAGATTTTAATTGGTAATTAATTAATATTATTTAGTTAATTGTTTAATTAAGTATTTAGCATATTATTTAATTGATTAATTGATTAATTAATTATTAATAATTATTGTTTTTTTTATTGATTTGTATATTATTTTAATTGATAATTTGGTTATTAATTATAAATAATTAGTGATTTATTTTATTATGAATTAGCATATTATTGAAATTTTTAAATTGCTAACACATTAATTATAATTAGTTAATGATCTTATTAATATTTTGCATATTATTTAAATTAATTAATTGGTAATTAATTTATAATAATGACTTAATTACATTAATTGGATACATTTAAATGTAATGTATAAATGTATGTTCATGTTAATTAATTAATTGGAATTAAACAATATTAATTAATCAGATTTATTATTATAGCTAATGTGATAATATATTTTCTATTTGTTTTTGTTAAATATTATTTTGTTGTTAATTAAATATTAATGTTTAATGTTGTGTTCATTATTATTTATAGTGTTCATGGTCAGTTTAATAATTTTTGGTATAGGGTAATTTTTTAGGGTTCAGGGTAATTTTTCTGTTCGTGATTAAAGGTGTATTTAGTGGGATTTGGGACATTTTTAAGTTTTTGGGTAAAGGGGTTTTGAAAGGGTGAAGGGTCAGTTTTCAGTTTGTGGATTAAGGGGTGTTTTTTTTATAATCAGTGTCAGTTTTAAGTTCAGGGGTAAAGGTGTATTTTTTGGGGTCAGGGTCAGTTTTTAGTTTGTGGGTAAAGGGGTTTTTATAGTGTTTAGGGTCAGTTTTCAGTTTCTGGGTAAAGTGGTATTTATAGGGTTCAGGGTCAGTTTTCAGGTGTTGGGTAAAGGGTTTTTTTGGTTGAGGGTCAGTTTTCAGTTTGTGGGTAAAGGGGTATTTGTAGGGTTCAGGGTCAGTTTTCAGTTTGTGGGTAAAGGAGTTTTTTTAAGGTTCAGGGTCAGTTTTCAGTTGTTGGGTAAAGGTGTATTTTTTGGGATCAGGGTCAGTTTTCAGTTTGTGGGTAAAGGGGTATTTTTGGGCTTCTGGGTCAGTTTTCAGTTCTTGGGTAAAGGGGTATTTTTAGGGTTGAGGGTCAGTTTTCAGTTTGTGGGTAAAGGGGTATTTGTAGGGTTCAGGGTCAGTTTTCAGTTTGTGGGTAAAGGAGTTTTTTTAAGGTTCAGGGTCAGTTTTCAGTTGTTGGGTAAAGGTGTATTTTTTGGGATCAGGGTCAGTTTTCAGTTTGTGGGTAAAGGGGTATTTTTGGGCTTCTGGGTCAGTTTTCAGTTCTTGGGTAAAGGGGTATTTGTAGGGTTGAGGGTCAGTTTTCAGTTTGTGGGTAAAGGGGTATTTGTAGGGTTCAGGGTCAGTTTTCAGTTTGTGGGTAAAGGAGTTTTTTTAAGGTTCAGGGTCAGTTTTCAGTTGTTGGGTAAAGGTGTATTTTTTGGGATCAGGGTCAGTTTTCAGTTTGTGGGTAAAGGGGTATTTTTGGGCTTCTGGGTCAGTTTTCAGTTCTTGGGTAAAGGGGTATTTTTAGGTTTGAGGGTCAGTTTTCAGGTTGTGGGTAAAGGGGTATTTGTAGGGTTCAGGGTCAGTTTTCAGTTTGTGGGTAAAGGGGTATTTGTAGGGTTCTGGGTCAGTTTTGGGCTTTGGGGTGAAGGGGTATTTTTAGTGTTTATGGACAGTTTTGGGTATTTTAGATGCTGGTGTATAGTGTAACATAAAACACTTATACATTAAAGCTATTATAGGAAAATACTAAATAATATAACTTGACATTATTAAGTTTTACTTTGATCTAAAAAATATATGTATTAGCATGTTTCCAGACAGTAGCTAGAGTGGAGTTGGAATTCTAATTATTAATTGGTTAGTGTCCAGCACCATCACTGATATTACCTACACTGGAGTTGGATTAATAAATAAACATTGGTCAGTCTCCACCACATTTTATGATATTAGCTTGAGTGGAGTAGGAATAGTAAATAATTTTTAGCTAGTGTCCTGCAGCTTCTATGATATTAGCTTGACTGGAGTAGCAATATGACATATTAAATTGGTCAGTGTGCAGCACATTTGCATACATTTGTTCATTACTGTCTTTTAATATTAAAAAATAATGCAACATGGATGTTTTCAAAAAACTTTATTAAACAATTTTTTAAATTTTTATTGTGTACTACAATACAATCACAAACAAATATAACATCAATTTTTTTTGACTTTTAGTATTCACAGAATAACATATTTACATTTATATACATCTTGTCAATCATAAAAATAAATTTGTTTACAACATTCTTTCAGTAAATTTTACATATTCCCATCAGTCACTTACAGTTTCAAGTATTTATATAGAAATACATAAAACAATGATTTGTTATACATTTCTTACTTTAATATTTAATAATGTTAATATTAAATATTAATATTATTAAATATATATAAAACATTTTTTATTTTAACAAGTAACATGAGTATTATTACATTTGTTAGAAGAAATTGAAATACAAAATAAAATATTTCTTGGTGTATATTTCTGAAAATGTTGTTTTTACATTCAACATAGAAATCGATTCGGTTGTAAAGTTTATAATTGTATAGGGAAACAATATTTTTAATTATAATATCTGGTATTGCCAAAATATTAGTTAAGCTATTATATACTTTTGTTGTAGTTAGAAATTATTATAAAACATTTTGTCATAATTAATAAAAATAATAATTGTTTTATTATTTATTATTATTATTATTAATTAATAAACATAAACATTCTTTTCTTATTTTCAAAAATATATACATTCATAGATAAAATAAATACTTTTTTTCTGGCCATTGTTTATATAGTAAATGGTTCAAATTGTTATATTAATAACAATAAATAAGTTATATTATTTATCATTATTAATTATTACCATAAACATTTATAATGTTTACTTAAAAATAAACACAAACGTATTCATATAAATATATACAATAACCAAATATTTACATCTTTTATTCAAAGTCTTACATATTTTTTTAATATTATTAATATATAATAATTATTATATATTCATTTATATTAAATATATTTATTTTTCTTAAATAAGGAAAATTGTAATGAGTATAGTGTATTAATTTGTTACATTATACATGTGTATGTATTATATTTTTTACATATTACATTGTATTTTCTATTATCCTTTTACACAAATGGGTTAAGGGGACTACTTTTTTACCGCGTAAGGTTATTGCGCTCCATTCTGGACTGGAGAAGCTCGCGGTTGGGAGTTGCTTCGCGTGGAGAGAGGTAAGGTTATTTTTACCTACAAATTATAAGTAAGTGGTCATGTTTGAGGGTATAATCGAACTTTGTAGTTTTTTTTGGTGTATGTATTAATAGTTTAAGTAGCGTTTGGGTGAAAAGTCTCCGTTATAGATGTGTCGTGCTTTTTTTGCTTCAAGTCTTATTTTAAGTGTTCGGAAATGTCTTCTTACATGGTTAATGTTAATTGTTAGTATATTTACAAATGTGAAGGGGGTATTTGTGGGTGGGTTTCGTTATGTATGTTATTTTACAGGTTTCGGTTCCTCGCATGAAAACTACATGGAAGGAAGTGTGTTTTTTAACGGAGAAACAAATGTTTGAGTTATTATGCTTATATTTTGACATTTATCTCCTATTTTTCGTGTTTGCCAGGAGCGGTTTTAACACTTTTTCAACCTTTTTCGGTTTTTTTTGAGGGTTTCGATTCGGATTGATACATTGATATGCATGACCGTTTTTTAGAAATTGTGTGTATATCACTTTAAATACTAAAGTGTCCACACTACTGTTTTCGGAATTTCCTGGAGCGTTTTTTTACGTTTTACACTTTATTTTCGGGTTTTTGAGGGTTTCCCATATTGGAATAGTAAGATATTGGATTGGATTGTATGGATTGCTTTTTCCTTGATTGCGTCTCTCATCTCCAAAAATTGTAAGTATTTAATTTACAATTTTGATTGGGTGGGAAATGTCGATTTTTAATGTTATGTGTATGTGTGAATAAATTATAAACATTGCATATTTGTTACGACATTTTTTTCATAATTTTAATAAGTTTGTGAAACAAATATGTATTATTTATAATTGATTATATATGTTTATGACATGTAAATTTTACTATTATTGTAAGAAGACATTCGTATATTTAGTTGACATTTTTATAGTAGACTTTTAGCTATTATTGCCAGGTATTCTAATCCTCTAGTTGTAGGGTATAGTGTGACTTGACTTTGAAGTAGTCGGAACATTTGTTTTGTTTGTTTAGTGAGTTTTGGACCTATTTGTGACACTGATTGTTCCATTCTTAGTTCCTGATAGCTTTGTTCTTTTTTCAAAGCTTCTAGAAGGTTATGGAACGTGGGTTTGCCTCTGTTTGTAGTTGCTTGGAAAGCATTATGCCACCCTTCTACACTGTTGTTACTTTTAGCCTCTTGGTTTAAAGTACTAAGATAGACATTCCACCAAGGGATTTGGAATTTGGGCTGGCGTCGATGTCCAGATCTGTGCAACCTTCCCACCCAAGTGTCTTCAAAATAGTCCAGTAATGGGGTTAGTTTATCCTCATTCTTCTTGTAATATGCGCTGTCAATTAATAAATTGTAATGTTCAGCTACATCTGTAACAGGGACGTAGGCCAGGGCTATTAACTTTTTAACTTGATAGGCAAAGGTGCTATCTGTAGAGTAGAGTATACTTAAAGTAGATTTTTGGAGATGCCTCCATATACTCTGATTAAAATGATAATAGCAACCCTGGATTGCTGTGTGGGGAAATGTTCTCAAAATGCTATTAATCATAGCTAATTCGAAATCAATAATTATTTTTTCTGGAAAATAATTATTGATTTCCGTTTTGAGAACATTTAATATTTCGGTGTAAGTAGTTTGCTGTTTGTTGGGTAGCAAACAGTAAATGAAAGGTATGTTAGAATTATGGTATAAACCGTGGATGGAATACAGTTGATAAAAAGGTTTTGGGCAGGGTTTAAATGTTCCATCCATCATCCATTGGGGACACTGTTGGATTTTTCGTAAATTACTTGCAGTTGCAAACATAATTATTCTGTTTGTACTGCTTTCATTATCAAAAAGAATAAATTTATCTTTATTGTGAGTGATGGCCATTTCTGGTGAAATAATAATTTCCTCAAAAGTTGTTGGGTTGGGTTGGGTTGTGCTAGTGAGTCGTTTAGTGCGTGCAATTGTGCGTTTCAGGGAGTCAATAGAGGGTAGTTGACCTGAAGCATGGGCTGGGACTTTTACCAGTTCTTCTTTAAGGATTTGGGTTGTTGGTTTGTCACTTTGTGTGCTAGCACTTTTAATACTTTCTAAAGCATCTCTAATTTCAATTTCTGTGACATTTGGGGGATGATTGTGTTCCCTAGTAAATAGCACATTAGTTTCCTCAGTAGTGGCCCTCTCATAACATTTGTTGGAGTAATATTTGGTACACTTCCAAAAAACTTTTCTACCACTTTGTCTTTCCTGATTATACACATAACCCATGTAGCATAATAGTAATTTATTTTTCTGAGACATGACAAATTCTGCACCTTCAGTCATTTTGATTTACTTGTTCTAGGAAAGAGTAGGAAGAAACAAAATCAGAACACATTTTTTTCCTTTTGTGGGGCTAACATCATTATTGATGCATTTATACTTACAGTTAATCAAAGTAGTAGTCACAGAAGCAGAAATGTCTTTTGAAGGATGTTCTTGTATGTATGTCTTTATTTGCTGTTGGTATGAAAATATAGAAAAGCAACGTTAATGTTTACACATAACAAACGTATTTCCTACTCAAAAGCAGTTGTCATTTTTGCTTACTTGTACATTGGATGTAAACATTACATATACTTACTTGTTTAAATAGTAGAGTAGTAGTAATTGCTGGAGTACATCAAGTTAGTACAGGTTTGATCTGTAGAGTAGATAGAAGAAATAAAAGCAAAATATTATAATTTTTATATTGAACCATTTGGAAATGGAACATATTTAAAAGTATACCAACTTCTAAATAAGTCGTTTTCTTTGTTGTAGGTAGAATAGCTGTATGATGTATTTAGAATATCTGTAGAGGAAATATAAAATAGATAACATGTTGTTAAGAACATAGTTTGTGTTATTTTCGTCAGTTTTTGAGAAATGACAAGTATACTTACATGTTTTTACAAGGGTATTCTTGTATATTGGATTAGTTTGTGTTGGATGTTTTCATAGGATATGTAGAATAGATGTATGATGTTTTCAGAATATCTGTAGAGGCAATTCAAAATATATAACATGGTGTTAAGAATATAGTTAGCGTTTTTTGTGCCCACTTTTAGACAAATTACAATTATACTTACATTTTTCAGAAGGGTACTCTTGTGTTTTGGTATAGTTGATGTTGGATCTTTCAAATGATCTATAGGGAAGATGTAAAAAGCAAGATATGTTCATTCGAAATGTGCAATAATGAAATTGGCTGTTTTATAACAAACACATCTATACTTACATGTGTAATTAGTGTAGTTTTATCCTTTTTGGTGTAGAAATAGGACAATCTCAGTATATCTGTAAATATAATGTTTTTAAAAATTAAATACTCTTGTAAATTAGTGTTTAAAAACAGCAGTTGGTGTATAACAGAGCATTATTATATACTTACTATCTGATTTTGCACGTGAAGAAATATGACCATGTAATAGGAATTGTGTTGGAGTAGTTTCTATCAGAAATGTAGGAAGAGATGAAAATAAAATAAGTGTAAGACTTAGGAGATGTAAGGAAAATAGTGCACTTCTAATTTAGATTTCTACAAAAATGCTGTGTTACTTACTTGATTAATTAGCTAGTGAGCTGGATCTTTAAAGATGTTTATTCTGCAACAAAATCTTCATTGTGTTGGCATCTACTTTCCAGAGAGGTAGCAGCAACAAATGGTAGAATGCATGTATCCCTTTTATAGTATATGTATTATGTGTGCTTTGATTTGATTGGTTGTAGGATGTAAGGAAGCATTGTATAGGCTAGTTTGAATTTTTTTTAGTTAATTGGAGTGTTTGTTGATGTGAGAATGGTGGTATGTGGTGATTCCCGCATTAAAGCAGGTTTGTTTTTAAATGAAATATATTTTTATGTGAAAATAAGTAATGAAAATGTTAGTTAAATGCAAAGAATATGTAGAAATTGATAAAATGCATGTAATAGAATGTATAGCAAATGTGTATTAATAGTAATTTTATGTAAGTAACAGGTATTATATGTGAAATGTATTTTGTATAGAGAAATGACTTTTATTGATGATAAAGATGGTATTTTAGAAAAGAAAGTGTACAAACATGAACTCGATATTTTTTTTAATGATATTTTGGTAGTCTATAATTTTGTAGTCGATATTTTTGTAGTGTTAGGGCTAATTTCATGTCCAACGATATATTTGTAGTCGATATTTATTGAGGCGATATTTATGTATTCGATATAGTTAGTACTCGATATTTTTTACTCGATATTTTTGTAATTTGTGTAATAAGTATAGAAAGTCGATATTTTTGTCGTCGATAATTTGTCAACGATATTTTGGTAAGTCGATAATGTGACCGTCGATAATATTTCAGTGATCCAGCATATATTGCCAGCTCAATGAGTCAAAGGCTTGTAGAATGTCTAGTGACAAGCATCCAACCTGTGGGTATGGGCCTTGGGCAGTATGGAACAAATTGAAGTGGCACCGTATGTTCAGTGAAGTGCTGAAACGTACACAAACCCCTTTTGGTCAGTATGTATAGGACTAGAGAGAAACGGTAAAAGACGCATAGCTGATATTTCACTATTTTTTTATATTCCATGTTAAGAATGTATTGGGGTCTGTATGAAGAAAGAGTCACTTGCAATTTACCCAGTTTCAATATGGATGTCACTCTTGCCTCCTTGGTTGTGGTGGGCAAAGGGCCTTCCTCCAGGGATGTGGTATATAATTGCTGTAATTTGGGGAATAATAGCATTGAGAATGTAGATTAACGTTCTATCGGGAGCCCATCAGAGCCTAGCTTCTTATTACGAGCAAGGTCCTTTATTGCTCCACAAATTTCTGGCATTGTAATGTCAGCAGCTAGGATTTCCCTAGTATTATGAGGAAAAACCAGTGAGAGGATAACTCATAAAAAGTCAATCAACTTTTCAGGAGGGACCTGATGGATAGCCGCATAAAGGTGAGCGTAATTGTCATGAAATGCCTCATTGATCCCTCTGTGCATATTCACTAATTCCTGATTGATATTATATACTGCCAGTAGAGGCATAGGGGAGGGTTGGGGTCATGCCATGCGGGCCAATAATGTGCCAGGTCAGTCTGCTTCTGGTGCATCTGAACTGTGTAAGAATGAAGGTCAATGAGACATAAACGTTCCAGTAGTTCAGCATATTTTATTCTGGCTTCCTGGAGCTGTTCCAGTCCCCCACCTTCCACTTGAGCTTCAATTTCTAATGTCGATAGTGATATTTCTAATTCTGTAAGATCACAAGAAATCTCACATCTGTCCCCCACCAGTAAGCTCATAGTTACCCTTTGGATCAGTACTTTAAAGGCTTCCCATGTGATAGACCTTGTTGTAGCTGTACCTTCATTAATTTCGAAGTAAGATGCGATTGCCGTGGTTATAGTGTTTTAAACACCTGGTCTTCCAGAAGATGAGGCTGTAGCCGCCATGTTGGGATTGGGTACGGGGTCTAGCCCCAATTGAGGGACAGCTCAAGGGTATTATGATACGATATAGTCTTGCTTAAATAAGTAGTATGTGCTACATGTGAGAGAAGGGTTGGTGTACATAAGAATCTATCTAACCGTGAGTGCAAACCAAGGGGGCGAGAGAAAAAGGAGTATTCATGCATATTCATGTTATGCAAATGCCAAATGTCTGCTGATTCCCACACCGACATCCAGTGTTGTAAGGCCCGGGCTTGCTGGCACAGTACTGTTCCAGGCAGTGGAGGGTGTGAGCGATCCAACCCAACATCCAGTACTGCATTGAAATCTCCTCCCAACAACCAAGGGTATTGAGTCCAGTCTGCCAGGGCTATTGTAAGATGAGAGAGGAATTCCTCCTGGTCAATATTAGGTGCATACACCATCCCAGGGACTATTTGTTTCCCGTCCAATTTACCCTATAGTAATATGTACCTGCCCTGCTCATCAATCTTGCTATTTTGCAAAGAAAAGGGGACCCCTGACCGTATCCATACAGTAGCACCGTGTGAACAGGCTGAGTGGGTAGTTGCATAGACCTGCCCTCTCTATTTCCTCTGTAATTTTGGAAGTTCAGATGATACCAGGTGGGTCTCCTGCAGGCATACTATTTGCGCCTGCCGTCTATGTAACTATGCCAACACTCTATGGCGTTTGTGGACTGAGCACACACCCGGACATTACAGGTTATGAGAGTATAACTCTCAACCACTGTAACCATCTAAAATCATTTGGTAAAATAAGAAGCATCCCACCAGAATCCCCCAGACCGCTGAACTCAGCATACCTACACACCAAGCATTTTAGGTGATCAACTTCCGAATTCATGGTCCATTGAGACAACATCATCTGATCAAAACAGTAACTTTAAACTAAGAGCCCAAAGTTAGGATAAAGCAGTGCTTTTGCTGATAGGGTGAGGTATGAAGGGTGAGGCCTTCAGATCTCTGTATGGTACCTGCCCGGAGTACCTGAAAAGCCGGCTCCCGAGATACTCCCAAGCCCGCGCGCTGCGCTCCAATTGCCGCGTTCAACTGGCTGTCCCACGAACTAGAAGGGCTCGACTAGGAGGTCAAACTTTTTCGGCAAATGTTACAACATTATGGAACACCTTACCACCAGCAATCCAGCAAGCCCCCTCCGAATCTTACTTCAAGAAGCTGCTAAAGACTTGGCTCTTCACTCAACCCCGCTAACGCTCTCACTTCCTACCCCTAGGTCAACTGTGTTCTACTAGCGCCAGGACACCTCCTAGCGAGGTAGCTGTTCGCGCTTTACAAAATGCTGTATTATTATTATTATTATTATTGATGTGGCAGTTATATGGTATTGTAAGAACACTGTGTCTGGTATGGTACTGCCCGGGCCCTAGATAAAGGCAGAATAACAGACTATACTATCCCTGTTCACAGTTGTTGCAAGTAACATATACCATCAACGGCAAATCCCAACTTGCTATTATAAGCAATGCATTTTAGGAGATTCATCAGAGTTGTGTAACACACCCATATGACCTATAACGACCTCCAGCAGCGCCATCAATATTAGTATACGTGGTAACTGTCATATAAGCGTAACCCGAACACCATTAGCCAATAGTCTGTAGTGGTCTCAACCTAGCGGGTCAGTGCTCAGTTACGTAGTTTGGGATGGGAACAAAGCGGCACTACCCCCAGATTCAGAGTCTGATGTCACTTCCACCAAAGGGCTAGTGCTGATTAGAGGGCGAACAACCCGTAAGGTATTGGCAGTGCAGAGGGTCTCCTGGCTATCCTCTAGTGCTGTCTGCAGGGATGGGGCCCCGGAGAAGCCCGCTTGGGTGGTGAGTCCTATTCTGTGTCGTCCCAGTGATCTGTGTAATTTCTGACTCAATCCAGCTCGGTGCCCACTTCTGCGCTAGTCAGGGAATTTTCTGGCCAACCACTCCCAGCTGCTTTCCGGCGTGTCAAAAAAATAGGAGCGCTGTTCGTGGAGAATCTTTAACTTTGCGGGAAACAAGAGAGCAAAGCACAGGCCCACAGTATGTGAACGTGATTTGACTCCGAAAAAAGATGAGCGCCTCTTTTGAACTTCAATCATGTAGTCTGGAAACATCATTACTTTGCATTTTCGGTTGAAATTGGACCATTATTATGATCATTTTGTAAAAGGAGATCTTGGCCTCTAAAGTTCAGAATCTTGGCTAGTATCGGCCTTGGATTCGCCCCCAGGATAGGCTTTTTGGCAGGTACCGGGTGTTACTCGTTCCACTGCAGCCCGGTGGAAGCCACTGTCTTCCTTAGCTAGTTCTCGATGAACACTGTCGGCTTTGGTCCCTCCGTGCCCTCTGGGAGGTCTACTATTCATAAATTCTATTGCCGATACCTTCCTTCCTTCCTTCGGCATCCTCAGCCCGGGCCTTTAGGATGTCATTTTGACTATGCATGTGGGAGATCTATGCTTAATTTTCTCTGAACTTAGGTGCTGTTAGTTCCAAAGTTACTTCAGCTGTCTTCACTCCGGCTGCTAATTTCCTATGGTCATCCTTTAGTAGGTTAAGGTCAGTAGAAATCATTCCAAGTTGTTGGTCAATAGCAGCTCTACACTCTCGTATTTCTAGTAGAATCATGTCCAGTGTATCTGGACGGGGCATGTCCGTATCATCTTGCACAGAACTTGCCGGAGAAGTTCTAGTGGAGGGGGAGCCCGATCTCGCACCTGATGATAAGGCGTCAGATTTGGTTTGTGTATGCCCCATTGTCTATAACAGGACTGCCAAGCCAGTGGTAGTGATAGTAAATATGGGAGTTTCACACTAGATCAGCCCCAAAGATTATTACTCCAACTTGTCTCCTTCTACAGAGACACCCTTGTGATGTAATTAGTGGGTGCTTGTTAGCAACATTGGCCCCTCAACTCGAGACCTCCTCACATAGTGTCCAGCAGTCAGCAGAGCTCTCTCACTTCCAGCTGTCATCTCCCACCATGGCATGAGGTCAGTAATGTAGGTGCGACCGGAGCGGCAGTTGCCGCCCCCACCGCCCCCAAAGTCAGGGGGAGATTCCAGGTACAGGGAGGGCTTTCCTGGTCTCCTTGTTCTGGACTAAGTATTGGCAAAATTTGCGAATTCGCAGTCCGCGAATTCGCGCGAAATCAAAAATGCAATGCGCAAAATACGCGAATTCGTGTGAATTTGTGAATTTTTTTTTGCGTGTTCAACAGTGTACGACCGCAAAGTTACCCATGCGGTCGTACATAGGCGCGGCCATCTTGTGTGCTTTGCGTATTTCCAGTTCCGGGCGCTATTGCCAATCTCTCGTTGTGTGCGGCGCGCTATTACAAGTTTGCGCGTGTTTTTGGTGCTCGCGGGTAAAATATCGCGCAAACTTACCCACGCGGTCCTCTATGGGTGCAGCCATCTTGTTTTTCATTCATTGCTATGGTTTTTGGGCATGCTACCTTTCTATCCATCTTACATCTTTGTAATCCTATGTTTTTCTGAACTTTTTTTTGCTTTTTTTTGCTTATTACCTATCTCTACAATTTCCAACATCTATATATATATTTTTTTAACTTTTTGCGACTTTATTACCTACTTTATTTCTTTCGCTCTCTCTCCTATTTTTTTCACACCTATTCTTCTTTCCTTCTTCTTGTGCCCAGGACCATGGCTAAGGGAGCCAACAAGGGCATGGGAAGGGCCCAGCACCCCGTACCTGGCTCCCTTGCGGGCGTTTGAGGGGGGAGGAAGTCTAGGCCAGGGAGATTTTCTCTGCGGTGGAGGTGGCCTCCTTGATAGTTTTTGTTCAAGTCCACCTCCCTAAGACTGTGGCAGCAGGTGGGCAGATTTCTTCTGGTTACAGCCTCCGGGAGCATTGCCAGCTGTGGGAGAAGGTGTGCCGGGGCATGTGTAAGGAGTCTGGGGTCCGGCGCACCTATCAGCAAGCGACGCACCGGTGGACTGACATCCTGACATGCTCGACCTGCTAGGATTGGAGATCCCTGGCCTTGGCAAGTAGCTATTTAATAACAACTTTTTTTTCCTGCTCTGTTATATTGCTAATCTATTTTATTCCTGAAGAGTACAAATGCTGCTGATTCGTTTACATTGCAGGTAAATTAATCTTTAAATAGCTTCTGTCATTGCAGGTGCTCGCCTGGTTATTGGCGTTGCTACTATGCTTACTTGTTTGCAACTTTTTACTCATTTGAGAGCATTACTGCGTAATGCTAAAGACAATAGACTCAAGTCTAGTCCTTCTTTGTACTTCTGCTGCTGCCACTTTGAAGAGATAGTGGTGGATTGATACGTTGAGTATATTACTTATTACTTGTTATAGGACATTTGTTAGTGGTCTGCAATCATGATGACGGACTGTGTCTGTCACGCAACGTCTCGTGCTGCTGAGTGATGGCAGTCGTAGTAGAACATTTTTGTTGTTGGTGTAGTTAGTGAATTACATATTTTTCCTATTAGACGGTCTGTGAATCCTGCAATACTGTACTACTATCCTCCTAGTTGACCAGATCATATGCAGTTGTTGTAATTTTTTTCCCCCACATAATTTATATTGTGTTCAAAGAAATCAAATATTTCCAAAAAAACAATCATCCATGTTGTGTTTCTTTATTTCATGTTTACCAGCAACTCCCAGGGGCAAGGCGCCGGTGGCGACTGAGACTCTGGTGGAAGAAGGTGGACAGGATCAGTCCCTTGCAGGCTCTTCTGCTGGCCCCAGTAAGTTGCTTTCTTGTTATATTAATACTTATACTTCCCTAACTTTTACAGCTCCTATTCATTACAAACTGTTTCCTAATAATTCTATGTTTTACAAAATAGTCTTTGATCTTCTTCTAAAGTAGACTACTTTCTACATTCTTATCCTGCCTCTACCATCACTCTCTGTGCTACTACTATTTACGATTATGAGTCGGTCTGTGTAGGTAGCTAAGCTTGCCCAGTCGGCAAACGGTGTAAACAAAACTCTGATCCAGCAATAGCTCTAGGCACTGAGTGCAGTCCTCTGGTTTGCCCTTGCTGTCTATTCCAGTCTTCTAATGTAAGTGCTTTGACAATTTCTAACAACAAAATGTCATTGTTTACACCAAGTAAAAGGTAGCAGTTGCCTTTTTGAATTGAGAGGAGCACATCCCATACCGCTAGTGTTTTATGGACTATTCTGCACACAAAGAAGTATGGACAAGAGAAATAGGATATTGTTGATGATAGGTGCAGTTCGACTTTCGACATAGCTCAGTCGGAACAGAAGTTGAACCCCCAATCCCCTGACCGACTACCTAGTGTTCTTTACCAACGATTTTACGACCCAGGAGAACAGAAGAAGACTACCGCCGAGTCCCGGCCTATCTGAGTCACTGAAACATGACTGCCAAGTGCAGTAGTTCAAACCCTTCCGCTCACTCACTCGTGAACAAAAACCACACAGTGTTTGTTAGTTTTAAAGTTTTATTTTCAATAAAGAAATGAACACATTATTTCTTTATTTTTAATAGCGTAGTATTCAGAGGGAGCAAAGGTGATGCATGAAGATGATGTTAAAGTTTAAACAACATTCCCATGAATGAAATTACTATGACTCAAACTTAATTATAGTTAACAGACACATGGAATTATTAGAATAACTGTGCGGGAGCCCCCACCTTCTTTAAAGTACTTAAAGTACTGCTGGTGATGACTTACTAGTGGTTGGTGAATCGTCTGACAGAAGGGCAATGGAATTTTCTTTCTGTAATGAGAAAAATGGTGCACGTTAAGCAAGCATTCATCAGTTGTCATAAGAAGAAGTGTAGCATTTAATGGAATAAGCTTATAAAAGGTTAACACTTCCTCCCCAAAACCGTTACTTTTTTCAATCCCAATAATAAAAAATATGTTATGTAACATTTTTTTCCATTACGAGACAAAATAGGGGGTTGTGTATGGCATCTGAAAATATGACATGTTTTTCCTAGACGTCACAACATCTGATGCGGCACAGATGACCACCAGTGCCAGGGCCAGCAGTCCGGAGGGGTCCACTCTGGATGCGGCGGCGCCAACAGGAGGAGCTGGGGGGAAGACTCAGCAGCGGCGGACGGTGGTAAGTTATTATACTCCTTACTCATTGAAATGTTTGAGTAGGCTCGCAAAGGAGTGTATGATGTGCTGTACAGTAGTACACAATACACTAATATAAGTACACTGTACTGTTAAGAACAGTTACTAATTTAGAACTACTTTTTGGGCTATCACGGAGAAGACAGTCAACCTTGACTTGTAATAGCATTAGCGGCGGTACTTCTCTGGTAACCAATGCCCCCCTCTATTTCACTTCAACTCAGCTGGCAAATTTTTATTGTGAAGCCAAGTCATATCAGATGTAGCTTAGGGATGTGAAAAACGAAAAGTTAAAGAAGGGTGAAACAAAGGATGAGCGAGTCTTAATATTTATGACTGTAAAGAATGGTTTTGTTGAATTCAATTCAAGATAAGAATATATAAATAATATAAATATATAAAAATATAATGAAACAGGTGTTAGTTGGTTGTTGACAAAAATACATTTTGGTACATTTGAGACATTAAGAAGAATCATAGACGTACTTTGGAAGCCTGGATGTTATCTTCTTTATCCTCATCGATAGCAGAGGTGTATGATGCAGTAGAGCAGACGCTGAGTGGATGAAGTATGGCCAGTGGCAGTGCCACCCCTATAGAAAAGTAAGACATTCCTTACCCCACCTGCATGTACTGCTTAAACTACTGTGAGTCTGCATCATCATGGCCTGTGTCTGTATTTCTTGGGTGAAAGCTGAGTGAGCTGCCATTATGGCGGCTACCACAAGTTCACGTACCAGTAATTTCTTTTGCAAAACAAGAGAAAAAAGCAAAAAAGGCCTTTTTTTAGTACTCTCTGACTATGTTTGTAGGAGTGAGTCCACCCGTAGTGCTGCTAGTGGAATTCCTGAAACTCCCAGTATTGTCACAGTCTTACAAAGACGGCGGAAAGATACATGCCAAAAAGTTATACTGTGTTTGCTACTTGCTGGTGTTACTGAGTGTCAACTTTGCGTTGAATTATTTTAACTTTATGTTAAAGACTATTGGCTACAGTATTTTTCTTTCTTTCTTCATAGATGCTACTCCAAAAAAGCTCACCAGAAAGGAGATGGCTGGCCGGGCCAGGGCCCGTAAGCTGGAGGCTATTTGTGCCGAGTATCGGCGGTTGTGAGGTCGGGAGAATGAGGAGACATCAACCAGTACATCCTCCTCCACTGCCCCCGGGTCCATTAGCCAGAAGCCTCCAGCCAAACGGAGCCCTGACCCGACAGCCTCCCACTACCGCACATAGCAGCAACAAAATTAGCTGCCCCCCCCCAGATCCTGGATGGTACGTCAGCGTGGAGTGGTTGGGTGAAAAACATCAGTGCCAGTTACGGGACCTCCGCAAAGAGCTGCGGGACGTGCAGCACCAGCTGTCCACACTAAGCCACCGGAGGAAGTGACTGTCCCTTGCCCCTTTTTTAAAGACTGTTAAAAACCAGAATTAGACATTTCTCGACAAGTGCTCCAAGAGTAGACCCCAGAACCACACATTCTCGAACACCCCAAACACAAGCAATACTGCTAACCCTAACGAGTCCTAAGTTAAAAATAGTGTCAAACGCTTCGTTCAGCTAGGCCCTAACTCCTCTTTGCCACCATGGATTTTCTCCCAAAAAACTTGCAATCAAAGGTATCTATACCCAGCGTTGCTCCAAGACCCCAAAACCCTCCCCAAACACCAGGAACCCCCCCCCCAAGCAGGCCCCCAAAAACACGAAAGTGAGCAAAAACTCTGGAAAGTGAAAAACTTTTCCACCATGGATTTTCTACAAAACACTTTTATCCAGTATTAGACCTTCACAGCAATGCCCCCAGACCCGCCAACCGAGGCAGAAACAAGTTTAACACCCCCAAACAGCCAAAAATGCAACACCACAAAAAGTGAGACTTAGAATTATTTAGCCATCAATCCCAAATCACTCCATGCACGCTCTGCAGCTAGGCCTTAACTCCCCTTTGCCACCATGGATTTTCTCCAAACCACTTGCAATCAAAAGTATCAATACCCAGCCTTGCTCCAAGACCCCCCAACCCCCCCCCCCCAAACACCAGGAACCCCCCCAAGCAGGCCCCCCAAAACACGAAAGTGAGCAAAAACTCTGGAAAGTGAAAAACTTTTTCACCATGGATTTTCTCCAAAATACTTTTATCCGGTATTAGACCTTAACAGCAATGCCCCCAAACCCCTGCAGCCACCCGCAAAAAAGCAGAACACCCCCAAACAGGCAAAAAGCACAAATGGGCCTACCTTCAATTCAGTCCAAATGCGCCCTGCAGCTAGGCCCTAACTCCCCTTTTCCACCATGGATTTTCTGAAAAACAAATGCAATCAACATTAGACTGTGCCAGCAGTGCTCCCAGACCCAAAAACCCAACCCCAATAACCTAGAAACCCCCCAAACAGCACCCCAAAAACAGACAAGTGAGCAAAAACAGAATAACTTTTTCACCATGGATTTGGTCCAAAACACTTGATTCTGATATTAGGCCTTCCGGGCTATGCACCCAGACCCCTGTAGCCACCGGCAAAAAAGCAGAACACCCCTAAACAGGCAAAAAGCAAAAATGCAAAAACTCATACTTAGAAAATTTTCAGCCAACCAGTCACCATCGGTCCAAACACGCTCTGCAGCTAGGCCCTAACTCCTCTTTTCCACCATGGATTTTCTTCAAATCAGTTGCAATCAAAATTATGCTATCCCAGCAGTGCTCCCAGACCCCCAGACCCTCCCCCACAAATCTAGAACACCCCCAAACAGCCCCCCCCCAACAACATGCAATACTGGTATATTCAAAACATGGCAAATTGCGCTGTTCACAACACATTTCTGTTTTCAGCACTTCCACTACTTCGATCCTCTAGAAACTTACCTGGACAGTCACTTGTTCCAGCTATTCACAAGAATCTCAGCAAGGCAGAACAAAATCGAACCACTGCACTCTTTGAAGAAGAAGAAGAAGGTCTACGACTAGTTTTCACTTAGTTTTCACCCAAACACACGCGCCTGCAAAACACCCAAAAAGGGCCAAAATTCTGCCAATTCGGGACCAAAGAACACCAAAACCCCCTAAAACCTTGCCAAAATCATTATGAACGAGCCTGCATCGGGCCCCAAGCCCTAGAATCAGCGTGAACCATACCAACCTAAACCCAAACACCCTAGTAAATCGCACTGAACCCTAAACCCTAGATATGCTTTGTCTGTCTGTGTCAAAGAGCCTAGGTATGCTACATCAGGAGGATGCTTCACTCACTGGTGCCTGCCTTGACCCTCTGCATGGACCTGCCGGAAGCATGGGCCAAAAATCTGTTCCGCTCAAGAATTTGCGATTTTTCGGTAATTTCGCGAGATTTGCGAAATACCGAAAAACAGCAAATTTTGCAAACATAACGGATGTTTGGCCCAAGCTTGAGGCAGTGCCATGCAGAGGGTCAAGGCAGGCACCACTGAGTGAAGAACCTGATGTAGCATACCTAGGCTCTTTGTCAGACAGACAAAGCATATCTAATTGTATGCAGCAAGCCACATAGCCCCAATATTACATGAACTGCTTTCTGGAGTGGACTCTGCCAGGCATTACAACAACAGTACCCGGCCTCACCCTCGACCACTACATACCACAAATAGACAGACATGTAGTTCTGCTGTAGTAGTTGTTGTAGACTGGTTTACCTATTTGGCACTCACAAATTGGCCATAGTTCTTCCGTAAACCGACGCTGATGATCCATCCATCCCAGTGAGTGACTGTAAAATCAATCATCAATATATATTGGCAAGTGAGTCCGCTCCAAGGACATTTTACATATTGTGAAATGCAATATAGTGGCCCCTGAATTTGAAGTACAATTTGAATTAAACAAGGTAAAAAAAACAGAGTTGTTGACATGAGTTACTGAGTTACAATTACTGTGTAAAAGATTAAATTATAACTAAAACAAGACATATGAATCATCATTTCATGCACAAAAAACAAACAGCAATTGGTTTTATCAGAGGCAGACAGCCATTGCTGTCCACTGCATGCCATATTCTCAATTATTCATTACCTGTTCTACTTTTTGTCCGCATCTTCTTCGGAAAGTGAGGGCCCACAGGGCAGCTTCTCCTGTCAATATCAGAAGTAACTCGGTCAGCAATCAGCAAGCATGTAGTCAGTCAGTAATTTCAGTCCCACTTGAGGGGACTCGTTGTAATCCATCCATCTGCCTTGAGGGAAATGATGGAGGGAGTATAAAGGAGCATGATTGAGTTGTGAACTTGTGAACCTCAGGAATGCAGACTGCGGCACCTTCAAATCAATAAGGAATATAAGATGAAGACAGTGGTGCTGATGGACTTGTTGTGATTAGGTGATTAGAGTTTTGTTGTGGTAAAAGTTGCAAAACAAAGAAAGACACACAGGAATAAAAGTGAATAAGGACGGAAAAAAGGAAGTCATTTTCAGGGCTCGGTGTCAGTGAAGTAGAACTCGTCCTCAAACTCCATGAATTGAGACGGGAGTAGATCAGGTAACAGAGAAGAACTTCTGCCACCTAAGTCGGTGTCCTCTTTTTCCTGCGTGCATTCACATACTTTGTAATCTGGTGGTATGAAGTGCATTCATCTTGATCAGTGTTAACCTCTCCACATTTTTGGCCGAGAGGCGGGTCCTTTTTGAAGTTACAATGGCACCAGCAGCACTGAAAACACGTTCAGAATACAGATTTGCGAGTGGGCAAAACAAATAATTTACAGCCTGGTTGGTGATCAGTGGCCATAAAGCCATTTTCCTGTACCAATACAGCAATAGGTTCGTATTAACAAAGACCTCTGTTGGGTCATCCAGATAGGCCTGCACCATCGACTCAAGGTTCTCCATGGTTGCTCCACTTTGTGTAGCATCTGTGGCCTTTTTCAGCACTGGAACGAGCAAACCCTTGATGAGTTAGCCAATCCACTTCCGACAATATTATGGCTGGGCCTGGTGTAGGTGAGGATGATGATACGGTTGCTGCTGGTGTCGTTAACGGCTGTGAGGGAAAGTGACTCCCTTCGCCCACAGATTCAGAAGTGGAACTTGGCGCTGGATGGCCTGCTGATTCAGTTGGACTTCTGCCGGCTCCTTGAATTTTCTGCTGATCTTTTTCGAACCGAGTGGCTGACACAGCTAGCCAATGTTTGTACTTTGAAACATCTGCTTCATCAAAAGGAATGAATGCTTTGCTGGCCACTGCCTTTTGTACCGTGAATCCAGAATAGTGGCACAAATGTAATGTTGTTCTGTATGTATGTTTTTAAGCCTTTCATTGGCAAGTAGGCGGCTTAATAACCTCTCCGTCAACGGATATGCGTCTTGCTTTTCAACATAATCTCTGAACGTTGAAGACACTGCCTTCAGTTGGTGCTCTAGCATGACCAACAATGGGATAGCTTTTCCCAAAGAACAGTCCTCCCTGCTGACTTCACGTGTGAAGACCTCAAAAAGGCGAAGCATGTCTGTCAGGCTTTTAACTAGCTTCCACTCCCCCAACTCTAGCCTCATGTCTTTCATAGCAGAACCTAGTTGAAAACATACTCATTGATTACCATGCACTGCTCAGACAGACGCTCAAGTATGTAAAAGGTTGAGTTCCAACGTGTTGCCACCTCCTGGATGAGTCCTTTGACTGGCACTTTACATTCATGTTGAATGCTCCTCAGCTCCTTCCGGGCCTTTAAAAAATGGCTGAAATGTGTGCAGATTCTTCGGCAGGTGGTCAGTAACTTCCTGACTGTGTCTTCAGTTTTCAAGAAATCTTGCACAACCAAGTTTATACAGTGCGCCAAACACGGCACTCTGAAATAGTCACCTTGCTGCATGGCCTTAACTATATTACTGCCATTATCCGTGGAAAGCGATTTCTTGCTTGCAGCCATTCAGAGACCTTACTGTTAAACTCCTCCAAAATGTTTTTTGCAGTATGAGTTTTCTCCATGGCAAACATGGCTAATGTTGCATGTTTCCGAGTAGCTTGAAAAACTGTGTCCAGGTCAACAACTTCACTTGACTTGTCTCTAACCCCTGCAAAAGACACCTCAAAGAGACCCATTGTGCAGTGATGCACATGTAATCAAGGGCTTGGCAACGGGTCCACATGTCTGTTGTCATGTGGATAGTGTGAACAGCACTCTTCTGCAAAGCTGCCCCAATCACCTCCAGCACATCTTGATGTAGTGCTGGAACCGCAACTCTGGCAAAATAGGACCGGCTAGGAACCTTCCATTTAGGGCAGACTGTTGCCACTAATTCTAGAAACCCCACCCCTTCCATGAAAGAAAAAGGGAGAAGGTCCAGAACTAGCATTTTAGCCAGCTTTGTGTTATACAGACGTACCATTGGGTGGTTGCGTTGAAATGGCGCCTCCGACCACAACATGCTTCTAATGGTAGGCTGGACCATTTTACGTGATAATGATGATGATGATGATGATGCAGACTTAGGCTCATTGATGGACTTTTTTGCATTGGTGTCTGTCCCAGACTCTTAGTGTGCCTCATACATGTTGCAGGGGTAGAGGGTGTGAGCGCTACCACTGCAGTGCTGCTGCCAGGGGTACTGGGTGTACCAGAAAAAGTGTTGCTCAATTCTTGACTTCCCCCCTGCACAATCAGCCCCTCGTCAGCATCAGATGCAATATGAATGGATACATTTGGATCAGTTCTACTTTGTTGGGCTTCCTCGATCTTACTTAGGTGCGTATACCACTGGATAGGGTGGTTTTGTTTGAGATGACCTCTCTGGCCTCCGGTACCATAGTTGGTACCAAGCTTACCCCGACTAACGGATACTTTACAAATCGAACAAACAACCATGTTTTCCGCCTTTGCACTAACAGTAAAGAAGTTCCAAACTTGGGACTGGTGATGTCTGCTGGTGGTGGCGGTGCTACTTTGACTTTCAATGCCAGATGAAGTGGAGGATGGGCGTGGCTGAATTTGTTTCCGTTGTTCACTTCCAGCACTACTACTTGAGGTTGAGCTGGATGGAGGTCCATGCCGGCCCTTCTGACTAAAAAAGATGGAAGCTGTAGGTGTGTTGGCATTGTAGTTAACTGCGTTGGTGGTGGTACCAGTGCCACGCCGCCCACATCCCACTCAGCATCCATTTGGGATAGAGTGAAAATGTTAGTATGCTGCATGCCTGCTGGTGCTGGAGTGACAACTGTGATGACTGGGTCGTCGTCAGACTGTTCATCAGCAGCAGAAGACACCACTTCTTGTTCGTCATCATCACCCATAAGTCGAAGCCTTGCAAGAACCTTCCTTTTAGCCGTAGTTACCTTTGTCGGCTCATGGCTCACTCTCAGACTGCATTGCTGGGTTCCAATCACGATCAAGGTCATCAGAATGAGGGGGCTTGAAGAAGAACTTGTTGTAGTAGGAGTAGCCCACCTTGACCTTTTTCTTGCTGGGGATCTGGAAGACAATGGATCATCATCAGGAGGAGTGGCTTCCTCGGATGATACCTCCTCTTGAATATCAATTTCCTGATGTCCCCCTACTTCTGGAGGATCAAGCGTTGTAGGCATTTGTGCCACTCCATGAACCTCTAGTTGCACCTCTCCATGCACCTGTCCATGTACCTCTTCTTGCACCTCTACTTGCGGCTCTCCTTGCGGCTCTCCTTGAGGCTTTACTTGCGCCTCTCCTTGCCCATGTACTTGCACTTGTACTAGTTGCACCTGTGGTTGTCGTTGCGGCTGTGGTTGTTGAACACTCGTCAGCTGAGTTACACCCGGCGTTCATTGGATGAGACTTTCTTATGATGAGCCAAGGTCACTGGTCGATGGTGATTGAACAACCAAAGTGGCTGCCGCAGCAGCACTCATGGTCTTGGACCTAACTTGGCGTGGTGGCACTGAGCCCAATGAAGCGGAGGTGCTGCTTCCAGCTTGGTCCCCGGCGGACACCACTGCTGCTGCAGGCGTAGTTTTTTTTACTCCCAAACAAGGTGTCGGTGGGCCCACCAGTCTCCTTGGTAGGTGGTGCCAATTGCTTCTTCTGCTCCTTCTTACTGGCAGTGGCACTGGTAACTTTTTTCGCTGAAGCGCTACGGCCACCTTTCTTTGGGGCCATCTTCTTCAGATGTCAGAACAGCAGGCCGCAGTTGCATGAGTTGCAGAGTTGTCTTGTCTGTGGCCACACGTGACGTCACATGACGTTGTGCTGCACACACCGCTGCAGGACTTCTTCCTGGCACTGGTGGTTCTCTTGTGCACCTAAAAGCAATGGAAGCTGGATGAACATCAGTTATACACCTCAAAAAGTCGAAAAGCAAAGAAAAATCACCACAATCCAATGGCATCCATGCCCTCAATGATGTTTAAATTCAAGACACCCCACAGAAAGACTAGGTCCATGCACCACTGAGTACCCCTGGGCATAATGTTATGTTAAGTTGTTATGTTAAAACGGTTCTTTTATAGAGTAAGGCTACTCCTAGGAGTGTCCCAGCGCTTTGCCAAAAACCCGAGCAGGAAGTTCAAGTTCAAGTTTGGCACTTGTATAGCGCACTACTCACCCATAGGGTCTCAAGGCGCTTGGGGGGGAGGTGGGGATTTATTTATCAAATATCCAGATTTTGAGTGGTTTTCTGAAGAAGAGGTGGTTTTGAGTAAGGCGGAGATGGTTGGGGAGGGAGTTCCATGTCTTGGCCGCAAGGTAGGAGAAGGATCTTCCCCCCATGGTGGACCTGTGGATGCGTGGTATTGCGGCGAGGGCTTGATTGGACGATCGGAGTTTGCGGGTGGGGGTGTAAAAGGAAAGGCGTGTATTGAGGCATTCGGGTCCAAGATTGTAAAGTGCTTTGTGTGCGTGGGTGAGGAGACAGAACGTTATTCTTTTGCTGATGGGGAGCCAGTGGAGGTCTTTCAGATGACTGGAGATGTGGGCTCTGCGGTGAACGTCTAGAATGAGTCTGGCTGAGGCATTTTGGATACTTTGAAGCTTTTTCTGTAATTTGGTGGTGGTTCCAGGGTAGAGGGTGTTTCCATAGTCAAGTCTGCTCGTGACCAGTGCGTGGGTGACTGTTTTTCTTGTTTCGGTGGGGATCCATCGGAAGATTTTTCTAAGCATACGTAGGATGTTGAAGCATGAGGAGGAGACTGCGTTGAGTTGTCTGGACATCAATAGGGAGGAGTCTAGGAAGAAGCCCAGGTTACGTGCGTGGTCCGTGGGTTTTGGGGCGTTTTCCAGAGCCAGTGGTCACCATGAGTCATCCCAAGTGGAGGGGGATGATCCTAATATGAGGACTTCTGTTTTGTCCGAATTCAGTTTAAGGCGACTGTTTCTCATCCATTCGGCCACTTCTTTCATTCCTTCGTGAAGATTGGTTTTGGCGGTGATTGGGTCTTTGGTGAGGGAAAGGATCAGCTGGGTGTCGTCTGCGTATGAGATGATGTTGAGTTTGTGTTTGTGAACGATGGATGCGAGGGGGCTCATGTATACGTTGAAGAGTGTGGGACTGAGTGAAGATCCTTGAAGTACGCCGCAGATGACTTTGGTGGCTTCTGAACTAAAAGGGGGGAGGCGGACTCTCTCGGTTCTTCCGGCGAGGAAAGAGATGATCCAATCCAGTGCTTTTCCTTGAATTCCGATATTTCTGAGGTGGTGAATGAGGGTGCTATGACAGACTGTGTCGAATGCTGCGGAGAGGTCAAGTAGGATGAGGGCTACTGTTTCTCCATTGTCTAGTAGTTTACGGATGTCATCTGTTGCTGCGATGAGGGCTGTCTCGGTGCTGTGTTTGGCTCGGAATCCTGATTGTGATATATCAAGGGATTTGTTGGATTCAAGGAAGGCGGCGAGTTGACTGTTGACAACTTTTTCGATGATTTTGGCCGGGAATGGGAGGAGCGAGATAGGTCGGTAGTTTTTAAGTTCAGTGGGGTCTGCTGTGGGTTTCTTCAAGAGGGCACTGAGTTCGGCGTGTTTCCAGTTTTCCGGGAAGGTAGCGGAGTCGAAGGAGCTGTTAAAGATGTCGCGAAGGTAGGGAGCGATGTTGGAGTCTGCTTTATTGAAGATGTGGTGGGGACATGGGTCGGTTGGCGATCCTGAGTAAATGGAGTTCATCATGCGGATGGTGTCTTCAGTGGTGACTGTTTTCCAGGTACACAGGTTGTTCGGAGGGGGATTAGGTTCTGCGGTGGGTGGGGTGGACTGTTCACCCATCTGTTTTGTGAAGCTGTTGTGTATGTCGGCAATTTTGTTGTGGAAGAATGAGGCTAGGGAGTCGCAGAGGTACTGGGAGGGAGTAATGTCATTGGTGCCGGCTAAGGGGTTGGTGAATTCTTTAACTATGTTGAACAGTTCCTTACTGCTGTGGGCGTTGTTGTCGAGTCGATCTTTGAATTCTGTTTTCTTCGTGGAGCGTATTACTTGATGGTGTTTGCGGGTGGCGTTCTTGAAAGTGGGAAAGTTTTCGGTGGATGGGTTTCTTTTCCAGGCTTTCTCGAGGGTGCGGCATGTCTTCTTGGATTTTTTAAGTCCATCGTTGAACCAGGGGGCTTTCTTGTGGTCTAACTTGGTAGGGTTGTTTTTCAGTGGTGCTAATTCATCGGCGCTGTGGGTGATTCATTGAGCAAGGTTGGTGGCTGCTTGGTTTGGGTCTGATGAATAGGTAGGAGGGTATTGGTGGAGCGATGAGAGAAGCTGGTCAGTGGTGATTTTGTTCCAGTTTCTGTGAGGAATTAGTTGTGGGTTGTTATGGGTCGTTGTCCTTTTGTAATTAAAGTGCACACAGCAGTGACCTGTCCAGTGGAGAGCTGTGGTGTGGTTGAAGGAGATGTAATTGCTGGATGTAAAGATTGGGTCGAGCGTGTGTCCGGCACAGTGGGTTGGGGTGTTCACAAGTTGTTTGAGTCCAAGATTTGCGAGGTTGTCCAAAAGGGTGGTACTGTTGTTGTTGTTGTTCTTTTCCAGGTGGAAATTGAGGTCGCCAAGAAGAATGTAGTCCTCGGAGAGGAGGGCGTGAGGGCTAATGAAGTCAGTGATGTCTTTGCTGAATTGTGTGCGGGGTCCAGGTGGTCTGTAGATGAGGGTTCCTCTGAGTGTGGTCTTGGGGTTGATGTGGATATGGAAGTGGAGGTGCTCGGCGGTAGCGAGGTTATCATCTGAGCTGGTCGAGATGCGAATGGTGTTCTTATGTACAATGGCAATGCCTCCTCCTATTTGGTTGGTGCGGTCCTTACGCATGATCTTGTAGCCGTCAGGGATGGCTGTGGAGATGTCAGGTGTTGAAGAGGCGTTCATCCAGGTCTCCGTGAGGAAGGCGACGTCCGGTGCTGTAGTGTCGAGTAGATCCCAAAGTTGTACGGCGTGACTGTGGACGGAGCGGGTCTTGAGAAGAATACATTTCAGCTGGTTGGTGTCAGGAGTCTGTTTAGTTTTGGTGGGTTTGGTGAGGGTCCTAATGCAGGAAAACTTGCAGGAGTTGCAGGTGAAAGGTCCATGGGTGAGGCCAGGTGCGGCTTTGTAGCAGTGTGTTAGACTGCCGGTGTTAAGGGCTGAGAGGGTAGCTGCGTCGTGTGTAATACGGGAGGAGTGGGGTTTGCGGGGGACAGGGGGTCTGGCGCTGGGCGCGGTCCAGGCAAGGACAGGCGTAGACGGGCTTACCTCTAGCGCACCTTCGGCGCGGCCGCTGTGCGTGGACGCTGCACGTAAGTCCATCTGTCTTAAATGGGGATTGGAGGGGGCACAATCAGGCACAAATGCAGGCAGTGCGAGCGCTTTAAAATAGAAAATGCACACTAAACTAATACTGTAATACAGCAATGTCAGGCAAATCGGCTATTTAGTACAAAAATCAGGCGCTACAATGCTAGGCGCTACAGGAAGTAAATAAAGCCACACAAAGCAAAACAGGCTCGGCTGGGATCACTGTACAAAAATCAAGCGCTACGATGCTAGGCGCTACAGGAAGTGAATAAAGCCACACAAGGCAAAAACAGGCTCGGCTGGGATCACTGTACAAAAATCAAGCGCTACAATGCTAGGCGCTACAGGAAGAGAATAAAGCCACACAAGGCAAAGACAGGCTCGGTTATTAATAAGTGCTGAGCGCAACGATACCAGGCTGCAGGAAGGGGTGTCGGGGAGCGTGGGGAGCGACCGCTTCAGTGGGGGCTTCGACGGTCACAGCACTTGCTGAGTAGGGGTCGGCCTTTAGAGTCAGTGGGAGGGAGGGTCAGCTGAGAGGCGGGAGTGGGGAGGAGCCACTGGGCAGGGTTCACAATAACAAGATGGCTGTTGTAAATGGAAAGCGAAAGAGGGGCACGGGATAGCGCTATTATCAGGGCACAATCAGGCACAAATGCAGGCAGTGCGAGCGCTTTAAAATAGAAAATGCACACTAAACTAATACTGTAATACAGCAATGTCAGGCAAATCGGCTATTTAGTACAAAAATCAGGCGCTACGATGCTACATTAAGTAAATAAAGCCACACAAAGCAAAACAGGCTCGGCTGGGATCACTGTACAAAAATCAAGCACTACGATGCTAGGTGCTACAGGAAGTAAATAAAGCCACACAAGGCAAAAACAGGCTCGGCTGGCATCACTGTACAAAAATCAAGCGCTACGATGCTAGGCGCTACAGGAAGAGAATAAAGCCACACAAGGCAAAGACAGGCTCGGTTATTAATAAGTGCTGAGCGCAACAATACCAGGCTGCAGGAAGGAGGGAGACCGGCAAAGAATTCCAACACCGAGGCACAAGGCATCGGAAAAATCGTCCTCCAATTCTAGCCCGCCTGATGTAAGGAACAGAAGCCATAGCCAAAGAGGCCGATCTCAAGGCTCTAGAAGGTACGTAAAAAAAAAGTAAGGCGCCTCCTAATATATCTGGCCCCTTCATGGTGTAGTGCCTTAAAGGCAAGAGCCAGTGCTTTAAAAGTAATCTGTCTTGAGACAGGAAGCCAGTGGAGCTTTTTGAGCAACTCCGATGCACTCACTCTTTGCTGAAGGCCATAAATGGCCCTTGCAGCAGAGTTCTGTACCACCTGAAGGCGTGCCAGAAGTAATTTTGGCAATCCCAGGTAAAGCACATTCACATAGTCCAAGCCTGAGCCTATCAGGGCCTGCACAGTATTCTTTCTATGCTCAAAAGACAAGATTGGGAGGAATTTCCTTAACATTTTCAAAATGCCAAAGCATGTCCCTGTGAGTTCCTGAATCTGAGGGCCAAAATAAAGGCCATCATCAATCTGAAACCCAAGGTTCTTTGCTTTGGAGGAGGAGTATGCTGGAGGATACATGTCCGGAGGCCATCAGGCCTTCCATCTAGGATCAGGAGAGCAGCCAAAGAAAAGCAACTCCGATTTATTGGAATTGCATTTCAGACTGTGCTGTTTAAACCAGTCAAAGACTGCCCCTAAACAGCTTCTGATCTGCATAATTGTTGCAAGCAACGCAAACTGGGTGCAGGCCTGAGCACACTGCCTGGGTTCAAAATGGCCCCTTGACCCCCACCACATGGCCAGGCTCTTCCTGTCCCAGGCCTCAAAATGGCCTCACCCACATGGCCAGGCTCCAACAACACCGCAAAAAGTCTAAAAGCCACAAAAATCACCACAATCCAATGCCATTCATGCCCTCAATGATGTTTAAATTCAAGACACTTCACAGAAAGACTAGGCCCATGACCCACTGAGTACCCCTGGGCATAATGGTTGAAATCAATGCAAACTGGGTTCAGGCCTGAGCACACTGCCTGGCTTCAAAATGGCCCCTTGACTCCAACAACATGGCCACGCCCTGCCTGTCCCAGGCTCAAAACGGCCCCCACCCACATGGCCAGGCCCCAACAACACCCCAAAAAGTCAAAAAGCACACACAAATCACCACAATCCAATGCCATCCATGCCCTCAATGATGTTTACATTCAAGACACAAAATCTGTTGGCTAGACACACAGCTGGTGCTTGGTTGAGGTTAATGGTTTAGTTTGTAGTGTTTATTAGAAAGGTTGAATAAAGTTTTGGGTGCTCCAACAAGTGGCGTAACCGTCCTAATACGCCGGAATTAGTTACTGGTTGAGTGCGTTATACACTGTAAACACATCCTTGGAATTGGGCACATCCGTTTGGTTCGTCATAAAAAGACAGACTCCTTGTAAGTTGATGAATGATCAGTTTATTTCATCACTGATTTATACTTGTTTTTTTTAACAAGTTCATATACATCAGTTTTTCAAAAAATGATTGTTTTCCTAGTGGTTTTTACATTTAGAACTTTGCAATCCTGCTCCAATGCATTTCGGGCATTGCTTGCCCTTTTTCCAGGAGCTCTGTAAACACAATAGCACACATTTACTATTCGAACCATTACTCACATGGTGTAGCACATTACAAGATAAATACATTCTTTCAATGATTGAAAGAACATCGTGTCTGATAACATGCGGGAGGTGTTTGCCTTATAACCCTGAATGTGTGGAACCCGGAAAAGGATTTAGGAATGGGGAGAGTGGCAAAAAACACTTACGTGTCTTGTTCTAGGCAAGTGGTAGAATAATCTATGTGGAACAAAAACAGGTACAAATATCTGTTAGATGCGGTAAGACCCGAGTTTGACAAGCAACACGGGTCAATGACGGAGCTCCGACTTACTTGGTTAAGCGTGGAGATTCAATTCGAGGGTTTGCGGCTACGGAGTTCCGCGTAGTTGGCGAAGTGGTTGTCAGGAAGTGGGTGAGTGATGGCGGGATAACAAGTGACGGTTTGCGATCATGGGAACACGCGATGGACCAGAGTGAACGGAAAAGTGGTGGCCATCTTAGAGGGGGTTTGTCTGTATGTAAATGGATGGGTGAAACAATGTTCATAAAGAGATTACAGTGTCCTAAAGCATTGTGTACAAAAGAAACGAGGAAACATGAATGCCGGCCGGCATTACAAATAGCTACTAAATTCAATGCGGTCGTTGAGACCGTACGGTTTCATTGCCTGGAGTCTGTATTTCCAGGAAGTCTCTCGTTGTAAGGGTCTTTTGTTGTTATCCGTTCCTTCTTGTTTTCACAAAGTTTCAAGCACCAAAAATGTCATCTGTGCCACATTATGGTGAAAGTCATTGAAATGTGTTGCTATGCTTGATTTTTGGTTTTTAGTGCGGATATTTGACTTATGTTCGTTGAGACGAACTTTTATTTTTCTGGTGGTTTTTCCCACGTATATCATTCCACATGGGCATTTGAGTAGGTAAATGAGATTCATTGAGTCGCATGTGGCGTTGACTTTTAGTTTAATTTGAAATCCTCTCATGGGGTGGTTGATGATATTTCCCTTGATGATGTTATTGCAGTTGTTACAATTTAGACACGGCCTTGTGCCGGTATAAGACAGTTGTTCCATGGGTTGTTTTGATAAGATTTCTTTCAGGTTTACAGAACTGGTGTAGGCAAAGATGGGAGGGTTTTCAAACATATTGCCGAAGTCAGGTTCAGATGAGAATATGCGCCAGTGTTTGAGAATAATGCTTTTGTAGGTTTTACTAAAAGTGAAATATTTGGAAACTAATACAGTTCTTTTTTCATCTTTTTTGGAGGAACCTATTAAGGCTTCCTGGTGGGTGGTGATAGATGCTCTGGTAGTTGCTTCAGTTATGATTTGGATAGCCTCTTTGTAGAAATCTACTCGCCATTTCATTCATTTGTGTCTTGCATTTTTCAGGGTCAGAGACAATTCGTTTGACTCGTACCATTTGACTGAATGGTAAATTTCTTTTGAGGGAGTTCTGGTGGAAGCTTGTGTGATGAACTGTGTTGTTGCGAGCAGTGAGTTTACGGAATAAGTTTGTTTCCAATCCATTTTCTGTCAATTTGATCACAACGTCAAGAAAAGTGATGGCATGTGCATCTATGTTCCATGTGAGGATTATTCGGTTATCTTTGGTGTTGAGATCAAACAAGGCTGACTCAAGGTTCTCTCGGGTGTTTTTCCAGATTAAAAATAAATCGTCAATATAACGAACATATAGTTTCAGGATGTCTGTCCAGTTGGAATTGGCGTAAATGTGGGTGGATTCAAATTCTGACATGTAAATGTTGCGTAGGTCGGTGCTGCACAATTGCCCATAGACATGCGGGACACCTGGAGGTACCACTGATGGTTATGTGTAAAGTAGCTATGGTATAAAGTAAATACCATAAGTTCCATCACGAAAATTGTAGAGGATTGGTGATATTGCTGTCATGAGGGCTTTTTCTATGGATTCTATTCCGCCATCGTGTGGAATGGATGTATAGAGACTTTTAACGTCAGCTGTACAAAAGTTAATGGTTTCTTCAGGGTCTATGTTTATCTCAGCCAGTTTTTTGAGGAATTTGGTGGTGTCTTTGATGTAGCTATTAAGACTAGTTACGGTGGGTTGTAGATGACAATCAAGGAACTTGCTGATCGGTTCATGGAGTGACCCTCTGGTTGACACAATGGGTCGAAACGGAGGGTCAACCGGATGTTTGTGGATTTTGGGCAAAATAGTTATGGTCGGACTCTTGGGGTGTTCAACGATGAGGTATTTTTTGGTTCGGTCATTGATGGTACCATCTTCATATGCTTTGGTTACAAGTTCTGTGAGTTCAATTTTGTATTGATCAGTTGGGTTATTTTGAAATAACATGTAAGTTGCTGGGTCGGTGATGTGTTCCGTGATTTTGGCATCATACATACTGGTGTTAAGAATGACGATTGCGCCACCTTTATCTGCTTTCACGCATTTGATGGTTTTGTTGCTGGCGATTCTTTGAAGAGTGGTTTTGTCCTTCATGGTGATGTTTTGTTTGAATTTTTTAGAGAAGTTGATTTTGGATATGTCTTGTCTGACAAGTGTCTCAAACGTGTCGATGCTCTTATGACTACATGGTGGCATGTAAGAGCTAGTTGTTTTTAAGCCCAGTAGTTGGTCTTTTTTTAGTTCAGTGCATGGTGGAAGCACTTTTTCAAAGAAGTGTCATAAGCGTAGCTTCCGAGTTAGTTTAAAGGTACTTACTTCAAGTTCAAGGAGGTTTGTGGAGGTGGAGGGAATGAACGATGTTCCTTTTCGTAGAAGGTTCATTTCTTGTTTGGTTAGTGTGGTATCGGAGATGTTGATAACTAACGATTCCTCCTCCCTTTTGGTTTCTTGATGGTTTGAGGTCGAGCGTCCTCGGAATCTTTTTCCTGATCTTTTTCCCTGCCGGGGTCGTCGGTTTCGTCCAATCCTACTTCTAAAAAAGGCCCAGTTGTTGGGAGGTTTTCATTGGTTTGGTTGGTTTGTTGTCTGGTGTCTCGAGATGTACCTGATGTTGTTGGTTCACCAGTGGTTTTTCTTGGTGGGCGATTAGTACTTTCGCTCCCTGAAGATGATGTGTCGGTGTTTTGGTTAAAGGGTCTATTACGACGACGCTGGGCACATACGTATGCCCATGTGTATACCTCTCCTAATTTGTAGTCGAGGGTGTCTCGGCGGAATTTGCAAATTTTTCATTCATTTATTTCCTTGGTATGCTTGTCTAATTGGTTGTTAATGTCATCAAGTGTTTTGGTAAGTTCCTCTGGTGTAATTAATTCTTTTAATTCGTTGTCTAACTCGGCGATTTCTTTAGTTAGTTCAACAAGAATTGTAGAGAGTTCTTCCACGATGAGAAGTATTAAATTAAGGCTGCATTTGTTTAAGATTGCGTTCCACCTGTCCTGAAATAACTTGGAGCTTTTGCATAGTGATGGTTTTATTGCAATCCGTAGTCCTCGGGGTATGTGCAGTGCTCTATGATATTTAATGAGTGTATTGGCGTGAAGTTTTTGGTTGATGCGTCATTTTGAAAGATAAAGTAGTTGTTTCAAACATTGTTCTTTTGTACAGTTGGGCAGGCTAAAACATTAAAGGGAGAACCTGTGCAAGAGATGACCCCTGAAAATATTTAAGAGCAACTATTTGCATCTGTAAATGGGTGATATATATCATATTAGGCAGCATTTGTCTGTGTTCTGATCTGTTGGCAATAAAAGTTAAATGCTGCCAAACGCAATGGTGATAACCAGATACACAAATCCAAATGTTTGCTTTTTATGTTTGATGAGCCTGGTTTGTTTTCGTTTCTCATCTGCTCAATTTCTCTACTTATCCCTTGAAAGTCTCTCCTTTCAAATTTGCTACAGTGTGCCCCTGCATGGAGGTTGAACGACATGAGCATGGCCGCCCAGGCGCGCACACTAGATCGAACAGTGGCAGTGACTACAACTATTTCCTTTAGAAATAAGTCTTAGTGCAGAGCGTGGCCATCTTGGGTCAGGCTCACTTATTAAGACAAGAGATATACTGCCCAAAGAAAACATGACAAATGTAAGGGTGGACATGTTGGAACTGGCTTACTTATTGGGACAAGCTCAACTTCCCATAGACAATATTACAAATGAATGGCTGGCCATCTTGAAACAGGTTCACCTATTAAAACAAGCTCTTCTGCCCATCAAAAATATAATAAATGTTTAGGCGCCCATCATGTAACAGGTTAACTATCTCATTTTACAGACAAAGCCTTTACATTTTTTTAATATGTTTTTTCTTTTCTCTTCTGCTGTTTAACAGGAACAGATGTTATAGTTTTGGAAGTTAGTAAACAAACCATTCTAACTGGAAGTATAATTTATTAGGTGGTACTAATTCTTATACAACAGTGATTTGCACACTTACAACAGCCTTTGTTACTGGTATTTTTCCTACAACATGGTGATTGGCACACCTTATATTTCAGCACAGTAACCTTTGGTTGTGTAACCATTGTGTGTAATAGAACATTTACTTCTAATCCTCATTAATTTGAGTGCACACTTGAACTCACAGTTTATGTTTCTATCATTGGAGATTGAAGAACATAACACCACCAGAGTTTATTTAACTGATCCAGGTAGTCCACCAATAAAGTAGAATAGGTAGAAACAGATATTTATGCAAGAGTCTGTAGAACAAACCCGAGTGATGGGGGAGCAAGACGTTTTAGCAACCTTAACTGATTCGAGTGTTGAAGAGGACTTAATTTTCAAAGAATTTGAAATGTTTATTTAGAAGTTAGAACCGCATTGCCTGCCAAACGTTAGCACAATAATGGGACAATATTATCTTGGACTAAAGGAACAAGGAAGAGATGAATCTGTTGCAGAGTTCATCCCCAGTCTAAGGAAGCCAGATTTCACATGTAGATTTGGTAAGGCCACAGACAAAAGAATCAGAGATCAGCTTGTTTTGATGTGTTTTGACTCAAGGACCAACCTCCTCTTGAAGATGTGATAATTGTTGACATATGAGTGGAAAACATGTTGATTTGAGTGTTTTGAAGTTAGAAAGGCATTGCCTGCCAAAATTTAGCACAATAATGGGCCACTACTTTCTTGGACTACAGGAACAGGGAAGAGAGTAATATGTTGAAGATGTGATAAATGTTGCCAAATGAGTGGAAAACATGTTGAATTGTGTAAAGGAATTGAGTAACTACACTAAGCAAGGTGATGCACAGAATAGGGCTAAAAAGTCAGTATGAGTGGTAAAAGAAAAAAATTGGCGTGAAATATGAAAAGCAAAGACATTAGAGAGAACGTTTCAGTTGTGGCAGGCAGGGACACAGAGACTTGTGTTACATGTTTTCTGCAGTAATTGTGGGAAGAAAGGTCATCATAAAAAATGCTACAGGTCAAAAACAGAAAAGACGGAGGGAAATATGGTCAAGAAATCGCAAATGTTTCAGCTTAGGACAGCATCTGTTATTTAAAGCATGAACATCCTTCTCCCTCGGGAGAATCAACCTGGGGGATTTGATAATGACATTTGATTCATCTCATGTTTACCAATCATTTCGAATGAGGTGTTTTTCAGTACATTTGGAGACAAACCCCCTTTGTGTGAACTTGATGTGCAACCAGGGGGGTCTGGTCAGGCTCCAAAAGAAATGCAAGGTAAATTTGAGGACAATTTAAAACTGGGTGTTCTATTATGTCTAGGAACAGATTATATTTCTATCAAAAGAAATATTCTGATTGAATTGCTTCACCAAAAACCTTTGGTTGTTAGACTTGATCCCATCTCTAATCCCTAAGTGGTAGTACAGGAAGGTGAACAGGTAGACACTAATTTTGTAGAAACCTTTCCAAAATTGTTCAGATGGAAGTTCAGTTGTATAAAGAGATACACACCCCATATCAGACTAAAGAATGGTGCCATACAAAAGCATCCAAGGTACCGTGCATTCCTTTGAATGTGTAGGAGTGCGTGGGGTTGGGATTCAAAAGTTGATGGATGCAGGTGGTATTGAGATAATAGATGCTACAGAGTGTTTGTCTTCCATAGTGATCTAGGAAAGTCAATGCATATGTTCTTCTTTGTGCCGACTTAAGGTCACTTCATTAGGAAGTTATTGTTGATACATTTCCTATTCCTTACATTTAGGAGCTAGTCATCACACTAGCAGTAGTAAACTATTTCACTACACTTGATTTGACTTTAGACTACCGACAGAGAGAACGTGATGATTCTTCTTGGCAGATGATAGCTTTAATAACACCAATGACAGCATATACATTTTAAAGTATGTCCTTTAATTTAGTGTCCACAGCATCAGTATTCCAGAGGTTGATAACAAATATTGTGAGGATTACAGGGCATTAGGTACTATGAAGATAATATGTTAATTTTTGGTAAGGATAGAGCAGAACATGATGATAGAGTTCATGCAATTTTGGAAAGTCTAAATAGAGCTGGTTATGTTATATTAAGCGTTTTTCTATAGCTCACAGCTGCCCCAGCAAAGGGGCATCCAGGGTGCTGCAAGGATCGAAATAGCACACACAGCTGCGAAGGTCCTCACAGATGTCATGAAACCAATAGACTACACTGAAGGGAAGAGGACAGTTTTAATGGCTTTCCTGAAAGCGAGCAGGCCGTCCATACCACGAATACATACAGGCAGCGAATTGCATAATTTGGTGGCCAGACAGTGCAACAAACACCCTCCTGCCCGGCAAAGTTTGACCCGCCGCACAATCACCAGGTGCTGCCCAAGTGAAAGCAGCTGTCGGGGGGGGGGACATACAGGGTCAAAAAGTCTCCCAGAAGCGCCCGGCTAGCAGTTTTTAAGATCTTAAAGGATATACATAGAGCTTTAAACTGGATCCGCTTCTCCATCGGAAGCCAGTGCCGCCCTTGAATAGGGCCCCCCACATGACAAGAGTGGGGAAGACCCACCAGTATTCTAGCTGCAGAGTTTTGTACTTGTTGCAGCCGAAGTACCTCTGCTTTATTAACCCCTAAGAGCAGGGAGCTGGAATAGTCCAAGCGAGATAGTATAGTTGTCTGCACAATTATTTATCGTACTGCTGGGTCAAAAAATTTCAGGAGATGTTTAAGACCACTTAACAGTCCTACACAGGTAGCAGCAACCCTCTCTGTGTGGGTCTGGAAACTAAGAGTCAAGTCCATCCAGACCCCAAGATTCTTTACCATTGATCTTTTGACTAGGTGTGAGTGTTTGATTGGTTTAAATGCTCCGTCCATTACCACCCCCTTTTGTCCCACTTTTGGCCGCCATAAGTGTGGCAGGGTATGCTCAGACATGAGTCCCTTGCTCACTTTGCCACTGGATTCAAGCAAGCTGGGCTGAAGACAGCTGGAATGCCAGAAACCAGTCCTTGGAAGCTTGTTTCCGGTCCAGGGAAGGCATGGCTTGGCAGTTCGGACTGGACTGTTCCCATGAGGCACAAGGTCAGACTGATTTGCATATAGCCATGTCTGAACTGGGGTGGCAAAGTTGGCTAAAGAACGGTGATGGATTAAACCCAGATCTTTTGACTGGGTGTGAGTGTTTGATTGGTTCAGATGCTCCGTCCATTACCACCCCCTTTTGTACCACTGTCTTAGGCATAGGCATAACTTCTAGGAGCGATGGCCAACAGTGTTCATTCCATAGAGTAGCATTTGTTCCCACCAGTAGAACCTCTGTTTTGCTTGCATTTAATTGCAGACAGTTATTGGCCATCCACTGAATCACCGCCGTCATCCTGTCTCTAAATCTAGTAGCCGTTGTAGATGGTAGCTGGTCTAAATTTAAAAGAGAACAAATACAAAATGGGAGTATGGGAAGGAAATTGCCTAGGTCTCCAAATTTAAATCTCCGGTATTAGGCTGCAGAGGGAATTCGTGGACACCACCATAAATCTTGTAGAGCCTAGTAGCAAGGAGTAGTTGGATCATGTCTAGGAATGATAGAATACTATTAAAAATGTAATAAAACATTACGGGCCGATTACGATGGCAGACAGACAGGAATCTGTCCGCCATGGTGGTGGAGACCGGGACCATCGGCAATACCTGCAGTGGTTCTGCACACCAAATCGGGATGTGACCGCCACCGTGGCATCTTGCACTTTTGATATTGCGGCGGGTACTGGTGACAGCAGCACCACTGCATTGTTAAAAAAAGCATATTGTGCATTTCACTACACTATGTGGAAGGCACCACACAGTGCCTGCCACTTGGTGTAGCAAAATGTAGGGGGTACCATGGGTACCCCCAGTGCACAAACCTCCCTGACATATTGGGGGTCCACAAAGGGCTCCCGACAACAATCTCCACCAGCCTTTCCGTGGCAGTTTACCTGCCACGGAAAGGCTGGCAGAAAACGGCTTCATAATTTGGAGGACGGTGCGTGCTAGGGCCGTCACCATTTTGTGGATGCAGACTGCTCCATTATGCAATCAGAATGATTGCCTGTGGCGGTTCTGTGGTGGACTGTCTTTGCATCCGTTGCAGTCTGGATCTCACCAGAATTGTAATCTTGTGGTGGGAAATCCATTGTCCGATGTGGTAAGGACTGCTACCCCAGGGATAGAGGTGTCTGTCCTTCAGCCATTATAATCGGCCCCTATGTACGTAAGACTAAAAATTTGAGAGACATTCCTAGTAAGGAAATGGAGTCTGAATGGAATACTGACTGCAAGACAGAATTTGAAACTTTAAAAAGGGATTTACTGAATGCTCTCAGTGTGCAAGTGTATTTCCAGGGTTTTGACGATTACAATTATGGATGTAAGCTTGAAGGGTCTTGATGCAGTTCTGCTTCAAAGTAGAAATAGGATTGAGGAGCTTGGGTGCTTCACTTTGTTTGAAGGCGTCTGAAAAAAATTACTCAGTAATTGAGAGGTAGGAAATAGCTATATATTGGGCCTTTAAGAAATGTTTAAATTTTGTGTGAGGGAAATCTTTTCTTATTCGTTTTGATCTTATTCCTTTGAAGGAGGTCTTCATTGAAAAGGGACTTGATTCAATATCATTCAGAAAATGTATAACGATAATTTTCCTTCAGGATACTAAGTTCACTGTTGAGTATATCCCTGGGGTCAAGAATTACTCACATGACTATCTCTCACAACTAGTGAACATCAATAATGAGGAGGTTGAAGAGAATGTGGATATGTTTGAGGAAACTGTGTGTATATCAGGTAACTGTGGCTTGTGTGACAGATAGTGAATGGAAAGTGGAGGTAACAAAAAATGGTGTTTTATGTGAAGTCACTGATGCAATAAAGTGTGGAAAAGTCAATTAACTGTTCTTACCCTGGTCTAGGATTAAGGATGAATGGACAGTGGAAAATGACATTCTTTTGCGTGGTACTAGACTTATTCTCTCTCTACCAAACTGGTGCAGGGAGGGTAGGTTGATAGGCTCATAAGCTGCATGTTTAACTGACAATAGGTAATCCTACATGTCCCCTCTGCCAGCATTCGATGCTGAATGTGATCCACCCAAGTTGAGTCAGTTCATAATCAATCAAGTACCGCAATGAATAGAATATTTGTGTTTTTTGGCATTTGATCCTTCAACAACCTAGGCATAAAACATGTTGACCTTTATAATTTAGCCACTGCTAACATTACATTAGTAGCGTGCCTCTATAGTTTTTGACTGAGATTAGTGGCCCTACTGATTAAAATTAAATTTGAGTTCCACTATATCCCATTTTATTTCTACCCTAGCCTGCACCCATGCTGCCAACACTCCTCGATACCACACAGGCCCTATACCAGCACCACACCTTATGACACTAGGGATAGAAGATCTCTGAAAGCGAGCCCCGGTTAGGGTACCCGTCAGGTGTTGCAGCGCCGGCCTGACAAGGAGTATGCCCCATGATGAAGCATGACACTGAGCCATTTATGTGAGGGCCCAAGTACCTAAACTAGGAGATACCCTCCCCCCCTTTAGACATTAAACTATTCAGACTGATCGTGTTCCCTATCTGCTTTCTATATTTTCTAGGAACTACATACCTTTGTCGTTAGATAAAATACATTTTCCTCAGGAACAGAGTGGTATCATAACATAACATGAGTACTTGTAAAACGCATATTCACCCAGAAGGTCATCTTTTTGCTGAATATCAGATGTTTATTATTATCCAACTCAGTGGTACTCATTTTTTGACCTCATAAGGATGAAAGGCTGAGTTGACTTGCTGGATTTTAAACATTTGGTGGACCCATTAGTCCACTAAGCTACCAGACTCAGCAAATAACATTGGCTCATGAGGGTCATCCTGGCATTATTACAACAAAGGAAAGACTAACTTCTAGCTAGAGGTGGCCAGAAATTGACATTGAAAGATGTGTAAGGAATGTGTTCAATGTAACAACAGTGTGAAGTAATTGGTCACAATACATTTATAGTTGGTGCACAGAAAACATCTTGGTCATTCTTGGGAAGTGGCCATAGACATTGTAATCACACTGAAGGGAGAGCATAGTACATCTTATTTAATTATTCTTGATTTATACGCTAGGTGGATTGAGGGTAGTTGTTTGTTATATTAAATACATTTTTTTCAAATCTATACACTCTTGTAATCTAATGATAATTGGTATTTTATAAAGGTGTATAAGGTATAGGTCATATTTAATTAATTATGTAACCTTTGGGTATGTTATTATGGAGGGAGAGGTGTGATGTCCTGTGAAATGATGTCACCTAGCTAGTGCTCATTAGTCAAAGCCCAGCGTGCTTGTTTTATTCCAGCATTCCAGAGAGCATAGTTGGGCTGAGCAGAGGCGCTAGTGGGGATGGTAAATAAAGCTCTTACCTGAATTGGATCCACAGACTTCCTGTGTATTAATAAGCTTTCAGTTTTTGTCAATATTCCATAAATGGTCAGATAAAACTGACTGTTCCCTGGCAGAGTTGGTAAGCAGCTCTAATATATAAAAAACTGAAGTTTACATTAAAATCAGTGTTTCAATAAGAGAGTTAGCAGGTTCTACTTGGAGTTAAAGCGCTAATTCAACTGCTGTTTTTTCTTCCAAGTTGGTGTCCCTATGATGGGCAGGTTTCAGCCTGCTACTCTCTACAATGCTTCATGTATTAACAAGAACACTGCCCTCTAGTCACTTATCATGGTAGCTGTCTGGGTTGTAAACAAACAATTTACTGTCTTGGCGATAACCTGATCATGACAGGTGATGCTTCATAATAACCTGTGGGTGGAGAGATGACATGAACACCAACCTGACTATAGAAGTATTTTGAGCATTTCAGTAGGAAAGAAGATGTATACCTTACAATTTGTCCCTTGATGAGTAAAAGGCAATTCGAACACTAAAATCTAATGAGTCGCTCATCATCAAGATTGCTGACAAAGGCGGGGGTATGGTCCTTCAAGAAAGGGATCTGTATAGTAGCGAAATTCTGAGACAACTCTGGAATACATGAGACTACCCACAAACCCCAGCAAAGAAATACAGGGGATCATTACACAAATACCACTGAGGCTTTAGGAACAGTCTTCATCAACAAAAAGAAATTTTTAATCCTCAATGTTTAAGCACCTAGGACACCACCGATTTATACGCTTCCTAAAGTTCATAAAAATCTCACAAGTCCACCCGGAAGACCCATTGTCTTCGGCTTCGGGTCAATTTTAGAACCCCTAGGCCAGTACATCGACTTTTTTTATTAAATTATTTGTTCCATCCACTGCATGCTATGTGAGAGATAGCATGGCAATGATTAATTTAATTGAGCACGACCCATTCAATGAAGATACTGATTCACTATGTATAGTGGATGTAGAATTGTTGTACACAAATATCCCCCAGAGAAGTGCCATGTTTGTCATTCAGGAGGTGTTGGACTCTAGACCTTGCCCACACCCTGTACCCACACTTTTTATTCTCCAAATTTTGGAGTTATGCCTAACAAGGAATTTCTTTGCATTTGAAAATCAATTCTACCAACAGGTAAAGGGTACATCTATGGGGGCAATTTTTGCCCCCAACCTGGCGATACTCTTCATGGACCATCTTGAAATGAATACCATAATCTATCCAGCCAATCCTTTTTTCACTGAAATTAAACTTTGGGGTAGATATATCGATGATATATTCCTGATTTGGCACAACAGCACAGATACCCTCAACCAGTTTCTACATTGGTTAAACAACAATTGTTCAGGGCTTACATTTACTATTACCACTGACAAGTACCTGACTATTTACCATTCAGAGGGCACTCTATGTGCTGAGCTGTACCTGACACCAACTGAACGCAATACTCTGCTGAACTATAGCAGCAATCACCCAAGAGCTCTCAGGGACTCATTGCCATATTCCCAATTTCTAAGTGTTTCACCAAGGAGGACTATTTTAAATAAGCCTCCATTCTTTCCATCAAACTGAAAGATCGTGGCTATCTAAAGAGGCTTGTACGTAATGCACTCAAAAGAGCTTGGTATTGCCACGGGAGGCACTGTTGAGCCCTAAAGTGAGAGACCAGGGAAACAAAATTGCATGTGTCACAACAATCTCCCCTATTTCCAATCCACTTTGCAAATCAATACTTAGACACCGGCCACTACTGAATTATGGGGCTCTGATCAAGTAATGCCCTGTATTCGTATTTCGTAAAAGCTAAAAACGTATAGACCATTTAGCGAGAGCAGCCCTTCCCAACCTTGCACCGCACTCCACCCTTAATGCCCATTGGGGTCTTGCTCCCTTAGTTGGTCTTTCTTAATGTGGCGCATGCAATGTATGTGAATTCACCATGGAAGGCAAGTCCTCACCTTCAGTTGTGTCACAGTAAATTATCGCACATTTTTCAACTGCAATACATGCAATGTTATTTATTTGATTAGTTGTCCTTGTCCCAAACTATACATCCGTCAGACGACCCAGAAAATAAAGACTCGGATTTGCCAACACAGGAGTAGAGTCCGATGCAAAAACTCCTAATGCACCACTTGTTGACTATTTTGCACAGACTGGTCACAGTGAGGATGACCTACAATGGGCAGTCCTAAATGTACTCAAATTGCCCCCACGAGGAATAAGGAGGAAATAAAAAATGATATTCCGCTTTGACAGCATCAGAACAGGATTGAATAGCAAAGAGGACTGTACTTCTCTGTTATAACCTTGAACATCTTAATAGAGGACTCTCAAACTTTTGCTAATATTAAATGGCTCCTCACAACTGTAGTCCTAACTGATACTGAAATGCATGCACATTTATTTATTGTCTCACTAGGTTTTGATCAATGTACTGTACATTATTGTATATTCTGGCTATGGATATTCTGCTCACTTCTCCATGCTAATTGTTAATTATGCAATCTATCCTATTTTTAATTCTGTTGCTTCCTCTGCCTATTCACTGCGCCAGTCTGCACAATTGTTTAGAAATTTGTCACTTTCATTTAAAAAAAAAAAACTGTCTATTGATCCTTGGTTCTTTATGCTATTCATATTCTTCCTATACTTGTTCTTACCCGACATTGTATATCTCATACCTAGCTGTCCTTTGTAACCCCCGCCGCTCTCAGCTCCATGTGAGGTACTATTCACTACTTCTTTTCCATCACCGCACTCACCCAATATGGCCACCGCAACCGTTCGCTCCTTACTTCACTATATATGAGTTCTGGGCCACGCCCCCAAGTCAGATCACCCAGCTCGTGCCATTGTGCAAGCGGCTTTCAGCCACAGTTGCCATTCGTAAGGTAAGGGGCAATCACTTTTTACCTCCCCATGCCTGTATTGCCGTGGTTCCCAAACTGTGTGCTGCGGCACCCTGGTGCGCCGTTATGAGTTGCCATGGGCGCCGTGGCACGATGTGGGCAACATGGGATGTTTGATGGCTGAATTTGTTATCCTGCCCTTTTCACCCTTATCTCGTCTTGTAGGCGGGTGTTAAACGTCGAGCTCTGTTGTGCCTATCACTCTTTGTAAGTGCCAAATACTCCTCCTTTATCCATCTGCCTGCTGAGTTCACTCTGGACTTCTCCTTGGCTCTCTAATTATTAGCATTCTAACTCTCAGCTCCATATGAGGTCCTATTCACTACTTCTTTTCCATCACCCCCCTCACCCAATATGGCCACCGCAACCGTTCGCTCCTTACTTCACTATATATGAGTTCTGGGCCACGCCCCCAAGTCAGATCACACAGCTCGTGCCATTGTGCAAGCGGATTTCGGCCACAGTTGCCGTTCGTAAGGTAAGGGGCAATCACTTTTTACCTTCCCATGCCTGTATTGCCGTGGTTCCTAAACTGTGTGCTGCGGAACCCTGGTGCACCGTTATGAGTTGCCAGGGGCGCCGCAGCACAATGTGGTCAACATGGGATGTTTGATGGCTGAATTTGTTATCCCGCCCTTCTCACCCTTATCTCGTCTTGTAGGCGGGTGTTAAAAGTCGAGCTCTGTTGTGCCTATCACTCTTTGTAAGTGCCAAATACTCCTCCTTTTATCCATCTGCCTGCTGAGTTCACTGTGGACTTCAGGCCGTCAGAATACATAGAATGTAACAATGAATCATCTGATATTATTTTCTGCATTGCAAATTAATTAATCGTTTTAAGTAGAAACCTGAAGCAGACAGAGTCAGTGTCTACCTTGCTCTTATGTCCTGCTCTTATGTCCTTCCTTCCATCATATTTATAAAGCGCTCTGATATCCTTTGGGATCTTGTTCGTGCTATATAAAACTTTATAAATATATAAATAAATAAATGCAAAGTGGAGCTGCAGGGGCTCTTAGAAGGGGTGAAACAACTGCAAGGCCTCATTAACATGCAGATGGTCTTTTAAAGACATGTGAAGTGCTGGGGTGCCGCTGTGTGTGCACTCAGGATGCTGTCTCATCCTGGGCTGCCACACACAATTGGGAGGCGGGGGTGGGGGGCGGGGGCAGGGGGAGGGGAGCTGGGTCGAGGGCTGAAGCCCTTTGAGTCCAATGGGTGTTGCACTCCTGATTTTGAGGGCACAAAGAGAACAGGCATGGAATAATGGATAGAGGACACGAAGGGAGCAGACATGGGGGAAAGGGGCAGTCTCAGGGCACAAAGGGAGCAGGCATAGAGAAAAGGGGCACTCTCAGGGCAAGAGGGAGAATTTAGGAAAGGGGCAGTCTCAGGGCACAAAGGGAGCTGGCACGGAGTAAAGGGGCAGTCTCAGGGCACGAAGGGAGCAGACATGGAGGAAAGAGGAAGTCTTAGAGCAGGCATGAAGGAAAGGGGCAGTCTCAGGGCATGAAGAGAGCAGGCATGGAGGAAAGGGGCAGTCTCAGGGCACGAAAGGAGCAGGCATGGTGGAAAGTGGCAGTATCAGGGCAAGAAGGGAGAATGGAGGAAAGGGGCAGTCTCAGGGCACGAAGGGAGCAGGCATGGTGGAAAAGGGCAGTCTCAGGGCACGCAGGGAGAATGGAGGTAAGGGGCAGTCTCAGGGCAGGAAGGGAGCAGGCATGGTGGAAAAGGGCAGTCTCAGGCCATGAAGGGAGAATGGAGGAAAGGGGCAGTCTCAGGGCACGAAGGGAGCAGACATGGAGGAAAGGGGCAGTCTCAGGGCACGAAGGGAGCAGGCATGGAAGAAAGGGGCAGTCTCAGGGCACGAAGGGAGAAGGCATGGAGGAAAGGCATGGACAGACAAGGTAGTCTGAGAGCACGAAGGGGGCTGGGATGGACAGAATGGGAATTCTGAAAGTACAGTGGGAGCAGGCATTGCCAGATGGGTCAATCAAGGGGCACAAATGGAGCAGTCATGGACACAAGGAGCAGACCGAGTGCATGAAGAAAGGAGGCATGCTCAGAAAGGGCAGTCTGAGGGCGTGGGGGAAGGCATAGACAGAGGGGGCATTAAATTAATGTTGCCATGCGTGTTTGCCTGTTGGGTGCATTTTTCCTCAAGCATGCAATGATAACACCGAGTGGCTCCGTCTTAACTTGGTGGAATTTAACTCCAGATTAACCGAGAGTTCTACGGGGTTTGGTCTAGAATAGATTAAAAAAATGACGATGGCCCTGTCTTTAAACACACATTTGAAGATGTTTTTTAAACAAAATACACTTTTAAAAATGTCATTGTAAATGCATATTCCATATATTTAATAGGGAATATGCATTTACAATGACATAAAAAAGAAAGTGTGCGTTTACAGACAGGGCCATCGTCATTTTTCTAAACTATTCTAGCCCAAACCCAGTAGAACTCTCGGATGGTCCTTGAAAGGGGAAGGAATTCAAAAATTACTGAAACATAAGTATAGTCACTGGCTTCAATACAGTCTCCCACGCCTGAGTTCACGACGCATTTACATTCTTGATGAGAGAAAACGTATCAGCACATAAAACAAAAGTTTGTTTTTCCCCTTTTACAACTGTTATCTTTTAATTTTGTTACAAATATGATTAAATACCTTCATTGCATCCCAATTAATTTGAGGAAAAAAACAGGAAGTACTCCCGAGGTCGGGCTTACATCCCCACCACTAAAAAAAATGGGGGGAGCCACGGCCAACTCACCCGCATAGTGGCCACATGGTCTATTGCATAACATGTTAGCGCATTATTTTCTCACAGTAGCAACACCCCCATGGGCCTTTCCCTGGCAATCTGAGTGTGTCTACTATAACTGTTCTGACTAGAAGCACTGAGCCCACTTTTACCGTACTAAGTCCACTTATACCGCCTCCCCTGAAACTGCAGGTCATCTACCTCATTCACTGGAACACAGATGTCTTGCTCGACATGGCCTTCCCAACATTTATACCTTCACTTTTTATGCACATGTGCATGGTTTAAAACACCATAGGCTAACTCATGAGTACATGGTCCAATGTGTTACACACAGATGTTTCTGACAAGCTGTATTTTCTCTTCTTTCAGAACATATCTCTGCCTTTCCAATCCCTCCCTTTTCTCACAGGCAGAAATTAAATTCAGGCATGTGATTACAACAGTCCTGATGATGATCCCACTATACACTTTAAGGGATCGAAACGCCGTCGACCACTTATATAGTTTCACACAGTCAACCGATGTTTTCTACCAGGGTGTTAACTATCGGGGATAGCTTGTTTTTGCATTACCATTGACCAAAAGCTCCTGCCCGCCTGAAAAACGTTATGTTTGTTTTATTTGTCTTTTTTTGTGATTTCTTTGTGTGGCGGATGGAGGATTGTATCCCACTGTATTATTTGTTTGTTTTTGAATACTTTTACATGCACCTTATTGAATACATTTCTGTCTGGCTGGACACTAATGTATATAGGACTCATCGTAGGCTATATTTTATTCAAATGTTTCAATAAGTCTTTTTAAGGACCATTGTTGTTACTAAAATTGCTACCCGAGGTCCTTAATTACCCATTGGGTTCCCTTGCTCTTCCTTAAACTTACCCTCTACAATGCTTAATGTGTTAAGAAGAAAACTGACCTCTTGTCACTAATCACAGTAGCTGTCCGGGTTGTAAACAAACAATTTACTGTCTTGGCGGTAACCTGATCATAACAGGTGATATCAATTGCATGATTCATAATAACCTGTGGGTGGAGAGATGACATGAACACCAACCTGACAATGGAATTATTTTGAGCATTTCAGTAGGAGTAGCAGGGAACACTGTAAGATCAGATTTAGAACTCTGTTCAAGTTAATTATTTTATTAGGGAGTTTCCTGTTCCGACCTCATTTTATAACTGATTATATAGGAGTGGAGGGTACTACTTCTGTCTTAGTCATGGTTTTGGTCTCAATTTTTAGAGGTACTTGAGGAAGAAAAGCTACAATTTTAAAAACATGTAATAAAGTTACCATTTAGCAGAACATATGTTACCGACCATCAATAGTCCAACAAAGGTCATCCAAATGATTTTACTGCCCTACAGCTGGCACCATGTTCATGTAATGCTCTGTAAAATAAATTGATGGAGACATGGAAAATTACCATAGGATACATTGTCCCACTAGTCTCTAGGGAGAAAGTCACCTACATCATAGAATTTCTCTTTATTGTGTTGAACTTGATAGGGTTGTGCACTGAGGCCCACAAAAGGGGATAGAAAGAGTCTGAAAGACCTAACCCAAACCAATAGACCTGTTTGGATCCAAAACAATTATCTTGGATGTAACCCTTTAAGCAAAGAATATTGTTTCAACAGTGGTCTGGCAATGCATAGTTAGCCATTTAGAGAATACGTACTGCACATTATTGGCTAAAGAAGCAGCTTATTCATTATTCAACTCATCCCCAAGCTAGGAGGTTTTGAATCCTCAAATGCCTGACCTGTACCTTTTCATAAATCTCTCCGTAATCAGGATTGACAAGAATTGTATTGACATTCAGAAAGCCTATATATATATATGTGATGAAGGGGTTTTACCAAGGCTTTTTGAAAGGAATTGGCATGGGAGAAGATGGACCCCTATATGATCCCTTGAAGTCAACCCTCACAGATACCATAATTGAAGTCATCAAGACACCTAGAACCAACACTTTTTTGCCACATGCTTTCCCTTCACACCATGCGGCGACCCAATGCAATTTAGTGATGATCCCTGAGGAGTGACTAGATTCAATTTTTTTTCTAAATAGAATTGGAATAAGACAACATATTGCTTACAATAGGGACCTGTTGATGCTGCATGCTTGCTTGATACAAACATTTCAAAACTTTGTCCTACAGTTCTAACAACTCCTTTTCCACCACTTCGTTCCATTTGTAAACAATTTAAGGTTTCGCTGACCACAAAAATGTTGTTCCCTAAAGGGAAAGTGCTTATTACTCCTTTAATTTCTAAATTGACCATAGTTTAAAGCAATACATGTTTAGTCAACAAAAAATATGTGTGATAAATCTGAGGGATTGATTGTGCATTGCCAATTTAAAATGAAGAGCAAAACCTTCATGCAAAAAATCCTCTGAAGGGGGATTGGCAATTGTGATTAAACCTCAAGGATGCATAATTCACGATTCCTGAATTTAAACCACACATGAGGTTTATTCAATTACATTTCAACTCATCACACCAGAGACTTTAAAGATGTAATTTAAACATTGACTACAAGAGCTCAATACTAGTAAGAATCCCCACACTAGATCTAACACCTCTCAAAGCAGCACTATATGCAGCAGCCAGGCTGACCACGGGCAAAAGGAAAATTGATTGTACATATTCCATCTTAATTGCACTGTACTTGGTGTCCATTAGGCCACTAAGTAGCTATAAGCTAACCTGTATTACCCACGAGGTGCTGTATTCTGATGCAGCACTCTATATAACCCATACACACTCCATCAGAGATGTCCAACTTCAACAGCATAGTGGAAATACCCTCCTTTATTAAATCTTTTCTTTGAAAAAGATGAAGTCACTAAAAAGTACTTCTGCTGGAATATACACAAAGCTTGAAACTGCATCCCTCTGGATGGCAACACATCTTCTTTCCATGGGGCATGTGAGAAAGGACCGAAAGACCAGTTGTTTTCTGACCTCACACTACAATGGACTTGTAATATCGCCAAATTTATTGATCTTGAAAGTCCGCTTTATGTAGTTTTTGATTGAATAGTTTGCATATTATTCTACTGGGCCTTTATACTTGACATACAAGTCACTACTTGTCCCCTTCAGTATTTATACCCTGTAACTTGCTTTGTCATTTGATACTGTGACCCTTGTAACTGGCCCTCTTGTGACATGTCATCACCTGCTGGATGTAGACAAAGTTAGATAGATAGATAGATAGATAGATAGATATATAGATAGATAGATAGATAGATAGATAGATAGATAGATAGATAGATAGATAGATAGATAGATAGATAGATAGATAGATTAGATAGATAGATAGATAGATAGATAGATAGATAGATAGATAGATAGATAGATAGATAGATAGATAGATAGATAGATAGATAGATAGATAGATAGATAGATAGATAGATAGAGACAGACAGACAGACAGACAGACAGACAGACAGACAGACAGACAGACAGACAGACAGACAGATAGATAGATAGATAGATAGATAGATAGATAGATAGATAGATACATACATACATAGATACATACATAGACAGACAGACAGACAGACAGACAGACAGACAGACAGACAGACAGATAGATAGATAGATAGATAGATAGATAGATAGATAGATAGCTAGATAGATAGATAGATAGATAGACAGATAGATAGATAGATTAATTTATTGATTACGTTCTTCAAATCTGAACTCTATACACACTGATCCCCAATTACAGATCTTTCTTGCATGTTGCAAACACATGTATGTTTTATTAATTTTTAATCTCCTGAAGTTTACCAGTTAAATAGTCAACATCCCAGAGCAGAATCAAAGAAGCTTCAGGACACAGACAGAAATATATGCACATACAGAAAGGTTTGACTGAGCAAATAGATTAAGCAATGTATTTAGCAGCGTCACTAGATATGTTTATGAAGACTGCAGACAAAATGAAGGAAATCTGTTTACATTGCCTAGGGGGTAGTCTGTGAACTTCTGCACTGTCTCTAGTGTCAAAGTCAGACACTGGAGTCTTGCAAAAGAGGACTATGGCTGTATTATTGAAGGTTTTCATCACTGTGGTGCACAATAGGCCTCATTTTGCTGAACCGTGGATTTTATGACTACATGACCCTCAATGCACTTTGTTAAAGAGAATCTCTGAGCTGTCAATGTGAAGCCATCAGTGAAGTCAATACATCTTACTTTTATGCATCATACCACATAACAATTTACACAAAAATGTGAGCAAAATAAAGTTTGAAGCTGGTTCCCTAACAAACCAAATATGCAGTCGCTCATTAACTCTGAAAAAGGTCCCCTGCATTGTTAGCCTTTTGGACTAAAGTCTAAGCACCAAGACTGATTGAACAGTAGGAGAGAGTCTCCACAGGTCAGTATTCAGTGTACTTGGGAAACTTAGGGTGGCATTTCTTGGGGGCTACCACAGATATGACAGCACCCGGAACACTATGGAAACAGAATATGCAGGTTTGTAGCATAACAAGCAATTTCCACCCGTACCTGAGTTCTTTGATCTTTTTAATTAAATGTGGCGTTGTTCAACAACCAAGGCTTCTGTCTTGTTTCTGTGCTCTTGGACACACTGTTTACTTTTTTCCGGTTGGTTGTAGACCACACCTATTTGGGTAATTCCTTGCTGATGCCCATCCTCTTATTTGTGAAGGCATGAAGGACCCAAAATGTGTGGGACCAAGACAGCTGGCCTATGCCCTACCTGGCACAATCTGCTGTGCCTACATGGGAGCCAGCTATCAGTGCCTTGTCTCACTGTCCATGCTGGTAAAGAAGAGTTGTTCCAATGTATTGACCCTCTAAGATACTGGCACAGGGAGATGGGTTAGTACCCAGCCTACTCAAACCTGTGGTCCCCAGACACTGGAGGCTCTAGGGGACTAACTCCATTAGCACTCACTTGATTTAGTGTCCTGTAGATTGCTTTTTTTCTTTGCATGAGTATCTGGGGAGATGGGGGTGTTAGGGGACATAAAAAGTGAAAGGGGGCACGTATGCCTCCCCACTCATCTTCTTCTCCTGATTTATGGTCATTCCCCAAGCTCTAGGTACAGAACACTACATGCACCCATTCCCAGTACCTACCTATGGGAGATCAAGTTTCTTTTTTTGCAAAAATCTTTTCATGGGGGTTTTGAGCACTGAACAGGCAAAAGGATACCACTCCGCCAAGCCATTTCGATTTAATACAATGTGGCACATGGCTTTTAGCAATTACACATTTACAATATGCTCATAGATCCAGTGTCCAGCATACATTTCAATTGAAAGCAATATAGCTCCCTTTTTATCCCCCAACTATACTACCCATTCCATTCTGCAAACCCCTAACTTCAGAAAGGCTAACATCTTACCACCTATTTCCACTGCAGCAAGTACTCTTTACGGCATATAGCAGATATTGACCCACCATCTCTCCTCCCCTTTAGAAAAAAGGAAAAGGAAATTTAAGCATTCACATCAGTGAAATAAGCCCAGATTTCACTATCTGGATGGAGTGCCGAGTTTGGCAGCCTCCATTAATCATAACATATAAAAGTTTGATTTTAGCTTCATTTTTTGAATGGTGGGCATTTCATCCTATTGCAATTGTGGGCAATAGTCTATTTGGTGGTCCCAAGCACTGTAGCACAATTTGACATTTTCATGTTTCACCATGAACTTTAGCTATCAGGAGCATCACCTCTGGTGAAATAAGAGATGAATTAGGATTGGATATCCTACTATATTTAAGCATTTTGATACTTCTTTCCAAAATCGGTCAACAGTCCGACATGACCACAAAATGCGTAGCCTTCCTACTAGTGCATGACAGCCCCTCCAGCACATAAGAGACTCATTTTGAAACATGTGCTATAGTCTTACAGGGCTCGGGTGCCTCAGCGTGGAGGTTTACTGGTCGTATTTTTGAATTCTTATGCTGTCCCTCTGACTCGGGGCTCTGGGAAACTGACGTGGGGCTCCCACCTGCATTTTCGACTCTAGGGGCTTGTCGAGCGATGCCTGAACAGCAGAGGCAGACTCCAAGTCCCAGGATTCCCTCACTGAGCACACCTGGGCTGGGAACGAGCAACGCCCACTCCCCCTGCTGCTAAAATTGACCTCGCTGCACCCGCTCCACGGGTGCCGCAGCGTGGAGGTTTGCTGGTTGTATTTTTGAATCCTTATGCTGTCCCTCTGACTCTGGGCTCTGGGAGACTGACGTGGGGCTACCAACTGCATTTTGGACTCTGGGGGCTTGTTGAGCGACGCCTGAACAGCGGAGGCGGACTCCAAGTCCCAGGATTCCCTCACTGAGCACACCTGGGCTGGGAACGAGCAAGCCCACTCCCCCTGCTGCTATAATTGACCTCGCTGCACCCTCTCTGCGGGTGCCGCAGCGTGGAGGTTTGCTGGTTGTATTTTTGAATCCTTATGCAGTCCCTCTGCCTCTGGGCTCTAGGAGACTGACGTGGGGCTCCCAACTGCATTTTGGACTCTGGGGGCTTGTTGAGCGACACCTGAACAGCGGAGGCGGACTCCAAGTCCCAGGATTTCCTCACTGAGCACACCTGGGCTGAGAATGAGTAACTTCCCCTAAGGACATTACTTTATAACTATTCCAGTATCTCTGCGTCGCGGGAGCATGCAGGAGTGTCCCCGGAGGAGCACGGGACTAGGGCGGGACTGTTTTGTGACCATTAGTGGCCGGTAGAGGTAGCTCGGGCCACTCCTCTTGGTCTTGTAAACTGGTGCCTCCATAGTCTGTTATGTTTAACAGGCTCTCTTTGAACTAGTAATCAGGGTAAACAAGTTGATTAATATACTTAGCATTTGTTGAATACAGGATAATTGAGTTTTACCTCCTAGCACCTTCTAGTACCTCTTACTGTGTAATTTATAGAGTTGTACTTGTTGGCGTTTGTTGTCAGCACAGCACGTGGGCCCACACCACTTACCCCTGTATACGTAGTGCTGAAGTATGGGGAAGAACAATACTGTGCTATCTGTTCCTGCCCCAAAACAAAAAGCAGTTCTAAATCCCCCGCTACATAGTCTGACAGCAATTGACTGTATGCTGCAGAAAACCATTGGGGTGGTGGCTAAAGCCATAGAAAATAAAGAACGCCACCTATCGCTTCCTGCTGGCTCTCTTCCCCCTTTGCCGTCTTCCAATATATCGATGTTCACTATTAACTCCCAGGACTCGATATTGGGACCATCTTTTGTTGCTCTTCCAGGGGTCCATCATATTTCAACAACTAAGGAGATCAACCCTACAATGAGGAATGTATCCCCCTAGTTCCTGCCCTTATCAACAAGATTATCCCTGACCCCCACTACTTTCCTAAATGAGGCTATTCCCAGTTCTACTCCTCTAGTAGAGGATCCTATAGGCAATGGGTCCTGTGACACGCCACTAACTCCAATCTCGGTCTCTGCCTCGCCGCTGAGTGTAAATAGTGACACCCCACGCGTAACAACCAGAGGACAGAAGCTAGGCGTAAGTCAAAACACACTAATACGGAAGGCCTAACTGTTAAAAACGTTAATCGGAACGTAGGTGGCAATAAACAAAAGAAAGTTGCTGCTAAACATAATGCAGTAAAAGGGAAAAATATTAATAACAATGTATCTGACACGGTATCCACCTTAATCAACGAGAGAGGTCCTTACGTTTTAAATTCAGATGAATCAGTTATCCCCCCACCTTTCCCCTCACACAATGAGGGACTTTATGATAAAATTGAAATTTTCATGAAATCCTTAATGGCACCACTCCTAGAAAGGCTAAAGCGTATAGGCGAAAAAATAGATAACCTGGAGAAAGTAAAAAATAACAGCCCCACTACCCCAGGGCAACCAACGGATAGAGCATACACAAAGGTTACCGATCCACAACCAATAACACTAGCCAGCCATCACCTGTCCGTAGGCCCATAAATGCTCAAACAATGAAGAACACTGAAAACTTGGATAGGCTCCCTCAGAGGGCTCCGAGGGCTGTTGTAGTAAAGGACTTGGAAATAGGGGAAGGTGTCTTGCGCAATGCCACAGAATTTGCGGGACAGGTGAACAATAACCAATGGGCAGCCAAGGATTCTACACTGAATGTTAAATCAAAGAGGTCATTTCCACACATCGATCTTCCCCCACAATCATCACCATATACCATAGTGCTAGTTGGTGTCCCGGAGTATCCCCAAGAAAAATCAGAAACCTATCCTGAGCTAAGAAATAAATCTGCACACTGGCTAAACAGGAACAGGCCACTCCCGTTTTTATACATTTTGAGAAATACTATTTGCGAGAAGGTTAAGCTGGCTGGGCCACAGAAGAAAGGATCTCCCGGGGAACTGCATTGTCATCAATTTTAGGGACAGGCGGGTTGTCCAACATATATGCAATTGGCCTGCTCAGTTCGGAGAGAGCGAAATCCAGACAAGGGACTTGAGTTTTTTCTGTCCCCAATTTCCTCCTTCACCAACAACTAGGCATCACAGGGGATTAGCAAACGGGGAACTGATGGAAGGGATTAGAATCAGATACAACATCCCGACTTTTAACTATTTCGATAAGCTCTCCGAATTGGAGAGGGTGGATTGACTTCAGTCGGAGGGTCTGTCTTTTAACACCATGACCAACATATCTTCCCCTTGTGTGCACTCAGATAATTCGGACCAAGATGGTGCTGCGAATGAAGAAGCTCCCCCCAATATCACCCAGGTTAGAAAGGATGAGGAAACCACGGGAATGGACCCTATTTGATGGATACTATTCTGGAACGTCGCTGGTCTGCGTGCAAAGGTTGCGAATGGCATCTGGCTAAATTTCGTTAACAACTTTAGCATACTATGTTTACAGGAAACATGGGCTCCATCCGAATTACACATTGAGGGCTACAAAACTTATTTCTCTCCAGCACTACCTTCTCCCTCCGGTAGAGCAAAAGGTGGACTGACTATTTTCGTATCCAATATTCTCCATTTCACAAGTATAGTCCCTATTAAATTGGATTCAAATTTCCAAATACTTATTCTCCATCAAAATAGCACTAACGGCCTTGTAACTGTGAATTTTTATAACAACCTCCTTGTGGACGATTTAATAAAAGCAATAAAGGAAATACACTCCTCCGTCCATGAACTGTCTAATAAGGTACATAAGGAGTTGGCCATAATTTGGGGCGGGGACTTTAACCAAACCCTTTGTAAGCAGAGCACAAATACAGTCTGTGGTGTTGTGGATGAAAATGGCGACGCAGTAACCCATTTTCCCCACACCTTAGTCGGGTACCGCCTGAATGAAACCTTGTGTGGCTTACATCCTGACCTTGTTAACGATCTGGTGAATCCTCTCATACCCGTTATACCTACTTTTGACGGTAGAGGCAGGCAAAGTGCAATTGACTTTATTTTCATCTCTGTGATAGCGGGAAAAGAATTACTGACTTGTAAAACTCATGACATTACTATCAGCGACCACTACCCAAACAGTATCACTCTAAAAATCACCAAGAAACGTGAGAGTTTTAACATCAAGACGACCTTGAGTCAAAACAATCTAATAATAGATTAAATGGCTATTCATTAAGGTGGGAAAATATGGACTCGCTGGCCATTACAGAAAGACTGGTCTCAAATCTAAGACCAGTGAACCAGTGATTGATAAATGTCTTGACCCAGCCACTACCAATGAGGGAATTATGACAAATTTTGAAATATTGTTAACATCAATAAAGGAAATTCTATTTGTTAATACGAAAACTGGCAAAATTAGAACTAAGGGATGGTTCGACAGTTCCTGCACAAAAGCCTATCAGAACCTAAAAGCAGCCCTAAATAAAAAGGATAGAAACACTAAGGAAATTGCAGATTTCAGGAAGAACTACAATCAGGCCCTCAAATGTAGGGAGAATACCCTGAAAAAAGATCTTTGAGATCAACTGCATAGAGCATGTACCCTAAGGGACAGCGCCGCCTTCTGGAAGGTTGTGAAGTCCCCATTCCTATCAGATACAACAGCTAATCCTAGCATAGACATTGCGATTGATGAACAGCTTTGGGTTGACTATTTTGAACGGATATTCAGCCTTCCCTCAACCGCAACTAAATCAATTCCAGCCGGGTCAATTTCAACACCCTATCCGTTGACTATCTATATATCACACGAGGAGGTGGAGCTCGCCCTGATGGCGAGTAAAAATGGTAAAGCCCCAGGCCCCGACAGGGTTCCAATTGATCTCTTAAAATTCAACATGGATCTATGGTCGCCAATTTTAACTAGGGTCCTTCAAGCATCCTGTGCCCTGGCACTTATCGACTCATGGTCCCAATCAATTCTCGTGCCCATTTTTAAAAAAGGGGACCGCCAATCACCATCTTGCTAAAGGCCTATTTCCCTGTTGGATTCACTGGGGAAAGTGAATTTGTCGCGTTATTTTAGAGCACCTCCAGCAGTGGGCATCAGACAATAACGACCTATCTGACCCGCAATTTGGGTTTCGTGAGGGCCTGGGAGCAACAGAGCAAGCCCTTAACCTATCTCTTTTAATAGGCAAATATGTACACGCTAAAGGGGAAGCTCTATATATGGCATAAGTTGATCTCTCAGCAGCATTTGACTGTGGTAACCATAATAAGCTGTGGACTACCTTAGCGGATATGGGAATAGGGAAGCCCCTTATAACTTTTTTGTGCGGACTATATTCAGACGCCACAGCTAGAGTTAGATACGGCCTGGGGGGCGAGTTAACAAAGTCATTCAGAGTAGAGCGTGGGGTAAGGCAGGGCTATGTCCTGGCCCCATTTTTATTCAATCTATAGACCAACGGCCTGGAAAAAGCCAGGGTAACAGGGTCCCAGGACCTCCCCACCATAAACAATCGCCCAATACCGGTTTTACTCCATGCGGACGACGCTGTAATCTTAGCCCGTACCCCCATGGAATTACAGCGTGCCCTTGTGAAATACCACACTTTTATGGCCAACCTCGACCTGAAGGTTAACATTAAAATAATGTTTGTTATGTCCGCTGGGTCGAGTATTAAGAACATTAAGCCCGTGTTCATTGAAAAACCAAAAACTAGAGAGCACAATCACGTATCCTTATCTGGGCATTGTATTCGATCACAAATGCTCCTGGAAGTATGCCATCAAATCCAGGAAATTTACTTTCACGAGAACAACAGCTGTCTTGGCTAACTTTGCCAATAAATTAGGCAGACAACCCACTGTGGAACTCTTAGAAATCTACAGGGCAAAATGTATATCCAGCGTAATATATGGGGCTGGTGTCTGGGGATATGCCAAGGTCGAGGAGGTGCAAAGGGTGGAAAATAGTTTTCTGAGATTCCTACTGGCAGTCCTGCGGGGCACGTTGACCTATGCATGTCATCTGGAAGTGGGTCTGTCTTATTTAACAGATTCTATCAGGATCTAACCCCTTCTCTTATGGCATCGCATTTGGTCGTCTAGCCAAACCACCCTCTGCCAATGGTTCATAGAGGACTGTATTTCCCTACATAATGCACATAAGATCGGATGGATTGCTTATGTCAAGAAATTCCTTAGCGACCTGGGCATGTTACAATACTATCACCACCAACACCACAATGATATGATCAACCTGAGACTAAAGGTAAGTTGCACCAGTCTATGATGGTATATCTGTTCACATTTAAATTGTAACCAACAACACACATACAACGTAACAGAAAGCACAAAATGTAAACTAATCTACAGACTTAGCACAAACTGACAGCAAGGCAATGGGATCCAAACACAGGTCACATGCAGCAGCCATCTTGTTTGCACACATTCACTCCCAGGAAAGCTGATTCATAGGAAGGAAGTTTGGGTTTGCTGGGAAGGTGGGTGTAGCCAAAAGCATGATGGGAGCCATAGTCACAGTCAACAGTCCTCCTACATTGCCCAGGAATACCACCTTGCACCATGCTCACCTCAAACGGAGTGGAAAAGTACTCCCAAGATGGATGACACTGAGCTCTGTTGTAAGGAGCACAAGGCCATCTTGGGAGTTGTGCAGAAACAAACACCAAGACACCACTGTCAGACATCGTGAATGTAAACTTTGACTCACTGTAATGGAAGCATGGTTCATGGGGTATTATCTGGGCTCTGGGGAAGGGAGGCTATCAAGGCCTGCTCCACTCACACCTTCTCAGCCAGAACAAAGTGCACTCTTGGGACCAGTCAGACCATGACAGTGAAAGTAAATGCCCTGGCAAGTAGACTGACACATTTATTTATTTATTTATTTATTTATGGGCTTATATAGCGCTATGAATAAACTCCCTAGGGAGTATCTCCGCGCTGGGTCTGATGTCTGAATTGCCCACAAGTCACACCTAGGTACGGGCCCTCTCAAACATGTTCACACTCTCAGACATCTTAACTGTAAATTTCAACTCACTGGGGATGCATTGTCTGGGCTTGCTGTTAGGGTGTGTGGAGTACAGGACAAGTGGTGATATGCAGACATAGCATACATGAATACACATACAAAGGTACATATACATCATTGAAAAGGGACACCTGACAGTGAATGGAATGGAATGGCCACAGAAAGATAGTGGATACAGTTGCATGGTGTCCTTTACGTAAAACGCTGTAGTGAGCTGCTTTCAACTCCTACATCCACCAGCGTTCTCGACATCCATGCCACTACACTCTGCTCACTGCCAGTGACACTTTCCACACAAGGAGTAATCTGGACTGCATTGGAGGAGGTGCACAATGTACAGCAGCATAACACAGACACACAAACCTCTGGACCTCACTGTTATCAGCATGGAACAGCAAGAGAGTAGCCTTGCTTAACTCCTCTTTCCATGGAGGACATGGACAAGATAAATGACGTCATCACATACAAAGCTCAGCAGCAACCTCATTTGCAATGGTAACACAATCACATGAGTGCTATGAGATGATAACTAGGAACATATACAACAAAAGAGTATATCTCAATTCATTACATACCAGACTGTGACTATGATGTGAGACACACCAATGTGATGGAAAAAGACATGCACAATTGCAAGCACGTATAGACAAATCTATTGGCCCAAAGAAAGAACAAACGACAGACCAGGGTCCAGCTCAACCGATCAACATGTAGAGTCAATAACAAAATAGTGCAACACACTTCCTGCACCCGTCATCCAGAGGTGCAAATCACAGTCTCACTTTTCAAGAAAAATGGAAGTTGCAGTCGTAGAAGTAGACACGCAAGCAGCAATTCCAAAAAGTGCTTCTTTTTATTCAGTCAATCTTTAAAAACCGGCACACAGCCAACACGTTTTGTTTTCAGTTGTGCCAAAAGAGAACTTCGTCAGGGCTTTTAAGTGATTCACCAATAAGCGTAGAAAAATAGTATGGCAAGACAAGTGATGTCCATAGGGGCACAGGTTGCATGGGCCATGGTAGATGAAGATCTCTTCAAATTTTGAGCAGTCAGAATTGAGAAATAATGTTGTAAAATCAACGGCGTTGTGAAGTTCACAATGCGTCTGGTCTGGATTGGATGAAGATCTTGCGTTTATTTAGGTGGAAAGATATCAAAAGGAAGGTCCTAAGAGTGGTTTATGCTTGTGGTTACTGTTAGGGCAATAAGTCCTGATTGGTACTCTCAAGGCAGGATAACATATTCACTGCAGGATAACCAGCATGGATTGATTTTCCTGGCTGCTGTTTCCTGGATGTGACACTCTGACGCTTTTGAACCCGGTCTGCGTCTCCTGAATCATCATGCCGCTCTTCGCGGGTCCCGCTACGAGGTGTCGTGCTGGTTGTGGGTGTTGGAGCAGAACCGAGGGTTTCTTAAGGACAGGGCTGCGCGTGCACAGGTAGCAGGACTACATCTCCCAAGAGTCCCTGCTAATCACCTGACTGCAAACACCTGGTGACGCTCTCCCTGTTGGAGACGCCCACTTCCTCTTATCAAAAGCTCTTGGACACGGATCTATTGTGGATTGCTTTTCCTGGCTGCTGTTTCCTGGATGTGACACTCTGACGCTGTTGAACCCGGTCTGCGTCTCCTGAATCATCTTGCCGCTCTCAGCACTGTAAACCGCAGCTCCTTGCCGGACTCGCTTCGCGGGTCCCGCTACGCGGTGTCGTGCTGTTTTGTGGGTGTTGGAGCAGAACCGAGGGTTTCTTAAGGACAGGGCTGCGAGCGCACAGGTAGCAGGACTACATCTCCCAAGAGTCCCTGCTAATCACCTGACTGCAAACACCTGGTGACGCTCTCCCTGTTGGACACGCCCACTTCCTCTTATCAAAAGCTCTTGGACACTGATCTATCGTGGATTGCTTTTCCTGGCTGCTGTTTCCTGGATGTGACACTCTGACGCTGTTGAACCCGGTCTGCGTCTCCTGAATCATCTTGCCGCTCTCAGCACTATAAACCGCAGCTCCTTGCCGGACCCGCTTCGCGGGTCCCGCTACGTGGTGTTGTGCTGTTTGTGGGTGTTGGAGCAGAACCGAGGGTTTCTTAAGGACAGGGCTGCGAGCGCACAGGTAGCAGGACTACATCTCCCAAGAGTCCCTGCTAATCACCTGACTGCAAACACCTGGTGACGCTCTCCCTGTTGGACACGCCCACTTCCTCTTATCAAAAGCTCTTGGACACGGATCTATCGTGGATTGCTTTTCCTGGCTGCTGTTTCCTGGATGTGACACTCTGACGCTGTTGAACCCGGTCTGCGTCTCCTGAATCATCTTGCCGCTCTCAGCACTATAAACCGCAGCTCCTTGCCGGACCCGCTTCGCGGGTCCCGCTACGTGGTGTTGTGCTGTTTGTGGGTGTTGGAGCAGAACCGAGGGTTTCTTAAGGACAGGGCTGCGAGCGCACAGGTAGCAGGACTACATCTCCCAAGAGTCCCTGCTAATCACCTGACTGCAAACACCTGGTGACGCTCTCCTTGTTGGACACGCCCACTTCCTCTTAGGCATATAATAACGACTGTACCCCCACAGCGCGGGAGCACGCCGGGAGAAGCCCGGGACAAGGGCGGGCCCTCTGAGGCCCTCAGAGGCACGAGAAGGCCAGGCTAGGCCAGTCCTCTAACATTTTACTCATAACATACTGTTTGGCAAGATTATCCGCTTGGTGACTCCCATGCTCTTTTTGAGAAAAGTATTAGAATGTTTGAGATTATTGTATAGGTTGTGTGATACAGTTTGTTAGCTCTGGTTTCGTTTTTCAATTATATACTTTCTAGAAAAATTGTCAAGTATTTCAGTTTATGAATAGTACTTTCTATCATATACTTCACCACTCCCACTGATTGAGATGACGACAAAAAAATAAAGGTCTGGGAGAATATTAGTAGGAAGATCTTGCTCAAAAACCAGATCGAACCCTCTACGCAATAAGATTAGCCAGGCTACTCATTTGAAAAGCACTTGTCAGCTTTTTAATCTTTGGGAAAGGGGTAAGAATAAAGCTACAGTGGTAGACAACAAGTCGGAGGATATTAAGGATTCTGGAGCTATTCATTTAGAATTGTTACCCAGTATATCGGGAGAGATGCCTGTAGACAGAAAGGTAATTGTGGATAACAATTCAGTCGCAACAAGTGTAGTACCTATACTATCTGAGTGCGGTTTCTCACCTCCTTTATTTTCCACAATGGAAAATAACATTGAATTAGCCCCAGAAGTAATTATAAAAACAAGGAAAGACATAGAACAAGATAATTTGTACAAAGGGAAAATTCCACATGATGATGTCGATCACACAGTAAATACATCACTAGTAAGAGATTCTTTCAACAACGGCTTGTCTCCTATGGTCCTAGATAAGGATCTATGTCAAAGATACATAGAGACTGACTTGGTCAAAGACGAAATAGATTTAAAAACACCTGTAACATCAACCCATGCTGGCTTACAGCTCTACAGTAGCACCCCTTCCAAGTCCTCACACACAAATTTCTATATAAGCCCCAACCTAATTTTGACTGGGATAAATGCACTACAACACCAGGGGATAGATAAACCTATCTCTGATTCTCTCCACATATTAGAACACTTACTGTCGTCCATTTTACAATTACTGGAAAAATTTGTGGGGGGCTCCGACTGTGTACTAGATACAGTGACCCAAATCTTGAAAGTTTTATTGGGCACTCGAAGCGAGAAGGATGCAGTCCTAAAGGAGCAGTCCTCCTTAGTACAAGACGAGGTAGTAATAAAAGATCAGTTACCTATAGTCAATGATGATCCAAAAATAGTAAATAAGGAAGCAAATATAAGTGCTATTCAGCCACCCTCTATTTTAAATTGCCCAACAGGTAATGATTTAGAAATAAAATCCTTTGGGGAACTCCACCCTAAAAACGGAAATGATCTTTTCAACAGGGAGGGAGAAGGAGATAGAGAGGTGGATGCTGCGCTGGAAGAGAATAGTAATAATGGGAAGTTAGAGAAACTAAAAAAGAATAGAAAGAATAAGAGGAAATTAATAAGACGGATAGAAAAAAAAGGCGGAGGAAAATCCTTTTTAGAAAACATCTTAACTCCCCTATATATAATGAGGTACATCAAACTCAGGTGGTAGCTGAAAATGATAATAACCCCGAAAATAAGAACATTGAGGAAAATATCGTTCCTCCACCTGCGGCTACCCCAGTACTAGTAATTTCCTCTCCCCCCCACCTATAACAATTGATACAAATACCCTCTTCCAACCAGCTACTATTAATAGGGATATAATTGGGACAAAAAATTCTATATCTTTGGGACAGGAGCATAATCCTCCCGGCCATGTAGTTTCAATCCTTGCATGTAAATGTATAGGCATTTATATAGCGCACTACTTACCCGTAGGGTCCCAAGGCACTTCGACCGCTGCGAAACCCTTCCTGGCTTCCCTGAGAGATGGTCCCTTAATGGGTATCTCCAGGGTGAGACCAGGCATCCCCGGCAGTCTGGTGGGGCCGTTAGTGAAGATGAGGCAAGCTAATGCCCAGAGTTGCCGAGTGTGATCGCTGATCAGAGTGGGCACCGAGTTGAGAGAATTATCGAGTCCGCTGACCCTGGTCCAGAAACCTGCCGCGCCGGGAATCGAACCCTGATCCCGGGCCGTCCTCTGCTCTCGGGTCTGCCGCCTCTAACCAGTGAGCCACACTACTTCCTAAATCTCCTAGCAACATCCTTTGCGGGAGTAGTTGCACAAGGTGTCCCGTCAATAGAGACTAAGGAGAAAAGCATTGACACCGTGTGGGTAGAATTTTCTCCCCTTTTTGATGTTGAATGCATTTTGAATAGATCCCTCTTGCTTAAATATTTTCAAGAATCGGCTAACTTGAAATTAATACAATCAGCTGATTTAGACAGGGTACAAATATTAAAATCAGATGTGGGGATGATAACTAGGGTGAAGTTTCACTCTAAACTAGTAGCTAATCTAATCCTGCAACGCTCAGAAGATCTACAGAGCAGAGGGCTCGATGTAATCCCGGTGTTAGGGCATACTAGACAAAATAATGTCCTTAAATCCCAAATTTGTCAGAAGTCTCCTTTTTCTCTGTTGCAAGCAGCAACAGGTAGTATAAATAATGTAGGTGAGCTTACAGAGTTAAAAATATGCAAGTCTAAGGACTTTCGTTTAGTGTCCTATGCTAATCCGCCTTTGTTATCTCGTCAACTAGATACCGGAGATGATAATGTTCAATGGAATTGGCTTCCTAGAGTTCTTGCAGAAAAATCCCTAAATAAACAATCGCCTAATTTGCATCTTTAGCAAAAAGTTATCTATAATATCCTGGAATGCAGCTGAACTAAAAAACAGTCCGGAAAAAATGGCATTCCTTATGTCCCTGGAAGCAAATATAATATGCCTCCAGGAGACATGGTGCCCTGATAAAGTTCAAGCAGGGAAAGATTATTTTTTATTGGAAGGTAGTGCCACTTTTAATAAGAAAGGACATGCCAGTGGGGGGATAGCTTGCCTTTTATCGAATCGAATAAACTGGAATTATGTACATTATATGGACCCCAGTAACTTCTTTCAAGTAGTAACTTTATTTGGGTCTAGTAAAACAAAAGCTGATAAACATTTCGTTCTGATTAATGCTTATATACCACCGGAAGCTGGCTATAATGTAATCCTGAAAAAGGTTTTTTCACATATCCAGAGTATCAGGGAGAAAGATCCAATGAAGGCTATAATTTTAGTCGGGGACTTAAATTGCAAGATTTCCAATGCAAGCATAAATTTATTTTGCGATAAATTTAGAGAAGAAACTCTCCACATTCCTCGGGCAGTATTTCCCAAAAATACTAAAACAAATAAACGTGGAAAACAACTGTTAAATGAGTTGGCCGAAATGGATGGGATTATTGCAAATGGGAGACTCCCCTCGGATTCCCCTGCTAATTTTACGCATAAATCCTATCAGGGGGAATCGATTTTAGACTATGTCATAGTGGGGATTCACTCATTCGAGTTGTTGAAGGACCTGAATATTATCGACACACCGCTAAGTGATCATAGAATACTCTCTATTATGGTGAATGTGAAGCCCTCCAAATGTGATCAGTGGTCTCTGAATAGCGATAGGAAAAGGAGAAGGCTATCAGTCACAATAGGTAAAGAAAAAGAGGATACCACTAGGGTAAAAATGAGAGAAGCCGCTACTAACGGGGAAATGAGACAGTTTTGGTCCCTTATAGGTGAGGGGTGCGGATTGAGAACAAGACCTTTACCCATCCCTATTGAGGAACAAATATGGAGGGACTTTGTTTCTACCCTTTATGCAAGCAACAACCCTGTGGCCCCACAAGTATGGTCAAAAGAGATGAGTCTGCCTCTAGAGCCATTCTCAGAAAAAGACATAGATTTAGCTATTGGTGAAATAAGGAATTCTGGGGCAATGGGCCCGGATGAATTGCCCATCACCGCATTAAAACAAAACAGGGCTAAATGGAGCAAATTACTTTGTCCAGTATTTAATATTTGTCTACTGAGAGGTAAGGTTTTACCCTCCTGGAAGGGAAGCATCCTGGTGCCATTGTTTAAAAAGGGAGACCGCTTATCCCCTCAGAACTATCGCCAGATTGCATTGTTGGATGCAATCGGCAAAGTTTTTACAAGATGTTTGCTGAAACGAATAAATGACTGGGTGGATTATTCAAACATACTTCCACTCGAGCAGACTGGTTTCAGAAAAAACCATGGCACCATGGACAATCTACTAGCCCTCCAGGTAATAACCGATAAATACGTTGGAGCAAGAAAGGGGAGAGTCTATGTGGCATTCATAGATTTTTCCACAGCCTTTGATAAGGTCGATCGACAATTACTGTGGAAAAAGCTATCTGCTTTTGGAATGCCTCATAGACTTTTACTTCTGGTACAAGACTTGCATGACAACACATGGTGTAGAGTGCTATTGGGGGGAGAAAGGGGCTTATCTCAGCTTATTCCATCTGCGAATGGCCTCAAACAGGGCTGTTTATTAGCTCCCCTTTTGTTTTCCCTCTATGTTAGTGATCTCCCCCACACTATATCCACATGTGAAGGAATTGCCCCACGCCTGGGAGATACATACATTTCTTGCTTAATGTATGCGGACGACATACTAATCCTAGACCTTACCCCGAAAGGTCTTAACAACCGTCTGCATTCATTATATGTATTCTCCGAAGATCATTTCCTGAAAATAAATATCTCTAAAAGCAAGGTAATGTGCATGGAGGGGCGAAAAAAACTGAAGTTGGAACACATTAGCTGGGAGCTGGGAGGTCAAAAATTAGAAAGAGTAAAATCTTATGTATTCTTGGGTAAGGTTGTCAATAGCAACTTGAACAACAAATCCCACATAGATAGTAGTTCTCGTAAGGCAAAATCGCAGGGCAATGGGTTGAGAGCTTTATATAAATCAACCGGTAAAAGACACTTCGGGTATCTGCTGGAGGCCTTCCGGGCAAAAATCCCTTCAACTTTGCTTTACGGCATAGAACTTATTGATTTAGGTGAATGGGGTTTTTTGGACATTATTGAGGGTTCCCTCTTGAGAAACCTAACTTCGGTTAATAATAGTTGCAGTGCAGCAGCCCTTCGATTAGAATTCGGCTTAAGAAGTAGCTGGGCACAGGGTTTGGCAGGAGTCATTCGCTGGGATACCTGCTTGATCAAAGGAAAGCCAGCCACATTAAGATCCCTCATCACAAAAGAGTTGATGGGCCCCCTAAAAGAGCACTCGTTACTCATAAAGAACTATAGGAAGGCCATTACTCTCTTGGATCTGGAGGAAGCCACTCTTTTAGACCTCTCTATGCAACAACTAAAATTTACATTAAAACAAGCTACATGGAAGTTAAGCTACGAAAGGGATCGAAACTCTATTGTACAGAAGAAGGGGGTTACTCAAGCAGTTAACTCTCTTCTGTTTAGACAAATACAACCTTATGCCTCTTGGAATATACCTCACGGTCTGCGCCGCTTTTGGCTGCTTCTTAGTCAGGATCTTCTTCCACTGAATAAGTTGTTGGCCAAATGGTATAGTATATCCAGTATATGTAATTTCTGTACTAACTCAGTCCAAGACTCTATACATGTTCTGTTAGTTTGTCCAGCACTAATGGTTCACCGCCGCTTGTAGGTGAAACCTGTATGTATACAATTTGGTATTTTATCGGCAAGATCTCTTATTGATGCTATCTTCTGTCCCCCAAATGACATTTTCTGTAATAGAATTTTTAATTTTTTAAAATGTTTTTTAGAATTGTATTAGATGAGTTGCATGATAATTTGTATAAGCCAGATCACATGTGGTTTCATTTTTATATTACTTGTCTGTTGCTTTGTTATATGTGGATCTCTGAGGAGTTCCAAATCATATTTAAATAAAATTGAATTGCATTGATAACCAGCATATACCACTCCTAGGACCTTCCTAGTAATATCTTTCGACCTAAATAAACGCAAGATCTTCATCCCCATATGCCTCCCCAAAGCATGCTCTGCAGATTGTGTTTTCTGGTCTTGATTAGTCCCTCCTGATTAGTTCAGGGACACATTGGAACTTCAAACCCCTTTCAGTAATGAATAACACATTTAAAATAGCACCACGAGATGGAAGATAACACTTGAATGTTTATTTTTGATACCCAATTCAAGTGCATAACATTAGTTAATGTCGAGGCCAGTGCATACAATATGAACATTGTTAACATGGTTGGTAAAGTGCTAGCATCCTAACACCGTTTTGCTACTTCTAAGCTCTACACAAAACTGTAACAGAAGCAGAATATAGCAAGAATATAAATTGCCCGAATGAAGGCCACTTCTCTGTGGCACACTCTGAGCCTGTAGCAACCCATAATTGGGCTGGTTTGGAACATGCTGCATGACTTCTGGCTTGATAGTTACAGTGTGAGACTCTCCAAGCCATGGCCAAACTCAGAGGTTTTTATAGTACCTGATGTTTAGCTTCTGTTTAAAACCTTGGCATCATTAAGGTTCTGATTAGAGAAAATAAGCATGGCAATTAATCTGTCATCTCAATTCACATGTTGACATTTTTGCCTCTGCAGCAACCATAATATAAATTAAGAAAATATTTCAGGCTAGATGGGAGGAAGAAATTATGCTAACACTTCTGTACTTGTCATAAAACGTCACACTCTCTAACCAAAAGAAAAAAAAGAGTATGTAGACAAGCATATAATAAAATGAAAAGAAGTTTAAATGGACCATGTCATGGTGTTTATGATATTCTCTCCAACCTCTCTACATACATCTATTGCTTCGATTTAAAGCTCCCTGAAATAAATTAAAAGAGAAGTAGCTTTTATCAAAACAGAACATGTTGCTTTAATTAAAAACAGTGGATGGGATGGTATCGAAAGACCGCGTCTGAATAAAGTGTCTCCCTGTACAAAGTTTCGGCCGACTATATATACATCTTGTGAGGTACACAATAAACCAATTCTGTATTCTTGAAATAGTGTTTAAGTTGTAATAACATGTTTGGGAATCTGATAAGGGACACAGATGGCTCTCTACATCAGGTAGAGCTAGTGTGGGCCATTGTGTATGTGTCCAGATGTCTGTTGTGGTGTGCATATTGTCTCCTTGATTGGATGAGTGTTTCTATATACATGTTGCAGCTAGCCTTGCAGTATTTTTGGGGGATTCTTGCCAGCTAAACAACTCACTTGGCAGGCAAGCCTCCTTTTTCTAGCTGGTTCAGAAGCTTTAATCTTGTTTTTTCCTTGTCTGCACAATGACACCATAGCAGGCATCCTTCATGCAGGAATCAGTGTGGGTGTATGCAGGTCTCGGGAGCTGAGGCTTCATCAAACACCTCTCTATCACTTTAGCAATGGGCTGTGATCTTTTCACCCATGATATGCTCTCAATAGGCAGGTGTTCAATGATAAATGATTTATTTATTTATAGTTATTTATAGAGAGTTTTATATAGCTTGGACAAGACCCTTGTGGGTATCAGAGTGCTTTACAATAAGATAATTAAAAAACAAAAACACATTATGTGTACCAATAACAACATCATCAGGTGACACATTCTTGAATCTTTAAGAGAGAGCACCACAGGTCCCAGGCAAACCATGTCCTATAAAAACAAGCACATAGACTTACAGCAATAATTATGTGAGGAGGCTAGAGAATAGAACTTGTCCAGGAGAAACGTTCATGAACTCCACAGTAGAAATGTGTTTATTAGTATACCTTTGACTTCTGTCCTGCTTGACACAATAGAGGAGATTATTCTAATTGAAGGGGTTAGAGCGATCCAGATTCTAAGGGCAAAATCCGAGAAGGCTCTGTTAGAAGTTTTTTTTATAACATTCTTGTGGTTTTAGCAGTAGAGAGCTGGAGCTTCTGGAAACTCTAGTGTCCCTTGATCATCACTCTATTTGTTCTGCCAGGTATCTAGGAGTGTTTAAGTAGAGGGCTATGTGGGTCATGAAGGCAATTCTCAAATTAATTCTTGCCTCTAATGGAAGCCAGTTTAGAGATTTCCAAACTGGAGTGATGTGATTGTTTCTTTTTGATCAAGTGATGAATCTAGCTGCGGACTAAAGATAGGCCCTAAGTGGGTCAAATTTAGCTCTGGGAACGCCACAAAGTGTTGCACTAACATAGTCCATCTTAGGAATCACCAGGGCTTGAACAACTGACTTTAAGTCACCCGGGGGAAGAAAGGATCTTATCTTGCTTAGGATAGTCATGTGAAAATGTGCTCCTTTGGTGTTGGAGCTGAAATGCTCATGCATGTTCAGGTTCTTATCCAGCTTTTTCTCAGAGATCTTGTTGAATCAATGATGGGTGGTATGCAGTTCAGTGCAGTGAGTTGTTTCATCCAATCAGCGATGTCTGATGAATGATTGGGTGGGGCAATTAGGACAAATTTAGCTTTTAGAACGTGTAGTTTGAGGTGGTTTCCAATCAGTCAGTTTGTTTAGTTTAGAAACCTAAACATTTCTTCAGGGGTCATCTGCGTATATGTGGTAGTAGATGTTAGATAAACACAGCAATATGGTTAGAGGTTCCATGAATAAATTAAAGAGAGTAGGTGAGACCCCTCAGTGACCTATAAAGGGACCTGTGTGGATTTGGCGAGGTACAAATTGACCTTGACTCTTTGCGTTCTGTTGTGGAGAAATGAGGAAAACCAGTTATAAACAGTCCCCAATAGACTCATCCTACTTTTTAGTAGGTATAGGAGGCTGTTGTGTGTAACAGCATCGAAGGCTGATGAGAAAAAAAAGAAAGAGGGATTTGTTCGGATCCAACATTCTTAACAAACCATCCACTATGTGTGTGAGCTCTGATTCAGTGCTGTGGCCATGACGGAGCCGGATTGGAATTGATCTGAGAGATTGAATTGTTAAATGTCGATGCACAGTTGTATTTGTACATATTTTTCAAAGAGCTTTTCTAGTGCTGGTATCATAGAGATAGGGCAAACATTGTTTTGGTCTGTGTAATGAATGTGATTTCTCACCACTAAGCCCCATCCAACCCCTGCAGGCACATATACCACTGCACCTTTAAAGATTACACTTTGAACAGCACTTCCTAAAGACAAGGAAAGGACACAGCACCACTTTTAGGCAAGGCAAGGCAAACAGACAAATTCTGGTGCATTTAAATGACACACACAAATGTATTAATGCAAAAATTCAAAAAGACAGGCTGAATATATCAGTCATGGCAGCCTCAAAGAAACTGTTGATTAATGCCCTTGCCCACTTAGGCTCTAGGAAGCCTGTCAAACAGCCCAGGTAGGAATTCGGTCAGGACTTATATTCCTGCACCAATCTACAGCAATAAGTCTATTCTGTGGTGAACCTCCCACTTGGACCCGCCGGCTCACAGCTTAAATATCATTATTTAACGTGAGGCGAAGTTTCTAGAAAACCTTGCCCCTTTCTCTTTTGAAAAAAACAAGCAGGCTGTACCAGTCTGCATCAAGGCCAGGACAGTGGCTGGCCAAGCCTCTGTATTTTGACTTTAATATAGAGTTGTACATTCCACAGATAATATCTAGTTCACTCTGGTCAGTGAGGTGCGGAAAACAAGTGAGGAGCAGAAAGACCATGAAGCACTGCTGAGCACGCAGAAGTAAGGAAAAGTAAAAAGCAAGATGACATGAGGCCATGTCAAAGCCAATAGTCAACATCTATAATTCTCCTCACGAAGCAAGACAAAGTAAGGAAGCAAAATGACATGCGGTCATGCCAAAAGCCATAAGTCAAAACCTATGAATCTCATCAAGAAGCAAGACAAAGTCAGAAAGCAAAATGACATGAGGCCATGTCAAAGACAATAGTCAAAGTCAGAAAAACAGATGACATGAGGCCATGCAAAGCCAATAGTAAGCACTCATAATATAATATACTGTTCTACTCCGTGACAGCTCCCACTGATACAGGGGCATCCTACATTTAAGCTAGGATAAAATAACATACTGAATTCAGTGTAAGTAGGTGGTAGTAGAGGGACATCATGGGGTGCTCATCCACAAGAGTGGCTCTTTTACTACAGTCTGATAGATTTGCCATAATTTTTTTTAAATGGAGGTCACCTGCCAAGCTTAAAGGCAGTCAAGAATCATTCATTGGAGTAGTGAGGCATTTGCTATTTTTGTCCAGAGAAGGAGTGAGGACAAGTTGATCTCACTAAAGGTCATCATTGGTAGGGGGTCACTGAAATTGTTCAAGGGTTTTAATGTTCTTAGGATTTTGAGAATGATGGTTTCCTCCAATGTTTTTTAAAGAGCATCATGATGCATTGTATTTGGCAATCAGAGCTGGGAGACCTGGAGTGTGACAATTGGGTGTGAGTGAATAGCGCTCAGAGGCTTGTTTCAGGCAAAATTCTCATAGTTTGGTTGTGGACTAGATCCTTTGTGGGAAGTGTAGGGTTGCTTATTGGATTGTTGCTCAACCAGATGAAACAGTTTTTTGGGATGATTTCTGGCTTCATCTAATTTGCTTAAAATAAGTTTTACTTTTTAGCTTCTGATACCTTTGTTGTAGATGCTTCTCAACTTAGGTGTTTAAGGTTTTCAGGGGACAGTGTGCATCTCCAAACTCATTCAGCTATTTAATTTAATTATTTCTTTATTTGAAAGGTTTTATATAGCGCTGGCTTGACCCCTGGGTATCAACGCGCTTTACAGGAGCCGGAGCAATACAGAAAATATAAACCATTTTTCAGGGTAACGCATAAATAGTGAACTACAAAATAACAATTAATTTAGGTAAAAAGGGAAGGGCACAAGCAATATATAAAAGAGGAGAGCATAAGGGTAAAACCAAAACAGTCAGTTACAGCACCACACAACAGTATGGAAATAAAATGGTGTGGAAGAGGGTAATTACCCTGGGATGAGGTGGGAACGAGGAGCAGTTTTACAAGGGTAAAAAAAAGCAAACCGAAAGAGGTCAGCCATAGATTGAGGCCCAGAACACAGGAGGATTAACATGATATGAACATCAAAGATAAAATAAATTACTGGATGTTGAATTGTAGGGAGATGGTCAGGGTAGTGAGGGGGGAGATGGGGAAATGGGGAGGGAGTTGAATGGGTAACAACTAACAGGAAACATGGCGGCTGAATAAAGTGAGGGGGCAAGGAGAGGGAAGAGATAAATTCAAAAAGTATCAATAATGCAGGGAGACGTGGAGAGTAGGTTAGCAGGAGAGATAATGACCCAATGTATTTGTTGAGGAGGTGAATGTTCAGGTCTTTTTTAAAGCTGAGGTAGGAGGGAATGCAGCGCAGGTCTTTGGAGAGGGAGTTCCAGATGTTCGGAGAGTTCCCAGAGAAGAAGCAAGATTAGGTAGAATTCTTAGTAAACAAAGGGGGGATGAGGAGGAGAGAGTTGGTACTTCTCGTCAGTCGGGACCACCATGCTTTGTTGAATATATTGGTAAGGTAGAGCGGGGTTTGTTGGCGAAGCTCTTTGTGTGTAATGCATGCAGTCTTGTAGAGGCTTCTGCCTTCAATGGGTAGCCAGTTGTGGGCTTTCAGCGTCGGTGTGATGTGATCAATTTTTTTGCAGTCAGTGATGAGTCTTGGTGAGTATAGTGTTGCCATAGTCAAGTTTGAGAGCACAAGAGATTGGACAATACATTTGAAATCCCCAAAAGGAATGAATAGTTTCATTTTCTTAATGTGTTGGAGAGTGAAAAAAGCTCCTTTACAAAAATTCTTTATATAGTTATTAAGGTTAAGGTAAATATTGAGGGTGAAACCAAGTGATTTGGCTGAGCTGGATAAGGAGAGCAAGCAGTTAAGGGCATTGATGTCCAAGATCCAGCTTTGGATGGGTAGCCTGTTATTTGTGGGAGAGAAGAGAATGATTTCAGTTTTTTCGGGTTCAGTTTGAGATGGTTAGAGAAGAACCAGTCTTGGATCTTGGTCAGGGTGTTATTGAGATAAGGATGTCTAAGTGGGATCTAATCTTGTAGTAGAGTTGTGTATTGTAGGAATAGAGGTGATAATTGATTAGAGCTTGTTTCAAAAGGGTAAGGAGTTCCATGAAGAGGTTGAAAAGGGAGGGGGAAAGAATAGAGCCCTGGGGGACACCCATGGTGACAGGTGTAGGATTGTAGAGGCAGTCTTTGATTTTGATTTTGTGATGTTGCTTAGTTTCTATGTTAGAACATGAAATGTTTAGCCTTCATAATCTATGTTAGTCAGTTGGCTGGAGTCCTCCTTGGATGGGGTCGCATTAATAAATACTCGGAATATATCTTAACAATTCCAGCGTGAATTGACTACTTTACACTGGTGACAATCGCGTGAGAGTGACCCTAACATGGAGAAGGAGTGATGAAAGGATTAATCACATGATCACCACAAAAAGAAAAATCATCAGGCGGAAACATCGGCAAGAAAAGATCGCGGAAGTACTCTACCTGTGAAGCGATCTGAAGTGGATGTCTTCCAGGTCGTAGTTGGTGAATTCAAATATAGAGCTGAGAAGCGCGAAGAAGGGAGGCCTAATTGGACTCAGATCGCGCATGCGTTGAAGAAGAAATCTGTCGATCATCACTTTTGTTTCATTGTGGTGACATCAAGCTTGTGCAAAGAAAACAAGCCCAAGCAACTTAAGAAATAAGTCCTAATGAATACGTAACGTCTTACTTAAGTTGGGAAAAGATTTGAAAAAAAAAGCGGAACCAACTCAAGAAATAAGACCTAAAGAGTATGTAACGTCGGCAGCGGCCATTACAAGTTGGGAAAAAGTTTTGAAAAAAAACAAGCACAACCAACTTTTAAAAAAAGGACTAAAGGAGTTCAAGACAACTGTGGCAGACATTTTAAATCAGGAAAAAACTGGAAAGCTGATTACAGTGGATGTCAAAGCCTGGATGTGAAAAACAAACAGTGACAAGCACACCATAGTGAACTGTAATAGCGTGGACAGATACTAATACACTACAGTAAGCTAATTAGCACAGTGATTTGCACACCTTAAAATATTTTGGCTATTTTTCATAAGTTTAAAGAAATAGTGAAATGTTAGAACATGTTTTTGGTGTGGAATATTTTAATTAAATAATTACAAAAATATAGTGAGAATTTGCATAATAACAATAAGAGAAAAGAATTGAAAAAGGTTAATATAATCAAAATGCAGAATGTAATTCACCACCATTTTTTATGAGTAGTTCAGGTGAATCACAGATGAAATGGCAAAAATGGAAAAAGATTTTTGATAATTATGCGAGGGTGTGTGGAAAGAAAACAGGCACTTTTATTTCATTGTTTAGGGGGAGAAGGTCAAGAGAAAATGTACCTCCTTTGAGTCAAATATGTCAAAGAGGATTGAATGAATTTGAGGTATATGTGAAACAATTAGATTTACATTACCTACTAAAAGTAAGCACTATAATGGAGTGTTACTATTTTGGAATGAGGGAACAGGGAAAAGAAGAAAGTGTAGAAGAATTTGTAACGGCACTTAGGAAATTGGTTTTGAGTTGTAAATTTGGGGAACTAGTTGAAGAAAGGATACATGATAATTTTGTGTTAATGTGTGGAAGCAATAAAATAAGAGAGGAACTTTGGTTAAAAGATGAGCCATTACTGTACAGTCATAGTCATAGTCATAATCTCTTGTATAGCGCGCAGATCACCGAAAGGTCTCAGGCAAAAGGTCTCTGTATGAAGTATTGATCATCGCAAAAAGGGTTGACCACATGTTAAAGTATGTTAATGAGTTAAGTAAAGTAAACAAGTCTACAGTAGTACAAGAAAAGGTAGACGTTGTATGTCAGACAGTACAGTAAAATGTTATTGATAACAAGAAAAGTGATGATGATGAGAAGACAAACAAGTCTAAGGAAAGTGTAAAAAAGAATGCATTCACTTTCCAAGGAAAGCATTATGGTTGTGGGAGAAGTGGTCATAAAGCAACTGCTAATTTTTGCCCTGCACTTAATGTGATTGTTATTTTTGTGGGAAACAAGGACATTTTTCAAAAAAATGTTGTTTTAGAAACAAAAGGGATGTTAAGGCTGATGTGAAAGAAGTCAGTTTTCAAGTGAATGAGGTGTGTGGTTTAGAACATCCATCTGAGAGGGTTAAGATAGAAAATGTGGAAGTTAAAATGAAATTTGATTCATGTTCTCATTTAACGTTCATGTCAAAGGAAACATTTGATTAGAAATTTAAAGACAAAACTAAGTTATTAAAGGCAGATGCTAGGCCAACAGGACCCGATCAAGATGTTAGGGTATTTTGTTAGGGTATTTTCTGTCTTGTGTAGAATACAAAGAGAGACTCATGGAGGCAAAGATATATGTGGCGGAGAAAGGGGATAATCTATTGAGTTGGACACATCAGGTGAGGCTTGGAATTTTTCTTGATCCAAATAGTAATCATCCTGTCAGAGTACAATCTATTGAGAGGGATATTGAAAAATATGTAAAGATGTTTGGTGAATTATTCAAAAACACTTTAGGACGTTTGAAAGGATACAATCACAGTATCAAATTGAAGTTAGTTGCAAAGCCTGTTGCAGCAAAGGTGAGGAGAATTCCTTTGAGTGCACAAGAACCTGAACAGAAAGAGATTGATAGGCTGTTGGAAGCAGGTGTGATTGAGCCAGTGGAGGCAACGGAATGGTTGGCTCCGATTGTTGCGGCTAAAAAAAGCAATAATGAATTTCGGCTCTGTGTGGACTTAAGAGCATTAAATAAAGAGGTGGTAGTGGATAAATTCTCACTGCCTAACATAGATGAGATGGTTTTGACTTTAAATGGTGTTTGCTATTTTAGTACATTGGATCTAGCGTCAGCCTTTCTTCAGGTGCCTCTAGAAAAGAGTTCACAGAAACTCACCGCTTTTATTACACCTATAGGAGCATTCAAATTTGTAAGGATGCCTTTCGGCTTTGTCTCAGCTGCATCTATGTTTCAAAGAATAATGAATGCTGTAGTTAAAGGAATCAATGGGACATGATTTATGGAAAGACTTTTGAGGAACATGATGTAAGAGTTGAAATGGTTTTGAAGAGATGAATGAAAGCTGGATTGACTCTTAGATTTGACAAGTAAAACTTTGGGGTGAGTGAAGTAGATTATTTAGGTCATCACATTTCAGGAAAGGGAGTCAAAAAATAAGTAGATACTATTATTGTTCTTAAGGATCCATGTTCAAAAGAAGAGTTAGCATCATTTTTGGGAATGGCTGAGTTTTAAAGGAAATTCATAAAGAACTTTGCAAATTAAACGTGCCATTTAAGATGTTTGCTCTGTAAAAAGACAGAATTCGTTTGGAATAAGGTGTGGCAGGAAGAATTTGAAAATGTCAAATTGGATCTTAAAAGTGCACCAAATTTACAAGCTTTCAATCCAGGCGACAAGACGTATGTTGTAACAGATGCAAGTAAAAAAGGTTTTGGTGCTTTATTAATTCAGGAAAGGAATAACAAAGAATGTTTGATTGCATGTGCTTCAAGGTGTTTAAGGGGTCTGAAATGAACTATTCAGTTATGAAAAAGAAGTATTAGCTATTGTTGGGCTTTAAATACATTAAGGAAGTTTATTTGGGGTACAAATGTGTTGTTAGGTCTGATCATAAACCTCTGAAGGACATTTTTGAGAAAAAAGGTTTGGACTCGATTTCTTCTAGGATTAGGAGATGGGTGATTTCACTACAAGAATTCGATTTTTATTTGGAATATATCCCAGGAGCATGTAATGTTTCTGCAGATTGTCTCTCACGTCTTGTGGATACAATTGAATGTAGTGGTGTGGAAAAGGAGGTTTACATGTTTGATGAATCTGACATGAGAGTTTGTGAAATCACTTCAGGTGTTATAAAAGAAGATGAATAGAGAGATGAAGTGAAAAAAGATAAAGAAATGCAAAAGGTAATGGAAATGATTGCACAAGATAAGGGTGATAAGTTGGAAAAACCTTTGGTCAATCGTGTGTGATGAATAGGCCATAAGTAATTAAGTTTTAACCAGATGGACAAGATTGATTCCTCCTGAAAGTTTAAGGGACAACATCATAAATATGGCTCATGAGGGACACATGGGTATTTATAAAACAAAAGAACGCATTAGGCAGGATTTTTGGTGGCCTCACCTAGATTTGATGGTTGAACGCAAAGTGAGTGACTGTGTTCCTTGTTCCATGAGTGATAAATACTAAAACCCAAGGAAGTTAGAGAGGAGAGAGAGGTTAGAGATAGGTCAGAGGTTGTGGAGATTGTTAGGGTCGGTGGTGGGGTTTTTTAGAATGGGGGTGATTTGACTGATTTGAAGGGAATCGGGGACAAAACCAGTGGTGAGGGAGGAGTTGATGATATTAGTCTAAGAGGGGGAAATGATTTGATTATGTTGGTGAACAAGGTTAGAAGGGAGCAGATATTTAGTAGGCGAGGATGGATTTGAACACCTTGAGCTCAGTCATCGGATGGAAATTATGCCAGAAGGCATTGCTTTTCCAGTGGTAATTTAGGAGGATAGTCATCTGGGGAATTAGTGGTGGGAGGGATAGTGCGAGGATTTCGTGGTTGGCGGTAAGTTCACAAGGGGGGCATATTTTTGGGAACATTAGGGGCACAGGGGATTGGTCGTAACCAGAGGAATTTGGAAGGGTTGGTCGATTTTGTCAGAGAGGAAGTTTGTACTTTTCTTGCATCTCTCACTTGATGCTCACAACTCAGGAAAGGGAGATGACGTTATGTTATGTTATGTTATGTTATTTTTATTTGTACCGCGCACAGCTACCCCAGCAAAGGGGCGTCCTGGCGCTTTGAGAAGGTAAACACAACACAGCATTAAAAGCGGGCAGAAAGGAGAAGAGACAAAACAGATGAGCTAAACAAATAAAAAGGTCTTGATAGCCCGTCTAAACTGAAGGAGCTCATCGATGGCCCGGATTTGTGGAGGAAGAGAATTCCACCAGCTCGCTGCAAGGACTCGAAAGGAGCGGCCACCAATTCTGCTCAACTTAAAACGCGGGACCACTGCTAAGTTCTGCCCTAGCGATCTAAGAGTGCGAGAGGGGATATAGGGGATCCACAGTTTCTCCAAGATTTGTGGGGAAGTACCCTTGAGGATTTAAATGCAAGGCAGAGAACCTTGAATCTAATCCTCTGCTGCACAGGGAGCCAGTGGAGAAAGCGCAGGGCATTGGACACCGAGCACCCCCTAGGCAGACCTGTCACCAGTCGGGCCGCAGCGTTTTGAACCCGCTGGAGCTGCAGAAATTCTGACGGGCTAACCCCCGCCAGTAGGGAGCGGGCATAGTCCAGCCTGGACAGCACTGATGCTTGGACCACCAGCTGTCTTGTGGGTGCATCAAAGAATTTGAGGATTGGTCGAAGTCCTCTGATGATGCCATAGCAAGAAGCCGCCACCTTCTTGGTATGACAGACGAAACTCAGAGAAGGATCAAGCCACACCCCAATGCTGAACAGTTCTCATGGTCGATTTTTGGTACACTCAATTTGATCTTGGAAAAAGGTTGCTTTTTGGGTGAAAATGTGTTTCTTGTAGAGAGATTTGGCCGATCTGAGGAGGCCCATGTGAGAGGAAGAGGGGTGTTGTCTCCATAATCTTCCTGCAAGTCTAAGTTGTCGTCATTCAAGATTTAGTTCTGAATTAAACCAAGATTTGGATTGAATTTTTCTTTGAGGCTTAAGTTTAAGAGGGTACATTTGGTCCAGGACGTCGCTAATGGTCTAATTAAAGTGCTCTATGAGTTTGGTAACCTTTTGGGAGAGAGGGAAGATGATGTTGTGCTTGGAGATTGGATTCAAGAAGACCAGGGGGGATTTGTTTGAGGTTTCTGGTCCACTTCAAGTGTTTGGTATTACTGGTAGGGGGTAGTGGGGTAAAGGAAGCAATCTGAAACAGGATGAAGTGATGGTCATACCAGACTGTGGGGATAATGTAGGAAAGGGAGGTCAAGTTAGGGCTGAAGATTATGGCTTCAAGTGTGGTACCTTTGATGTGGGTTGGTTTGTGATGGAGTTGTTTCAGGTCGTTAATCTCAAGAAGGTTGGAGAGGCGCAGAACAGTAGGATCCTCTGACTTTTTTAGTGGATGTTCAATTCTCCTAGGAAAAGATTTTTCACGGCTGAAAGGTAGGAGTGAGAAATTAGGTCAGAAAATGTTTCCGCAACGAGAAGAGTTTCACCAGGGGTGTGATAGATGTTGTGTAGTCTAATTGGAGGAGAGCCCTGAGTGGTGAGTTTAACACCAAGGTATTCAAAGGTAGAATGGTCAGAGTTTTTAGAATGGTGATTTGAAGATCATTTTTGTAAATTAAAGCAAGTCCACCACCCTCACCGTCCCCAGTCATAAGCAGAGCCAGAGCAAGTAGAAGAGCCTTCTCCTACATCGCGGCAAAGACCTGAAATGAGCTCCTGATCAACATCAGATGCTCCCCCACTCTTCACACCTTTAGGAAGAGCCTCAAGATGTTGCTCTTCGGCCAACTCAGAGATGTACACCCCAGTACCTTGAGACCCTCACCAGCGAGTAGCACACTTCATAATTCCCTGATTGATTGAAATACAGGGATTGAGACTGAAGGTCTAGAAGGGTTGGGGTGCTGTGCATGCTTAGTTGTTAGAGCACATTTGTCCTGGGAGAACTAATGATGTGGAGGTTGAGTTGACGATTGAGAGGGGCTTGGGGAGTTGGGTTTCAGACAAGGTGAACTGGATTGGTAGAAGCGCTTGGGTCTTCCGGTGTGAGATATTGTTAATACTAAGGTTTTCATATATCTCAGGGGCAATCGATTGGGCTACATGTTGGGCCTTGGGTGCACTTGAAGTAAACGGAAATGTGTGTTCAGAAGACAAAGAGGTAGTCATAGTGAGGTGGTTGTGTTTGTGGGTGTGAGTCCTTGAAATAGCTTCTCTAGAAGTATAACTGCAGCTTATTCTAGATTGTTGACTCATGGATAAAGCCTTTGGATCCTAATGAGTTCATGTGGTGTTGAGGTTTAGTGAGTTGTATATCCTGGGGAAGCAGTGGGAAGAAGGGGAGGAGCACTTGATGCAACTAGGGTCTGTGGCCTACTTAGAATTGAATTAAATTTGGTTTTCCTGTGGGGCATTCGAAGAGATAGGACAGCCGTGAGACCTTGCCTGATCATTATTAGTTGAGGAGTTTTTGATTATTAAAAAGGTTTCATCAAAAATGTCTAGGTTGCTGTCAGAGACTTGAATGAGGATAATCCTGTTGTTGTGCCTTTCTTTTGTGTAAACTATAAGGTTGCTGATTACTGCTCTATTTTAGGGCAGATGTAAGGATTTGAATGTAGTAGTTCTGGGTTAAAGTTGAGGAATCTGTGTTTTAGGCTCTTGGGCAACTTTAAAGATATGTTAGGATAATATATATGTTTAAAGGCATTGTAGCCTGCTTGTTCCAAGATGCCACCAGGAGCTCTATTGGGGCTAGTGTCTATTACAGAGTGAACTAAATGAGAATCACTTAATGGGCAGGATAAAAATGGAAACCTAGTTCCAAATGTTGATGTCATGGTCTTTAGTTTTCTTTGTGACTGTGAGATGGGTGGAGAGTATAATGAGAGAGAGACCCCTTTTCCCCCTGGTGCTCAGGTCCTCTGTGATGGCATCTAGCAGTCCACCAACTAGGTATGGTATATGATTTGGGTGTGGAGACAGTAGATTTTGCAAAAACTAAACAAGCACAGGAAAAACTTTCTAAATCAAATGTTTAGCCGCTAGAGGTAGTGAGTATAATGGGGGTGGGGTAAATTAAGTACCTGCACTCATGACAGCCTTGTGAATGTGGTTAGAATGAGTAGGGAAACATTCTTGCTAACCAATTGAAAAATGGCTGCTTCTTGTGGTACTTGTGGTTTGAAAAAAACAAGCAGATTGGTCCTTCTTTAGTTTCTACTTCTTCCTAAACACTCCTACCTCAGTTTCAGTGTGAGCACCATCTTGTGAATGGGTCCTCTCTTTTTCGCATGGAAAGGTAGTTCAAAATGGGTGAGGGGAGAATATGGCGCACATTGGTTCCAGCCCCAACACACTAACATCAGGCACCTGTCAGCACCAATAAAAGTATCCTGGGAAGGGCCTCCTTGCACTGAATCTTATGTTGATGGCATCCCCAGAGGCATGCAGGCAGGAGGTGCAAACACTGTCGTAATTGGCCCGGCCGCATTAGCGATTAGCTGAACCTACACGTTGCCCTCCTTAACTTGGCTATATATGAAAACGCCATTTTGAATGTTGCAGCGGCCATCTTAGATCATGAGCGGCCTCGTGGCCGGCGTGCCCTTTAGTCCGTTGTCCGTTCCGCTGACCACTTCTATCTGCCCAGCAACAGGCTATTTTTAGTACCGGTCAAGCCGCACATGTGCAGTTCCCACTGACCCGTAAACCTTCTGGAATGTGCACCAAACTGACCAGCAGAGTTGTGCCCCTCCAATGAGCTGGCAGTATTCCAAAACATGACCATATATGTCCTTAAAATGTGTTTTAACTCGTGCCGCCTATCTTTTATTGCCCCAAACTGTATATAAACGGGGTCACACCGGTGTTCGGTGTGATACCTCTTGCATTACCGAAGGGTGCTGTTTGAGTGTACCACCACCCCATGGGGTCTTAATAAACTTGTTCTTTGCCTTTTACAGTTTCCGTGCCAACAGTTCTTGAGTGTAAGTGGGTTATCTCTGGAGCGTGTAGGCCTTGGGAACCCCGAATTACTTCAATTGGCGACCACGAAGGGACTCATCGGCGACTCGGATGCCCGAAGGAGAGGTCGTGACGAAGGCTTGGAAACACGCCATGGGCGCGCGCTGCCACGAGTGACCCGAGTCTTGGCTGCCACGGTGTCTTTTCCTTTCCTTCCGATCTGACCTTCCAGGTGGCGCCGGTCTCCGACTGAGTTTTCGAAGTGTCTGCATCGCTGAGAAAGTGCCGTTTGGCTGATTTGGCTTACAAGACCTTGGCAGTTGGAATCTGGACATTTGGGAATTTGGGTAAGCTTTGTGATCGGTAAGGCAGTCTTCGGACGCTTACTGAAGTTCTGTGATTTGTGATCGGTAAGGCAGTCCTCGGACGCTTGCCGAAGCCCTACGATCTACGTCTTTGATTTGAGTTAGCTAACATTGTGAATTTGTGATCTTTGAACTTATATGTGTAGTGCACTTCACATAGGCAGGCATGTAGAGATGTTTCTCTAACTTTGTTTTTTTTTTTTTCTCCTCTGAACGGCACACTTGTGTAAAGAACTGTAAGTGCCATTTTGTGGGGTGTCACGTTTTCGTGATACTTTTTGAACATGCCTGTTTTCAGCACACTCCGAGGAATGTGTTGTCTTGGAGAAGGTACCTCAATTAGGTTAGCAGAAGCACAGCCGGCTCCCCCAGAGGGAACACCAAATAGGGACATGTATATAAAATTTGGCCTTCCCCCTATTATGTACAGCAAATTATGGCATAAGTACACCAAGGCCGATCCTGAATTGCAATGGCCTCTACACGGGTCGTTTGATTTAAGTAAAATACAATTTGTAGAGCAATGTTTGTTTCAACGCAGGTCTAGACAAAATATGTTTGATTGTGTACGAATGTGGGAGAAAGCGGCGCGTGAGCGAATGAAGCGTGAAGTTGCCTTGGCGGACAAAGAGCAGCGTAAGGCTGCTCGGGATAAGGCTTTACAGCTTGAGGAAAAGGAGGCTCAGGAGAAGAAAGAAAGGGAGGAACGGGAACGTAAATTGCAAACGACTGGTCAATTTCCTATTCGCCGACCACTTTATCCTGTCCTTAATAATGAAATTGATGATTTTTCTTTGTTAGAATGGTCACCGCCTCCGTATGTTTCGCCGACGGCTCCGGCTGAGGATTCAGGGGATGACGGACGGGATAAGTCGGACAAGAAGGGTATATCCGCTCTCATGTTCACTACGGAGAGGTCCGCTCATCTACGCAGTTGGGCTCGTAAAGTGAACAAGCGTAATGTTACTCAGGAGCAATTGTTAACAGAAAAGAAAGGGTGGTCGGATCTTGAATTGATGTATTTTTTGTCTAGTCTGGCGGATGAAGTTGTAGGCGCATATCGTGACCTTTCTGATATGTTTGAGCCCAAAGCGTTGTCAGTGTATCGTGAAAATTTGACTAAAGGTGATTTTGATCTTTCAGATGTTGATGACCTGTTTGCGCAATTGATCAAGCTGCGGGATGAGACAACCCGATTGAGGGAGGAACGGAAAAAGAGGCAAAAGGAGGCCGAATTGGAGAAAAATGGGCAGGCCAAAGAGTGTTCTCTCCGTGGTTCAGATAAGAGTTCTGCTTTGCATGTTATGCCTATGCGTGAAGCCGCACCTTTGTATGTTCCACCAAAAGGGGAAGGTACGGATGATGATAAATTGTCGAAGGATGCGAAAGGATATTTTGTGTATAATTGGGTATATACGCCGTGGAATAGAGCAGATGTCATGGCATTGAAAAATTCTCTACCTGATCTTCGGAAGAATCCGGCGGCATTTTATGAGGGGGTGGAGGGGGCTATATCATCTTGTGTGATGACTCTTGTGGATATAGATTTGTTTTTTGGGTTAATTCTGCCACCTGATATGTGGTGGCAGATTCGTAAAAATAATGATGAAACGATATTGGGGGGAACATGGAAAGAAATAAATGCTGCAGATTTAGATAGAGAACCAGCCTGTAAGCCTTGCCAGTTAATTCTGGATCTGCCGGCAGCTATCTTGAATAAATTAAAAACGCTTGTTCCCTCCAAAAAGATTGATTGGACTATGCTAACGTCGTGTAAGCAGAAACCCGATGAAACGGTTTCAGATTTCTTTACACGCTTCGAGGAAGCATTTCATGATTACAGTGGTCAATCTTTAACAGACGATACGGGCCGGCATTTGTTTGTAGATAAGTATGTAGCTAATCTCCTAACAGAGATTGCAAAACGATTGAAGTCGAGTGAAAGTTCCTGGGCCACGGCGACCCCTGCGTCCTTGTTAACTATGGCTCAGTATTATGAGCGACAGGAAGTGGAGGCTAAAGAAAGTGTAGAGAAAAAGGCGAAGGAATTGAAAACGAAGGTGATGTTGGCGCAAGTCCGGGGAACACAGGGTAGAGGGAATGATAGAGGTAGACGAGGTGGAGGAAACGCATCGTATGGTCGCACGGATATTGCGGAGGATCAGTGTGCTTATTGTAAGGAGTTTGGGCATTGGGCCGAAGATTGTCCGGTACTTCGTGAACATCGTAGTCAGCGTGGTCGAGGAAGTGGAAGGTCAAGAGGAGGTTATACTGGAACGAGGGGTGGCGGAGGTGATCGTAGACAGGTTGAGGAGAGGGGCCGTGGCCAGGACGAACGAAATACGTTTGATAGACGGAATCAATATCAGATTTCGGAAGGAGAGAATGTGGAACATCAGGATTATGTGCATGCATAGGATTGCGTAGGATGGGGTAAGGAATCAGTTGAAGTACCGGTAGATCAGCAAGGTCCATATGTAACAGCGGGCATTCTGGGTTCTACTGATCAATTTCTAGTCGACACAGGAGCTACTCGTAGCGCTTTGTCGAAAAATTTGGTTCCGAGGGCTCCCCTGTCTGGCGAAATGATTACGTGTGTAGGGTTTGATGGCACACCCTCCCCCAGCCCATTGTCCAAGCCCCTTGCACTATGCATAGACAAATACTTTAGTTTCGGCCAATTTTTGTTATCAACCCATACCCCAGACAATATCCTGGGCATTGATTTGCTTAAATATTTTCGAGCGACAATACGTTGCGCTCCAGAGGGAGTGCGGGTTATCCTGAATGACAATTACCCTGACCCTGACAGATTTTATGCTATTTTAGACATTCCAGCTTTGGCCTCTCTGCCGCATACGTTGTGGGCGACCTCAGATACGGATGTGGGAGAGATGCGTATTCCACCAATACACATTACTGTTAAGGAGGGGGCCCCTCTACCACGAGTGCCACAGTATAAGATTTCGAGAGAAGGTGAAATTGCATTGATACATATTGTTCAGGATTTGATTTTTGCAGGGGTTGTGGAGGAGGTCCCTTATAATGTTTGTAACAGTCCTATTCCTCCGATTCTTAAGAGAGACACTGACGGAAAAATCTATCGATTTATTATTGATTTGCGAGAGATCAACAAAATTGTCATTCCCCAATACCCGGTGGTGTCTGATATTACGACCTTGCTTACCTTGGTTCCACCGACAGCCACCACCTTTAGTGTTATTGACTTAAAGAATGCGTTCTTTTCCATCCCTGTTCATCCTGATAGCAGATATCTGTTCGGTTTTACGCTCAATAATAAATCGTATAGATTTTGTCGTGTTCCCCAAGGGTATACTGAAAGTCCTAGCATCTACAGCCAGGCTTTGAAAAGGCAGCTAGATTCTTTTAAATTGCAGTCTGGCGTTGCGCTCATCCAGTACGTGGATGACCTTCTGCTTGCCGGTGACTCCTATGCACAATGTGAACAGAGCACACTTGCGTTGCTTTCCTTTTTGGCACAAAACAATCATAAGGTTTCCAAGAAAAAGCTTCAATACTGTAGACCCCAGGTGACCTATCTCGGTCATCTGTTGTCTAAGGAGGGGCGTGCATTAACATCTGATCGAATTCAAGCAATTTTAGACACACCAGTCCCCCGCACGCAGAGAGATGTACGTGCCTTTATAGGGTTGACGTCCTTTTGTAGGCAATGGATCATGGGCTTTTCACATATCATAAAACCTTTGCTAGCATTACTGTCCAAAGCTACACCAATGCCTCTTGAGTGGACTGATGAATGTCAGAAAGCTTTTGAGCAGTTGAGGCAGGCCCTTTGTTCCGCACCCGTGTTAGGTACACCAGACTATACAAAACTTTTCACATTGTACGTGCACGAGAATGATGGGTGCGCGTTGTCAGTATTAGTGCAATTGCACGGGGATAAGCAGAGACCATGTGCATACTTCTCTGCCATTTTGGATCCTGTAGCACGAGGGTTGCCCGGGTGTTTTCGAGCGGTAGCAGCAACTGCAGTAGCCATACGACAGAGTGATGGAATAGTGTTATCACACAAATTGTTGGTGTTAGTTCCTCACGCAGTAGATGCCCTGTTAAACCAAACCAAGACCCAATATCTCACGAGTGCACGGCTAACAGGATACGAGCTGACACTCTTGGCGCCACATATTACATTGAAAAGATGTGCTACTTTGAACCCTGCCACTTTATTGCCCTATCCGGCCGAGGAGGGTCAGGAAGAAAAACATCACGACTGTGTCTTCCTGACCGAGGAACAGACAAAGGGTCGTGTCGACTTACAGGATGTGCCACTTCCAGATGTGGATGGGGAACTGTGGGTTGATGGATCGTGTCTAAGGCTGCCAGATGGCACGACTTCCGCAGCATATGGATCACGACACTTAAGACAGTGGTAGAAACGGCTAGGATACCACAAAAATCGGCTCAGGCAGCAGAGCTGATAGCCTTAACAAGAGCCTGCGAACTGAGTGCTGGTTTATGTGTGAACATATACACGGACAGCCGGTATGCCTTTGGAGTGGCCCATGACTTTGGGCTACTTTGGAGGGAAAGTGGGTTTCTGACATCACACGGAGAGCACATTATGCACGGAGAGCTAGTGCGTGATCTCCTAAATGCATTGCTTGGCCCTAAGAAAGTAGCGATAGTGAAGTGCAGTGCCCATAAAAAGATTACGGATAAAGTGGGTCAAGGAAATGCCTTTGTAGACAGCATAGCTAGACAAACGGCTATGTCCCGAACTAACTCCCCCATGTATGTGGTACAATCGCAGGCTGAGCGATGGAATGATGCTAGAGCAGAAATATTGGATATTCAAAAATCAGCTACTGAATCTGAACTTGCGGCTTGGGCAGCAGATGGGGTACTAGATGATGAGGGTTGTTGGAGAAGCAAAGACATGGAGAAGTGGAAATTGCCTGCGGCTTACTTACAGGCGATGGTCCAGATGACACATGCACTGGCTCATGTCGGAGCTCTTGCAATCACTCGGCTTTTAACACGAGTTTGGGAACATCCCGAGATTGCTAATACTGCAAAGAGAGTAGTGCAGACCTGCCTGGTATGTTTGCAACACAATCCTGGAAAGGGGACCCATACTCCGAAAGGAGGGTTCGTTCCACCTTCTGCACCGTTTGAAGTGCTTCAAATGGACTACATCCAACTCGAGCGCTGCAATAACCTGAAGTATGTCCTAGTGGTGGTGTGTGCTTTTAGCAAATGGGTTGAGGCCTACCCCACGAAAGACAATACGGCTTTGACAACAGCTAAGGTGTTGCTTAAGGAATTCTTTCCTCGCTTTGGAGTTTGCAATTTTTTGTGGAGCGATAATGGGCCCCATTTTGTTGGAAAGATTGTGGAATATGTACTGAAGGGGCTAGGGATTCAGCAGAAGTTCCACGCTGTATTCCACCCTCAGTCAGCAGGTTTGGTCGAGCGGTACAATGCTACGTTGAAGCTTAAGCTGGCCAAAATTGTGGCGTCTACATCGTTGAAGTGGCTAGATGCTTTGCCGCTGGCACTGCTTTCTCTTAGATCAGTACCCCACTCACGAACTGGCCTTACGCCTTATGAGGTGGTGTTTGGCCGCCCGATGAATATTTGGGGGGTGCCCAAGCCGCGATTAATACATGATGTGCCTTGTGTTATGATGAATGATTATTTGGCACGATTAACAAATGATTTGCTCTCTATTCATCAACAGGTTCGAGAAGCGCTCCCTGATAACTCTATTGGAGAGGGCCACGATCTTCGTCCTGGGGATTATGTTATGATACGCTCGTTCGAGAGAGCAAGCAGTCTGGAGCCCAGGTGGAAGGGCCCCGAGCAGGTCCTCCTTGCGACCCGCACCGCAGTACGAGTGACCAACAGAAAGCGGTGGGTGCATTCGACACATTGTCGCCGTGTCTCCCCGGATCTGGTGACTCCTGCTGTGTTGACTGATTATAAGGAGATCTTGGAGAAAGAAAAGAGCCCAGCTGTGACGTCGGCCGAAGTTGAGGGAGTCTTCCCGGACCAATCTGCTGCCGGAAGAGAGCGCTACAACCTGCGCCCACGATAAGAAGATTTTTGTTTTGTGTTTTTTAAATGACTGGTTGGTTACCGCTCCAGGTTTGTGAAACGGAAACCGGGAATTCCAAGGGGGGGGATCAGTTCTGCCAGAGTAGCGACACCCGCCTTGGCCCGGAGAAGAAAACAACAGCTACCTCGGAGTTCAGCACCGTATTTTTCTTTTTTAGGTATATACGTACGTGTATCTGAAACTTTTGTGAACAATTCGTAAACAGTGTGCCCTTTGAGACTTTGCACGAACATTCTTGAACTATGGCATCAACGGCATCCCGTGATAAGAAAATATTGGGTGCCTTTCTCTTTGTTTTGACCATTGTGGTGATAGCTGTTATAGCCTGGGTAGTTGAACTTGTGGTGCCTGCACGTGAACATTTGCTGCCGACTACCCCGGCTCCGTCTGAACATTTTCATTTTACACTGCCCTTTCATGAAGAACGACACCGCCAAACGTACTTAAATAACAGCTTCATTCAGATTCTACACCACACACATAACATGACCAATACTTCAAATTGCTGGGTGTGTGGGATGTTGCCAGGGCACCAGAAAAGAGGGGGCACCCCACTTATTCCACTCCCGTTTTCGCATAATTGGGTCATGCAACGCTTGGTACACCCTCCTCTTTACTATGAGATGGCCAACAAAAGGGGGGGTGCTTTTCCGTTTGAATAAAGTATGTTTCCACGACAAGGATGGGTTTCCCCGGGCTGAGGGCACTCGTTTTGAATGGGAAGAGTACAGGCCTGATAATGTGTCTGCCCCACGTGTATACAGTAATCAGAGGAACATCAATGTCTCTAGTGCTCATGTTATAAATGTCATTGCTACAAAAGCTGATTTATGTATCAGGAACAAGGGTTCGATTGCAGTGGGGAAAAGCGAATGTAATACTACTCTCACGTTTGATAGCCCGAATGGCATTTCATTTGTTGCATCATGAAATACATATTTTATCTGTGGAACGAAGGGCTACCATCAGCTTCCATTGGGGTGGTTGGGCACGTGCTATGTATCGTTTGTGTTACCTCCTGTATTCATTGCCCCTCCGATGTATCACAATGATTATACGTTGTACCATGACTTCGTCTTGAATAGGGTTAAGCGAACTGTTGTCCTGGAGGACGTTGACCAAACGGACACTGCATTACAACAATATGTGGACTTTAATCTGGGACTATTCTCCTTTGTGGGGGCTGCACTGAACAGCCGGAAAATCAGACGACTGACACGTGTTGTCGAGGCTGTTGCAAATGACACTGCCATTGCTCTGGGGAATATTACCGAGGAACTACAGATTTCCAGGATTGTCACCCTCCAAAATCGAATGGTATTGGATGTTGTTTTGGCTGATCGTGGGGGAGCATGTATAATTATTGGAAGCAGCTGTTGCGTATACATTCCGGACAATTCTCCATCTGTGTACGATGCTATTTCTAAGCTTCATAAAATAGCAGCTGAAATACACCCGGACAATGGAACTTGGACACTTTCGGGATGGTTCTGGTCCATGCTTGCAATTTGGGGCTGGAAACTGTTGACGATTCTCTGTATACTTGTAGGAGCCATGTTTTTCATATGCCTATGTATTCAATGTGGCCCAGCTTTATGTTCAATGTGTTTATCAGCTTGCATACCATCAAGGCGAGCTCTTGCCCATGACAAAATGATGCTTCACAAAGAGGTAACACAAATAATGTTAATAGACATCGAGGACGAACATCCTGATTATGTTCGCTATGAGGTAGATTCAGCTAAACGCTAAAAGGGTCGTCTGTCGTAATTGGCCCGGCCGCATTAGCGATTAGCTGAACCTACACGTTGTCCTCCTTAACTTGGCTATATATGAAAACGCCATTTTGAATGTTGCAGCGGCCATCTTAGATCATGAGCGGCCTCGTGGCCGGCGTGCCCTTTAGTCCGTTGTCCGTTCCGCTGACCACTTCTATCTGCCCAGCAACAGGCTATTTTTAGTACTGGTCAAGCCGCACATGCGCAGTTCCCACTGACCCGTAAACCTTCTGGAATGTGCACCAAACTGACCAGCAGAGTTGTGCCCCTCCAATGAGCTGGCAGTATTCCAAAACATGACCATATATGTCCTTAAAATGTGTTTTAACTCGTGCCGCCTATCTTTTATTGCCCCAAACTGTATATAAACGGGGTCACACCGGTGTTCGGTGTGATACCTCTTGCATTACCGAAGGGTGCTGTTTGAGTGTATCACCACCCCATGGGGTCTTAATAAACTTGTTCTTTGCCTTTTACAGTTTCCGTGCCAACAGTTCTTGAGTGTAAGTGGGTTATCTCTGGAGCGTGTAGGCCTTGGGAACCCCGAATTACTTCAACACAGCACAAAGCCATGTAGATATGGGGCGTGGCAAGGCGAACCCTGCTTAGAAGCAATGACTCACATATCTATAGCCAGGAGATACCCATAAGCTATATGGACCTGGCTGGCTGGAGGAACTCCAAAAACAGCATCAAAGGTGTGCTGATGATAGCAGTATGCACATCGAGGCTTCAAGCGGGAGATGGAGCCATATCGATTTAGGGGCCAGGCAGGAGCCATTGTTGGCTGAGGTTCATATGGACCCCCTCTGTACAACATGGAGGGGTCTTTCCTCCCTCTCTCCAGAGCAGATCAGACCCTTCACTCAATCCAGGCGGGGTCAAGCAGTGCCAGTAATCCTGACACCATTCTGTCTATCAGGTACTGAGATTGCCAATGTGTATGGGTCTGCTCTTACCATGAGATTGTCAAGCCTTCAGGGGCGTGACAGGTGCCGGTACCTGTCCTGAGGGAGTGCAATCCTGGAGTGGGGAGGCTGTAGTTTGAGTTGCCATTTCTCAGAAGTCTTTAGTGAGGTAGATATAGGTTTCTTCAATGCTGTAGGTCATCTTGGTTGGTGTATGCAGGGATGTGCACCGAAAAGTGATCCCCAGCCCAGGAGCCTTTCAGAGACTCAACCTTCTGGCAGCCAGCCAGGTTTTGTGGCCGGTGATTGACCCAGAGCTCCAAGACAGCACATTTTCAGAAGAGCTTGTCGGAGGTCAGGAGGCCATACCTCCCACCACCACATATTTAGCACTAGTCTAATAGAGCTGCATTAGGTCCAGGTCATTCAACAATGTCCAGCCACCTTATTACCATTGAGGTGTTGTGTGCTACAGACCACTCCATAGGAAGAATGCCGCACAAATCAGATAGTTTGCTAAATGAAACAAGAATAACAGAGACAAACACCCTTTCGTTAGCATTGCTACTTGCATTGGTGATGCCTTCAATGTAATGGAAGTGCAAGTGTGCAACAGCATCTAGGAGATGATGCTATCAGAATGGTTGTGTTTCTATCAGGACTCCTGCGTAGGCAGAGGGCTGTAACTCTAACAGCTGCTGTAAACCTTATGATGATTCAAGCAGCATTGAATCATAGTGATGTCCTCATTGTGAATGGGATGTGTGTGGATGAACATTTCTTTTAAAACATGCCCCCGTAATTACCTTTGCCGGAAATAATCAGTACGTTCAGGGGGTGGAATTACTGGAGGATTAGAAGTGGCACGAAGAGGAAACCCCATAAATGGAGAATTATTGGTGAATTTGTAATTGTAGAACCAGCTCCTCATTTTTCAGCAGAGTTTCACCTGGAGATTTTGGACACTCAGAGCGACTGTCATCTCAAAGGAAAAGTAAACAGAACGTCAGTGTTCCAGTGGACCTCATAATTTTGATGGGGCTTCTGATTACAGTTACAGGTCACACTGGATTTAAGAGTCCACTCCTAATGGATGGCAAACATTCTTGGTAACCAGAAAGCACTTTCTGACCTGGAATGTGCTGCTAAATGTATATGTGTAAGTACTTTAAAACATAGAGCCAATTGATTCTTTCCCTTAGGTCCAGGCAAAGGGTGTGTGTTTGCCCAGACCTTCATTTGAGGCAATGTTCATACCCTCATGGACATGTTTACATTTATTCATGTTATGTAATCTTGTGGTTCATAGTTGAAAGTGTTTTATAAATATTCAGTTCAGCCTCGGGCCATTGACACAGAGGATAAAGGGGAAATTGTGTTGATGTCAAAATAAATTGCATATGTAAAGAATCCCTCTGTTTGAAGAGCATTTAACATTATTATTTCTAGGTATATAGCAAGAGAGCAAGTACCAGAGAATGACAGCAAGGTAAACATACACTGGAGACATGGCCACTTCTATCTCCCTAAAGGAGCTCCATGAATGTTTTTCTGATACGCTAAAGACAAAGGAGAGATATTTGGTCCCCAAATCTGACTTTTTTGATGATACTATTACTGACATGTTTTCCAACTTCTGCAAAATCTATTCATCAGGTATGTACAATTCTTGTCCCTGCTTATCTACTAAAAGTAGCATTTTTGTAATTTTGATGGCGTTAGAAAAACAGTGTTGTGATGACCATATATATGTCCAGAATATCATCTCAATGCATTTGAAGCTTTTGCTAATTATAATTGTTATGCATCTATTAAGGAAAACTAAGGTATTTATAAGAATGTTTCTGTTTCAAGAAATTGTGCTGCAACCATCATAAATCTAAGAAAAGATTCCCTTTTGTGTAACTGATTCATGTGGAAAATGACTATGCTAGTTGAAAGAGGCGATGAAAATGCACAAACAATAGATGTATTTCTACAAAAGACCTTGTGGGGATATTATTAAACACTATTCTCTGTCTTCTATAACAATGCCCAATTTTATTTGGCACAGTCAATTTATAAACTTTCTCCACTTTAAATGAAGAACGATGAATGCAAATTACATATTAGGATGGCGAGCGGACCCTTGGGATTCTGGAACTGGCTGCCAGTGGTTCGGCAGTCCCGCACCGGCAATCAGGATGCCACCGCCACGGTGGTATCCCTCATCCACATCATTATGGCTGGCTGTTCACACAGCACCACACGCCGCAATGCTGTGGCTGCACACTGTGCATCTGCATGCACAACGTGGCACGCACCGCGTGATGCCTACAACGTTGTGCATGAAAATGAGGGGGGGTACTTTGGGAACCCCTAGTTGTCCCCTCTAACATCCTGGGGGCCCCTAACGGGCCCTCAACCACAAAATCTGCATGCCTTTCCATGACAACAACGCTGCCACAGAAAGGCTGATCCCTGCATGCATAGTAAAATAGACGGCGGTGTCTAACAGACACTGCCACCATATTCAAGCCTTTTCTGCCCGGTTGACTCATCTACTGGGCAGAAAAACAGCAGATAGTCTTCCTGTCCGCCGTGGTACCCCCGCAAACATAATCAGGGGGGGGGTTAAATTGCATGCAGGCAGAAGAGAATGTCGGGCGGATCGCCACCGCCACGCGACATTCTCATAGACCCCCATAATGTCCTTTATACTAGAGGTTATAGATAATATTTTGTCTTATATAGATTTATTTTGCTCTCCCTCCAAGATCATACCCAAACGGTGAGCTTCTGGTGTTTCATAACACTACCTATATGCCAGTGCCCTTTATCTTCTTCCATGCTCTGGTAACTTGCTCAATTCCTCCCGTGCAGTTTTCTCAGGAGTCGTGATTTAATTGTTAGAATGCGGGGATGTGTTAATGTTCTCATTGGCGCCAAAGCCTGCTTTAAAGTCCACGTCCCAGTTTCTTGTAAACATATAATATGCTTCTTCCTTTGTTCCACTTCCCCACCACTTTTTGGGTCACCACTCATGCTGGTTTAAATGGTGATCTTTATTGAGGAATGACTGAAGTCCCTTGAATTTTCCCCTTTATGTTTCTAGAGGGGTTCATGAAAGTCCTGTGCTATTCACCCCTAATTTTGATTCAATGTTTCATGTGAGATTTCGTCTGCTCCATCGGAACACAGATACTTTACCCAGAGTGTTCAAGCAAGGCACTGTGATGATGACAATATCTTTAACCCTCCAAAGCGACACTCCTTCTCATCAAATTCTGAGGCCAACGTAAGAGCTGAGAAAAGTGGTGCATTGCATTATGGAATTCACAGGGAGATATGCTGCTTGTTTGGACAAGTGGATTGATATTAACACACAATGGTCCGAGACCTATAACTTAATACAAAAGAAATGAATCAAACCTTAATTGATTAGAGAGCATATACTATTTATCACTGCTCAACCCAACTAATGACAAACATAAGAATTGGCAACAACAACGCGGTCCAAGATTATATGCAATATTTTAATCTATTGTCATATATAACATTTGTATTGCAAATTACAAATTTTTATGTATTTTTTATTTTTTATATACATCTAGAATTGTAATAGTAATTGCCCCGTATATAGCGTGCAGTAGAAACAGGGTGTCAAAGAAAGTGCAAGTGATAGGGTGAAAAGGAAAAGAAATCACACATAATTTATAAAAACAACAGTTTCTACTATTCCAGAGGAATGCCAGCCAATAAGTGCTGGACCAGAGAACCTGACCACATTCAAATAGTCCAAGAGGACTTCCTAATCTTGTTATCAGACATAAGATGTAACCATTATCTGCACTATATCACAAAAGGGGGGGATATAGGTGGTGGTCCAGGTATTAAATAAAGTGTCGACGTTTCGACTCGTCTTGCGGCCTTGCGGTCAGTTGTGCCTGGGCCATGCGAGTCTTCTTCAGGACATATTAGACGGGGCAGTGTAGGGTTATCTTGTTGACCCTGTGAAAAATATGAATGGACCGTAAGAATTTGGGGGTGTTGCCTAGTTGATGAAGTGAGAACAGGGGTTTGAACATGCTTACCCTGTTGATGAAGTAGTAGTCGTTATCTACTCAAGTTGGGATTAGTCCATGCGATCCACTGGCTCCTATTCTATACACAGATACCAAAACCTGGTTTTGAAAAAATAATAATGGAGGACCTATGTAATAAATATATATATATATGGACCTGTAGTCACAATCATATCCAGGCCAAACATAAATGTTACCTGCACAATGAATCTGATGGGTATATGTTCCCAGGTGAATTTCTTGTAACCACGAGGCTGTAACAATTCATAACATTACCTATTTAGTAAAGCTGAGTTTGGTGAAAATAATGAATTATAATTAATATTAAGTAAATTGGGCTCACCAGTTTGTCAGAGTCCAAAGATCAATCTGGTGGATACTGTGTACAGCTGTACAATTATTTGAAATCCTCACACTGTGAAAAATAATAAGGGTGAAGCAATTGGTACAATGGCTTCCAAAAGATTCTTATGTACAATTAGATAAAAAATATATACTCAAGGCATTTAATTACCTTGTTCCATGATTTTCCGTCCTGTGAATAACATTCCCAAACCAGTGGTTGAAAAGTCAGGCGTGAACCCACTGTGGTGGTTGAATCGCAATAGTCAACTCGCTTTGGTTTAACTGCAAAAGCAAATTAAAAAGGGGGGTTGTCTATACGTTTATATTGAGCCTGACGGTGGTGCGCTGTTAGTAGAGACTTAGCGCGCTTACCGGTATTGTAGTCAGAGCTTCCTAACGCCACGCGTCTCCAGACGTTAGAGTGGCAACTGCTCACTCCCAAGCTAGTGTCTCACCGAGGCGCCATGATCTCCACCGCGCCAGTGAACCTGATTTCCATCGACAGCGACAAGGGACTACGGCGGACTCTCGCCGTTATTGGGGAATTCAATGAATCAAAGGCGCCCACATAAAGCGTGCATAATTAATCAATGATCACGCCTAATTTTAGCGTAATATGAGCCATTTAATCGCCGCTATAAAACATTCATATAATTACGTATTTTCAATTCCAATAATGCGGAAAAGGCACGCAGAATTGATTAAACAATTATACTATACAAATAATGATAAGTTTAGTCATAGGAGCAATTAACAGAGTACCTATGTCGAAAATGGTGGCGGCCATCTTGGATTGGGAGTATAATTCAGGTGGGTAGTTCCATGGGTGTATATAATAAAAACATTTCTACAATATATACATATTTACACATTGCATGATGCAAAAAACATTAATTAATCACATTTGCAAATCCTAACCAACAGAAACTAACCTACAAAAACATGTTAGCAGTAGTAATCATTGAACAGACATTGAGAACTATTTGCAAGCGGTTAGAGAACTGCAATCTGTCTATTTATTTCCTCCAACTCATTTAATCCCTTCCTGGCCGTATCAAGGAGATATATCCAGCGGCATTCCCTTCTACTCAGGGTGCTTTGGAAGTCCCCTCCTCGTTGGTTTTTCTGTACCTTTTCTATCACCCACCATTTAATGCTCTCAGGTTGGTGGTCAAAAGTAGTAAAGTGTTGTACGAGGGGTGCTCCCACCGTTTTGCAGCGTACCCGGCTTACATGTTGGAGAATCCTACACTTTATTTTCTGTATTGTTTGTCCCACGTACAAAAACCCACAGGGGCACATGATGGCGTAAATCACCCCTGAGGTGTTACAGTTACTGTGTACTTTCAATGTGTGGACTTGGTCATTGTGTGAAAAGGTGGTGCATTCCAGAGTCAAAGGACAAGCTTTACAGTTACCACATTTCTTGTGGCCCATTACCGGGGGTAAACCCCATAGTGTAGTCTGAGAGGGAACTGTCATTACTGGGAGTAGTGATTTTACGAGATGATCCCTGATACTCCTGCCTTTTCTAAAGGCATGTAGGGGAGTCTGAAGTCCACCTACTTCATCTTTTACCAGATGCCAGTGACGGTTTATGGCTGTTTTTATCTGGTTACTTTTGGTGTTAAAGGTTGTTACACACACCAACCTTTCTTCGCTTGTAACTTTCTCCTGTACGCTGAGAAGTTGATCACGATGGTTATGCCAAGCCCGCTTCCGCGCTTTTTTTAGCAAGCGTAGGGGGTAACCTCTCTCACTCAGTCTGGCAATTAGGAGGGATGATTCATCAAAGAAATCCTCTTTTCTTGTACAATTCCTGCGGAGTCTCAGAAATTGCCCAAAGGGCAGATTGTCCCTGAGATTCCGAGGGTGGTGACTGGAATACCTGAGGAGCGTGTTCCGCTCGCTGCTTTTTCTGTATAAAGTAGTATACAGGCAGCCACCTTCAGCTTTAATTTTAATGTCCAGGAAGTTTATCGAGTGGTTATCACACTCCAAAGTAAATTGGATATCAGTTTGCTGTAAATTGAGCCACTTATGGAATTCAGTTAGGGATAGTTTGTTACCATGCCAAATTAAAAGGACATCATCGATGTACCTGGCCCAAAGTTGGAGTTGATCTCTAAATGGGTTGTGGTCGCTCAACACAAGCCTGTGTTCATATTCGCTCATGAAAATAATCGCTAGATTGGGTGCAAAGCTGGCACCCATAGCCACGCCTTTTGTCTGTACATAGAATTTGCCTTGAAAGGTAAAAAAGTTCTGTGTCATGGCTATATCTAAGAGTTTGATAATGAACTCAGTGGGGACCCTATGTGGAGCCGGTCTACGGTTCAAAACAGTTTCAATGCACACCAATGCTGCTTGTTGGGGGATGTTTGTATATAAAGCAGTGATGTCCATTGTGGCAAGCAAACATGTTTCTGGATCATACTGACGTCCATCAACCAATTGTATAGTTGCCATGGTGTCATGTAGATAGGTGGGGGTGGAAATTGCTATGGGTTTGAGAAATATATCGATGTATTTACACAGGGGTTCCAAAATGGAACCACATCCCGAAATGATGGGTCTCCCGGGTGGATCATCAAGGCGTTTATGTACCTTGGGGAGCGTGTAAATTGTGGGCATACGTGGGTGAGTGTTGTTTAAGAAATCAAACTCATGTTTGGTGATGTAACCCTCCTGTAGTGCGATGTTGGTAACAACACTAACAGTTTGACTGATTACTTTAGTCGGATCCCTTTTTAGAAGTTTGTAATTACCTTCCACTTGTAGTTGGGATAATATCTCACTCTTGTAATTCTCAACATTTTGTATTACAATTGCCCCCCCCTTATCTGCAGGTTTCACTACAATATCGGTGTTACTTCTTAAATTGTAAAGAGCCGTTTTTTCTTCTTTGCTCATGTTGTATGGAACATACTGTCTTGTTGTTAAAATCTGTTCCACATCCCGTGTGACCACCTGTTCATAAGCTAGTATTTTACTGTCCACCATATGTGAGGGTGGATTGAACTTGGACGGGGGTCTCAGTCCACTGGCTGAAAAAATAGGATTGTGGGGGACCTTCTGAAAATAGTGTTTCAGTCGAACCTTTCTGAAAAATTGTTGTAACTCCATCTTCAGGTTAAAGTCATTGGGCATGGCTGTCGGGACAAAAGACAATCCCTTTGAAAGCACACTCTGTTTGTCTTGAGTAAGAACGTGATTGGACAGATTGATAACCAGATTCTCTGGTCTATGCACTACCATCTGTAGTGTTGGCGCCTCGTTCTGATCTCGCCATGGGAGTCTGACTGATTTGTTTTCTTCCCTCTGCCTGTCCCTCGATTCCATGTCACTCCCCATGTTCCCCTGGGTCGTCCCCAGGGACGGCCTCTGCCGCGTGGTTCCCACCATTGGTCCTCGGCTAAAAAAGGCTGTTGATCCTGAAAATTCTGAGCCGAGGAATTGGACCCTGTACTAGTTCCTGGGCGATCAAATTCAATATCTGATCCACTGCTGGCCGAGGAACCTGAGAAGGTATTGTACCGTCTATATCCTCCCCGGCCTCGGCTAGAGAGGCCCCCTCTGTGATCCTGTGTGTAATATCCTTCCTGCAGGTAGGGGTATGTGACCTTTTTGTCGTATGCTTTGATGTCCTTAGCCACTTTATCCAATTTGGTTCCCTGTGTATATATATCAAATTCACAAATGGTTTTCTCTAACCTCTCCAGAGCCTCCTTAGCATTGACTAGGGCTTATAGTGCAGATAATGGTTACATCTTATGTCTGATAACAAGATTAAGAAGTCCTCTTGGACTATTTGAATGTGGTCAGGTTCTCTGGTCCAGCACTTATTGGCTGGCATTCCTCTGGAATAGTAGAAACTGTTGTTTTTATAAATTATGTGTGATTTCTTTTCCTTTTCACCCTATCACTTGCACTTTCTTTGACACCCTGTTTCTACTGCACGCTATATACGGGGCAATTACTATTACAATTCTAGATGTATATAAAAAATAAAAAATACATAAAAATTTGTAATTTGCAATACAAATGTTATATATGACAATAGATTAAAATATTGCATATAATCTTGGACCGCGTTGTTGTTGCCAATTCTTATGTTTTTCATTAGTTGGGTTGAGCAGTGATAAATAGTATATGCTCTCTAATCAATTAAGGTTTGATTCATTTCTTTTGTATTAAGTTATAGGTCTCGGACCATTGTGTGTTAATATCAATTTGATACCCAGGTCCAGTACTTTTGGGTTACCCCATTTCTTTAATGTTTGGACAAGTGACCAGCATGTGGAGCAGACTCTTTTTTTGACAGCGTCCTTTAGTCATAGACAGAACCAACACAAGGACTCTAACTGTGTTGGTGTCTACCTGACTAGTGTGCAGCACTGCAAAGATATTCTCTATTCAAAACATTCCCATCACTGAAGATGACAACATACAGAATTCGTACTGAAAACTGGGAATGTCTTTCAGTGGTTGATACAGCACTGACTGTAAATGTGGTGAAAGGCACTGAATTTGTCAAACTGCTCATCAGCTTTCCTCTCAAACAGATCAATGTCCTGATCTGTGGATGAAGCTTACACTCACCGCTACCCTGCAAGGGTCATTTTCTATTGTCTCCTGATGACAAACAATATGAATTTAAGACATTTGTCATTTCATCTCATGTATGTATGCTGATCACAGTGCTGAAGCTCAGCTTGTTGCAGGTACTATGTTGTCTAATAGTGATGGCTTAGAGATCAGAGAATCCTGATGCTACCAAACCTTTCTCTGAACTCTTTCATGAATTATGCCCCCCTCCTCCAAAGCCCCTCGTCAAGAGTCTAGGTGTATAGCTAGATCAAAAACTGGATTTTGAAGTGCAAGCTGGTAAGGTGGCAGCCTCTTGCTTTGGGATCATCAGAAGGCTACGGAAGATCCTTCCTGTCTACCCTTTTTGGCTAGAAAGCTACTAGATCAAGTTTCGATTTTATCTTGTCTAGAATATGCTAATGCCCTTTACTTAGGAGCATCACTCACCACAATAAAAAAATTACAGATAGTCCAAAACTGCGCCGCACGTTTGCTTCAGAACACCCCAAAACGCCTTTCAGCTAAACCAGCACTGGCTTCACTCAATTGGCTGCCTATACAGGAAAAAGTCAAATTTAAGGCTCTATGTATTATGCATAAAGCCTTCTCAGGTAAAGGCTCTCATACGATCAGAGGCATTATTCCACCTTACCACCCCAAGAGATCTTTAAGATCAGGCAACAAACAACTGGCAGTAGTCCCAAAAATAAAAAGAAGCCAAAGCGGAGGGCGTCGCTTTTCATTTAATGCTGCAAAGCTATGGAATTATCTACCTACCCTCATTCGCTTACAACCTAACCATTCTATTTTCCGAAAGCAACTTAAAACCTATCTGTTTCCTTAGGACTGCTTGTAGTGGGAACCGCAACGCTACTAGCGCTGGAATGCTTCCGAGTAGCCATGCGCTTTAGAAATGCTTTTCCATTCCATTCCATTCCATTATGCTAAATCAATGGTAAACAAAACCTTCAGCACATAGAGGTTGTTAAGCCAGTAGCTCAATAAAGGCAATCAATACCTTTCAACATTTAGAGACAGGTGGTGACCGACATTGGCAATCTTACAGAACAGAAAAGTATACAACCTATTGCTGGACCAATACCATTGATGTTTTTTATTGTTCTATTTCACAAAAACCTTTATGGGGGCCTCTCATGCATCTTTGTAGTTATACACCAGCCCAATCTTTCAATGCAGAGGATGAGTTATTATGAACCTAGGTTCCAAAAGGTCTACTCAAGGATGCACATCTCACATTCTGATCATAGTTGAGAATGTCATCATTTGAAGTTAGAGGAGATGGCAAGGTGCATTCCTACTTTCGGTACTTACATGGGAATTTTCTGATACAAATATTTAAGGTAAGGTAATTTTCTGGATTACTCTGATGGAAAGTCACAGCAGAAACATTATGCAAGACACCAGTTATTGCAAAGCTCAGATGCGGTGCCACACTTTACTTAAATTGTCCCTCAGGTCTCCACACTCAGACTGACGTTCTTTAAAATACATACAACTCCACTGTTAGATGTCACCCAGACTCACAACATAAACATTGTCAGATAAGCAGACAAGCTGCAGTGATATTGTATCTCTCGGATAAAACATCCAATATCAGGAATAAGTTCACTGCATGCATGACAGAAGGGGCACCTGGAAGAAGTCCAACTGCCTCAAGCTGAAAACAGACAGGACTGCAGTGGTAGTATTCCGGAAATATGTTTTGCCTTGTTACTTAATCTCAGACCCACCCTAATACGCAGTTCACAAAAAAGAAAACACAGAATCTTTATAAACTTATGGACATGGCCGCCCAAGTAAATGCGGTTGCCTCATCCTACTTCATCTTCGTGAGGATGCCGAAGAAGATTTTCAAGTAGCTAGCAGTTAGCATTAGGAAAACAGTCACCCAAGCACTCATCGCTAGCAGACTGGGCTACAGCAACACCCTATATGCAGGAAAAACCTAGTAGCTCATGGGAAGACTTCATACCATCCAAACCGCAGCAGCCAAGCTTCTCCTCAACCTTCCATGCCAAGCCTAGCCCAAATAACACCTCCACTTAGGGAAGTTAACTGCCTCCTGATACATGAACGAGCACACTTCCAACTCCGAACACAAACCTATGAAGCTCTCCAGAACACAGATCCTGCCTACCCGAATGGCCATATTAATTTCCACCAACCTCTTCTCTACTGGACTTACATTAGCACATATGATATTAATTCCCAAAAGCAGATGAGGGGTTGTGCCTTTCTCATACCAGGCCCTAAAGCCTTGAATGGCCTCCCTCAATACATCAGATCCTCATCCTCCCATCTTAAATTCTACAAGAACCTTATGACCCTGACTCTTCTTGTGAGCCCCATCGGCTGGCCTCATGCACCTATCACAAATGCCTGGATACCCGTGTGTGTTGTTAGTGTGCTTTAAAAATTTACACCATCAGAAAGCTAACCTGTGTGTTACATGCTTTATCTACTGGCAGTAGACATCTTCAGCTGCTACATCAATAATAGCATGTTCATTGATGGGACTAATATTATGGGATGCCTACCTCGTCAAACCAGTGAAAGCACAGGTCTAACAGGTACAATGTCTCTGCTACTCCCTTGCTAAAGTGGCTGACGATAGACTTGTTTTAAAGGTAAAAATGTTGATGGTTGGAAATTTTTTACCAGCTGACTCAGACAGGGACCAGCCATGTACAAATCAGATATGTACCGGTTGCAATAGGAAAAGCTCAGTCCAAAATTCTTGAGAGTCTGTTCTACCAAAGGGAGGTCCCAGCGCTAAATGACAGAGGAATAGTGCAAGTGAGGCTACTGCTACTGGAACAGCCAGGTCTGTAATGCCCTTCGGAAAGCCAAGAGATTGGAGATGTTGTTGATAGAGAGAGGCAATGAGCTCAACAGAATCGGTGCTAATACATTAAATGAATGGCCTCCAGCTCTGGTTCTGTGGAAATGCAGCACCCGCATCAAGTAGAGATCCGCAGAGCCAGGTTTGAAATGTAGTGATGACATAGGTTGCTGAGAATCATCTGCCCAGGGCCCACCAATATTTTATGTGTGACACAGAGTGATTTGACCCAGATTCTTTGCACAATGGGCAACCAGTCAAGTCTGTGTCTCGCACCTGAAAGTGAAATGTGCTTCAGTAGAGCAAGTAGAGTGCTTGCTGCTGGATTCATGGTGCGCTGGAGCCTGTCGGTCACCGATTTATTAGCGCCCAGCAGAAGAATGTTGCAGTAATCCAGCATGGCCAGAATTGTGGCTGAAACTACCAACAGGCGAGTGTGGGGGTCGAAGAATTCCAGATTGGGTTTGAGGCCACACAGTAAGCTAACACAAGACCATGTGTGTGCTCCTCGAAAGATAGGGCATTGTCCACCCACATGCCAAATTTTTTACAGTGTTTTTTGGTACCGGAGGGGAACCCAGCTCGGGCGGCCACCAATAGTTGCCCTAAGGGTGGAAATCTTTGCCTAATAAGAAGATGTCAGTTTTAGATGAATTTAGATGGAGACAATTAGCCTCCATCCAGCTTGCTATGGCTGACCTTCTGGAATTTGACTGCATCCTGGCTAGGGTCCTTGGTGCATGAAAGGACGAGTTGAGTATCGTCCGCATATGATACCAAGGATACAGGGCAATTGGTCGAACATAAATGTTGAACAGGGTCGGACTCAACACCAACCCCTGGGGGTCACCACAGCACAGGGGGGAGTCTGGAAGTAAAAAGGTAGAGACATTACCTGAAAGGACCTGTAATGAAAGCAGGATGTGAAGCAGTCAAGAGCTCTACCCTTTATACCGATCTCCTGCTACCGATGGGTCAATATGTTATGTGAGACAGTATCAAAGGCGGCACTGAGATCTAGCCGGATGAGTGCTGTCATGTTACCTTCATCCATGGAGGTTATTAGTTGCACTGTTACTACTAATGATGATGACTCCGTGATGTGCCTTGGACGGAAGCCATTTTAAGACAGATCCAGTAAGGAAAAGGACTCTAAATACTGTGTCAAAAGGCGGTTCACATAAGATTCGGGTACTTTTGCTAAGAACAGCAGCAAAGCGATCAGGCAAAAGTTCACTGACTTGGATTCCTATAGTGAAGGCTTCTTCATTGGGGAATGACCTTGGCATGTTTCCAGGTATGAGGAAACTCAGCATTGGAAAAGGCAGAGGTTAATAAGATCCAGACATCTGAGATGTAGGCAATCCTGGTGTTTGAAAAAGAGTTCTAGTTTGAGAGGGTCATCGGAGACCCTGATTTAGTCTTGGTAACCAAAGCTTTGAGGCCATTTATAGTGATAAAAGGAAAGGTGGAAAGGTAGTGGGCCCTATTCCCTGTGAGATCTCCCCTAAACATATCTGTGACATTACACGTCACGTGGAAGCTATCATAAATGCTAGCCACTTTGTTGATAAGATAGGTGGCCAGCACCTCATACTGTTCATTAGAGGTAATAAAGCTTACATCGGTCACCGGTGATTTCACCATATCCTTTAATAGGGAGAAGATGGTTTACAAGGGGTTAAACGTTTGTTAACCTTATTAGCAAAGAATGCGACTCCAGTTTTCCAGATCCGTGTATGATAGATTTTTTTGATGTCTTTGTATTCTGATGTATGCGCCATGATGCTCCCTCCGGAGCGAACGCCGCGCTTTATAAATAAACCTTCAAATATCAAAATATCAAATGTAGCCGCAGGACTGTAGGAGCGTCTGCAGCAATACTCAAGTGCTTTACAGTTTTTCCTAGCAGTTAAGAGTGACTCATCAAACCACTCAAGGGACGGGGTTTTTAAGGATGGATCCATTTCACTGGAATCCACTTGTCTAGGCCTGATTAATCCACATTCCAAAGCTATTACAACCTCTCTCAATAGCCGAGGAAAGTGTGGGTTGAGTAGTGGCAAGGGTGCCTCGGAAAATAAAATGATCTGTTTTCTGCCAGGGGTGTTTATATATAGGGTTACAATGTCCCTGAGATTTGGGACATATAGGATGAAGGAAGAACCAAATTAGATAATGATCAGTCCATGTCATCGGTATTGATATTGGGGCTTTGGTGAGCAAGATGTTGGATAGCACTGGGTCAAGAAATTGCCCTGCCTATGCATAGGCCCAGAGACCAGTTGATTTAATTGACAAGTAGCCAGGTGATTAAGAAAGTTATATATAGATATATCTGAATCCCTGTCAGACTCCAAATGCAAATTCAAATAGCCAATTGTAGTAAAATTCGCTGATTTCAATGTTAAGCTACTAACCGCAGTGAGCAGCCCTTCTTTAAAATGTTTGGAATGTACTGAGGGTGGTAAATCAGCAGTCCAGAGAACATACCATTGTTCGTTAAAGCTATTTTAAAAATGGCGCTTTCGCTATCCTGAATGGAGACCTGATTAAAGCTGCAAGTGTAGCCGTCTTTATATATGACTGCAATGCCGCCACCCCGCCCGCCTCTCTGTTCACATTCTTCATAGTGAAGCCCGGGGGCAGGGCCAGGGCTGGGATGGCAACAGAGAATTGAGAAAGCCATAGATTTCAGCGTGATGTTTAACTAACAAGCTGCATGTAAGGCTGGCGATGTTGACGTGGGATTGCAGTTCACCTTACAAAGCACCTAGGTGGCGTTGGAGCTGGAAATTGCAATGACAGCAGTGCCATACTCCCTCAGAGGGAGACCAGCTATGAGTCCCACACATGGACATTTCCCTACAAACCGTGGGCAACGCCTCATGTGAGTATGCCATGCTGTGGGACCGGTGCAGATGGGATGAGGCATGCATAAAGTACCTGGGGGGACAACAGGCCCCTCCTAGGTACACCTCTGATTGGAGGAAAAATAACCAGTCTTCCAAAAAACATTTCCTACAACGAGCAAAGTCTAAAGGTGCATAACGCGGTAAATATCAACGGTACCAGTGTCAATACAGTGAACATTAACAACATGTTCAGATGAAAAGCGGTTTAAAACAGTGCCAAACACATAGGATAACTCCTTCCCCCTATATGTCCTTACATAATTAAGTTAAATTCCAAAGGTAAAGCCTGTGCTGTTGAATGTCATTTATAGCTTCTCTATTCTATTGTCACACTATTTTGATGGACTTGGTTGATGTGTCTGTGATTAACTTCTCCCATGTTTCTCCAATGATGTTCAAGCAGGGCAGTTACCGAGAATGACCCTCAGATCAGGGCCATTTACATCTAATCAAGGGCATCTCTAATTAGTGGCACTATGTGAGAGGATAGCTTGGCAAATGTAGTTTATCATCCATCGAGGTTTAGAAAGATAAAACAAACTTATCTGGAATTGGTTTAGCATTTATATGGAATATTTAAGTGGGTAAAAAAATTTGGTTTTGGTTAACAGAAAGAGTTGGATTTTCTATTGTTTTTTTCCTATCTCGAGTTAGGATAGTGTGATCTTGATTTAGTATGTATGCCTTTGGAAATGAGAACAAATGCATCAGCCTTCACATTAAGAAAGACATGTCAGGTTCATATATGGGACGCGGCCCTTCTACTCCGTATACACATATACCTTCAATGCTATCAGATCCATCAAGTGATATTTGAAGCATATTTGAAAACCTTTAAAGTGCTGCATTGAGATTGCAATGCCAGAATGCAGTCCTTATGAGATATGTGACTTCTTTGGCACTTTTGCAGTTTTACACATTGCTGCTTTTTGCTTATCTAAAAGCCAATTAAGGTTATCCAATTACCTATTCTGTTAGAGATGAGAACATATGCACTGGTCGTTATTTCAAGCAACCAGATTTACAATACCAGCAAGTCCAGCCACGAAAATGGGAAATCACTTAAGATATGCACTTTGCTACTGGCACTAACATCCTTACCGAACACATACCTCCTTCTCCAGAGGATCTGCTTTCCTTTTCCTCTATGATCTGTTTTGCTTTTACCAAAAGACAAACAAGCATCTCTGTTCCAACTGTGTCAATCCTTTATTTCCGACCATTTATGACACATTGAAACCTCTACAGAACATATTAGTAAGCAATGCCTGTCCATAAAGCGTAATCCTACAAATCCCCCTCATATTTTTCGGTAACATGTCCTCCAAAGCTGGCTTCAATTGAGTATCACTTCTCCCCGCAGACAAAATCCAGTCATTCTTCACCCTCTTTCATTTTTCCTTCCCAATGGTGTGCAACACTAGAACTTTTTATGTAATGAAACTGATACTTTTCAAATCCTTTCAACTCTGCAAAAGATTCAGTTATATTAATAATAATATAGCCTTATAGCCCGCCGTAGAGGGCTAGGCCGGCTATTAAAGGCCATCTCCAGCGTGAAAGGGAGAAGGACTTTAATAGCGGTATAGCCCAGCTACGAAGGGCTATAAGGCTCTTAGAACATTCTGCCACTAGAGGGCAGAATGTTCTAACAAAAAAAACAAAGCCTTTTGGGAGTGCGAGGGGATTGAAATCCCCTCAGCATCCCTGAAGCCTTTGTTCACAGCCAGAGCTGTGAACAAAGAAACATTGGAATGTTGGAGCTCCAGGCCTATACCAGCCATTATAAGCTCGGAGCACTCCATTGTTTTCAATAGATCTCCCAACATTCCAATGTTCGAATATAGCCTTACAACCTGCCTTAGCGGGCTATACTGGCTATTAAAGGCCCGCTGAATCGTTAAAGGCCCGAGTCAAAGGCGAAGGATTTTAACGAGACAGCGGGACTTTAATAGCCGGTATAGCCCTGCTACGAAGGGCTATAAGGCTATTAGAACATTCTGCCACTAGAGTGCAGAATGTCCTAACAAATTAAACAAAGGGTTCTCGAAGCTCGAGGGGATATAAATCCCCTCGGTCTTTGAGAAGCCTATGTAGAACATAGGAATGTTGCTCTGCTGGCCTTTACCTGCCCGTAGAAACAGGGAGCACTCCATTGTCTGCAAAGGAGCTCCCAACATTCCAATGTTCTAATAATCAATAATAAACGCATGGGGTCAAGTGTCCAGATGGGTGTATTTGTATTTGTATTTGTAATTAAACTTGTAGGGCGCTCAGCTACCCACATGGGGTTTCCCGGCGCCGAAAGAGGTGGTGTTAAAGTCCCAACAATTATCACTGAGGGAAGAGCCAGGTTTTAAGATCTCTTCGAAATTTCATCCAAGAAGGTTCGAATTTCAGCGCGACAGGCAGAGAATTCCATATCTTAGGAGCCAGACAGGAAAAGGAGTGTCCGCCCATTCTCATCAGCTTAAAACGTGGAATCAAAAAGTTCCCTAGAGATGAAGATCTAAGAAGACGAGGTGGAGAGTATTGTTGGACCAGGGACCGGAGGCATGCCGGAGCAGAACCCTCCTTGATCTTAAACAGGAAGCAGAGGGCCTTAAATTTTACTCGGCTTTCAATACGGAGCCAGTGTAGGTCTTTTAAATAGGGGAGATGGATGATCTCCAGGGGACATTGCCCAGGAGATGTGCAGCTGAATTTTGGACAAGCTGGAGTTTCCTCTGGATTTCCACGGTGGCTCCAAGGTAGAGCACATTGCTGTAGTCCAGGTGAGAGGTGACCAGGGCCTGGACCGCAGTGCGCCTTGTTGTGTCCGGGAGCATCCAGAGGATTTTCCGGAGCCACCCTAAGATGGAAAAACAGGTGGCTGCCACTCTGACCACTTGGTGCCGCATAGAAAGCGAGTCGTCCAGAACAAAACCGACGTTTCGTACCTGCGTAACAGGCATGGGTAGCAAGCCCATTTCTGGCGGCCAATGTTGGGGGCCCCAGATATGTTTATGCTTGCCCAAAATGACCACCAACGTCTTGTAGCCATTCAGTTTCAGGAGGTTCGACTGCATCCACTCTGCCACTCGGCTGAGTCCCTGTTTAAGAGCAGATGGAGCACTTGATTCAGCCGAGGAAAGGGAAAAAATGATTTGAGTGTTTTCTGCATAGGAGTAAAGGGAAAGACCTGCGTCTTCCACGATGGTTGCTAGGGGCCTCACATAGATATTTAAAGAGCATAGGGCTCAGTGAGGACCCCTCGTGCACCCCATGCACAGACGAGCGGGCAGAGGAAGAGGAGTTAGAAGAAACAACCTGAAATGATCGTCCGTTCAAGAAAGAGGACAGCCAGGCCAGCACAGAACCGGACACCCCAGCCACCTTCAAAGCATTCAAGAGGACAGGGTGCGAGACCGTGTCAAATGCAGCGCTTAAATCTAAAAGTATAAGCGCCGAGGTTTCCCCCTGATCGAGGCGAGAGCGTAGGCTCTCAGTGACCCCCAAGAGGGTGGTCTCCGTGGAGAAGTGTCTACGGAACCCAGATTGAGATGGATGCAGGAAGCCAGTTGTCTCCACGTGGGAGGTTAGATGTGTGTTAACATGCCTCTCCAAGAACTTTGAGAACGTTGGCAGCAGAGAGATGGGGCGGAAGTTAGAAAGCGTCTTAGGGTCTGCGCCGGGTTTTTTTAGGAGTGGAACTACCATGGTCCTTTTACATTCATCCGGGATGATGGATTCCCGTAATGAGGAGTTGAGGAGCTCTTGAATGACCAGGAGTATATCAGGCGATATCGATTGGAATAGGATCCAGGGGAGAACCTGAATTTACCCTGGCCATACAGTTCCAAAGCAAACTCTGATCTAACTGGGGCCACTCCGTGACCTGTGCCGTAGAAGATGGAAAACCATGAGTTCCCAAAATGGGAGGGTCATAAAATAACCTGGTGGAAGCAGTTGAGAGAGAGTTATAGATTGTGTCGACTTTAGATATGAAAAAGTCGGCGATTTATTTGCATTGGGTTTCCCCCAAAGCCGGTGGGGTAGGAGAAGTGTTTGAGCCAGCTAGCTTCTTCACCATTAAAAAAAGGTCTTTCGGCCGGCTAGTGGCACCATTGATGGTCTCCGAAACATATAGGGCCTTCGCCTTTCTACAGGCTTGATGGTAATGCCAGAGAACTGAACGATATGTCAGTTTGTCACTTGAAGTGTATGTTTTTCTCCAGGCTCTCTCCTGATGTTTGCATTTGGACTTCAATTTTTTCAGGTCGTCCGTGAACCATGGGGCCGGGGGAGGTGGGTAATGGGTCATCTGGAGCATAATGGCAGATGGCGGTTAATGTTAGAGGTCAGCCAGTGGCAAACTTCCTGATTCAGAGAAGTACATGTTAACTTCGTGTCTGGGCGGCTAGCCGATAGTGAGGCATTAAACGCCAGGATGTTCAGCTTGGTCCAGGCCCTGTAATTACCCATAGCACCAGAAAAAGTCGCTTTCTTAGCACTCTCTGCTGCCAGACCGAAATTAATGGCAAAGTGGTCAGACCAGTCAAGGGGAAGTGCAGGAACGCTACAATCAAACAAGATATTAGAAATGATGGGATCAAGTAAGTGTCCCGCCTGGTGGGTTGGGCCTTGGTTGCATAGTATTAAGTTGATGGCTTTGCAGTCAGATAGAAACATATTGCTTACGCTATATTGGTTGTCTTCTAAATGGAGGTTCAGATCCCCCAAAATAGTAAAATTGGATGACTTCAGAGCAAGAGAAGCTACTTGCTCTGCAAAGGTTAGTAGCCACTGGGATGGTTTGTTGGGGGGACGATAAATCAGCATTCCTGACAATGTCAGTTGGGGGGACACCACTAATTTGAACAGAGCGGCTTCACAGTCAGGGAAGGGGAGTGCTTCCAGATGACAGGAGTGAGTGGACCTAAAAATAATCGCTAACCCTCCCCCTCTCCCAGTGTCTCTGTCTTGTCTAACAATAACATAGCCGGGTGGCAAGGCGCTGGCCACATCTGGTCCGGAACTGGCATGAAGCCAGATTTCTGTTAAAAACATGGCGTCAGGCTGGGTAGAGGTAAGGGGGTCAAAAATGTGGTCTCTATTTTCTGGCAGTGAGCGGCAGTTAATGCTACCAAACTTATATGATTGAGATGATTGCGCTGCAAACCCATTATCGTTCCTGAGAGCAAGATGACAGTGGGGACATTTTGCAGGGACTTTAGCTGATAGGTCAAGTGGAGGGCAAGTGGGTGAATTACCTCCAAACCGGCGCAGCTCCTCAGCAGAGGAAGAGTATGAAGCAGGGTAGGGGGTTTCTGCCTCATCACGGACAGGGTTTCTGGCCGCTGGGCGCTGCAGGGCGCGGACGAGCGCAGACAGGCTTGCCTCTGGCGCGCCTCCGGCGAGCCATCGTTGCCCCTGCTGCGCGCGCACACTGCGCGTTTGCATCCGGTGGTTTAAATACCTGCTGGTCAGCGCAGGAGGGGCGTCCGAGAAGCCGGCAGAGTCCTTCCACTATCCCGCGATAGAAGCGAGAAGGGGAGGGCGCAGAGTTTAAAGGTTGTAGTTCTCCCTAAAGGCTACGATAACGTCGCAGTGATTAAGTATTGCCCAGTCACAGCACGAATCTACAGTTAAAAAGAATTGTGGAACAAAGTTCCAGTGCGTTTAAAATTTTAATGTGTGAGTATGAGGGACAAAGAGAGGAAAGTGAAGCTTAAAACAGGCATCAACACAGCATTAATGAAGGACTGTCCTGGCGGAGAGAAGAATGGGAAGCATCGGAACAGGAAGCTGCAGATACGCTGGAAAAGTGGGGCTGGGACCTGGTTTAGGGGGTAGCTTTTAGGCAAAGCTCTATAGATATTCAATTGTGCTATGAATGTGAGACATCAGCCCTGTTGGATTCAAAATACTAATAGGTCAACATGTTAATCTTGCTATTGTCTTGTGGAACGTTACCTATATGATTTGACAGACTTATGTTATTCTTCTTTGTGTTGTATTGGAATTTACTTTCAATGGGGAAACCCTGTATTCCTCCCAACCTGGCTACTACATGGTATATATAACAATGGACCTCCTGGATTAGAAATACTAATAATTCAAAACATTAATCTTGCTAATGCACTAATTCTCCAATAATTCATATGAGAATAAACATACTTTTAAAAACAATGTAGGCCTGAACACAGCAATCATTTAAAAAAAATGCTATATCTTATCACAATTCATAAAATACAACAAATCATTCATCATGTACCCCAGGGGCTCCATAGGTGATGCAGGCAAAAGGCGCTCATGCAGCACCTGACAGAGGCGACTGTACAAATACAAAAAAGTCAAAAAATGTAAATCAAAATCCTTTTTGGGGGAACCTGCGCGCTGTGAAATAATGAGCATTCTCTCTCCTGGGGGCTAGTATTATTAAATCAGTAATGGCCCCATTGACAAAATTAACACGAAGGCAACCGGTAATATTCTATTAGTCCATAAGAGGTGCCTAAAACGCTTTCTGTTCATCTCTTTCGCTTTTCCCACTCGTAAGAAACCCTTTACAAATAACTGAACTGGAGGAGTCTAACAAATTGGATGAAACAGGTGTTAAACTGTCAATTCAGTAATAGCAAGATAATAGTTCAATCAACACATTGGTTCCTTGTCCATATGGACTATACTTCAAAGTGCTCATTCACTCTTGAACATGTCTTCCCACCCCCTCTTTCACTGAACCTATTCTTGTGACCCTCTGCTAGTACCTCCTCTCATACCCCTACACAATGTATTCTAAATTATTTGCCTGTAACTCCAAAAGGCCTTTAAACATTTGTAGTTCTCCTCTGACGTCTATTGGGTGGTTAGTGACTCTACCAGACTCCAAAGTATGGCATCAAATTAATAAAATAAATTCCACTCAGTTCTTCTTTTCCCTTACTCACATTTTTCTGGGTAGTCTCTCATAATTATGGTCCTCTATAAACACTAATACTTCCATTGTTGATCTACTTCTAACAGTGGTTTAAGGTTTATTTATTGTACAGTTAATAAAACCTCACAATTTTAAAAAGTACAAATTTTAAAAAGTCTGTGTCTTCTTTAAAACAAGTAAGGTGCAGTAGCTCAAGTGTTAAAAAGTATGAAAGTCTCAGCTTAGGTTGCATAAGAATCAGTGGAGTTTTCGTGGCCTTGATGCTTCCAAATTCGATGACCATGATAGCCAGGGGTGTTTATTTTGTTATTGTTTGTCTTTTGCTTGAGAAGACCCTCTGGATTTTTTGTTTAGTCTTGTGGCCACTATATCGAAGTATGTTGTTGTTCTGCAGTTTAGCTGAGTTTCATCAGGATTAAAACAGAGCATCACGGCCTCCCTGCGGCTCGTTATGCCCTTCTGGTTCCATAAAGCCCGAAACAAGGAGCGCCTTATGTCCCGGAGATTTGTGCAAATGCAGATAATGTGTATAAGGTCCTCTTTCACAGAAAGACAGAGGCGGCATTGATTTGTGGAATTTTCCCTTGTCCATGGTGCCAGGTGCGGAGCTATAGGAATTCTGCCCATGCGCATGTTAAGGAACTTATTTTTTGTCTAACAGTGGCATTTCAACAAATCACTAAATCTTGGAAAAACACTTCAAATGTCTCCTTTTAAACCTGGTGGTATGGTGTTTGGTATAACCACAGATTACATAGAGCTTATGTTTATCCTATCACACCATCAAACGTGATTTTTTATGGTTACCTGTTACAAATTTCTTAGATATATCGTCTCAAACTCTGCCACTACATACACCCTTTAATGAAGAAGTACCCAAACCTCCTTGATATGTTTATTCATAGCTTGTTTCTATATCTTATTTCTTTTTTGAATATTTTACAAAGTTTTAGTAGATGTTTTTCATGTATTCGTTGATAATGTTTTGAAGGCAAAAATAGTAATATGATACTTGACTCTCTCTCCCCCCACCCTCCCTTTTTTCTGTTTCCGCCCTCAGTTTTTTGTATTATTTTCATCTTTTGCAATGTGATACATATTGCTTTTGTAACATGTTATTTTTCCATTGCACTTTTCTGTTTAATAAATAAATAACCAGAGCAGAAGACACTTCGGGCTACATTTAAAAGAGGATATCACCACCACAATGTCTTTCTAGTGATTCTCTGATGGTGCTATGCCCTTCACCATATTTGCTAAGTGACATCAAGCCACAAAAAGTTGCTAAATACGGCCCTTTTTACATGCATCACTTAGCATGACAGGGGCATGCAATGGGTGTTGCTGTGGGTGTTCCACCACAACACCCATTGCTTTTTGATGCTCCCCTATATTTACAAGGAAGTGTAAATCTGAGGCAGCTCCAAAAACCAACACCATGCACTAGCCGACAGGGAATGGTGAAATGAGAAGAAATGCTTTTAATTCCTCCTTGTTTTTAATTTTCTATGTGTGGTGACTTCTGAAGCACATACAGATGTAACGATTCACGATTACTGATTGTGTATTTGTATGAAGGAACACCTTACTGGACATAAACAATCATTCCCAGCAACGCAGGCACCCACCCATTCACTATGGTGCAAGACTGCCTGTACTGGCTCGAGGCAGCTAATTTTAGCCCCACTGCTAGGGAGAACACAGGGGTGTGACATATTGTTGTAAATGCGGCACATCCCTACATTTTGGAAATGTCAGAAGTCTGCACTGCCAAAGTTGGCTCAGCTCCACATGCCAACATTTCCTTATACATATGTGCCTTATGGAACACTTTAACAGGGGAAAAATAAATGTAACAACAGCACAATTGGTTTGTAAATAAGCCCGTAAGGGCCACATTGACAAAGATTTGGTGCAACGCTGCGCTCTTCCGTCATCCTGGCCTTTTACTCACTATGCATCAGACACCATTTCCTCCAAGAATCCTCTCTAAGCACACCATCAGGTAGCAGGGTTGACCTCCATTACTTGATTCAGAATTGAGGGCAGGTTTGGTCAAATCTTGAGGGGTGGAGGTCAGAGTATGCAGAGGTTGTTATTTGTTGTCCTCAACCCTTGTGTCATAGAGTCCAGTGCAGGCAAGCTTGCTATCCAATACTGCAACACTTTCCAATTTATCTTTTTCAAATATACAGAGGCTCAGGATTGGTTGCAGGCCTGGCTTCCTGTAATTGTTTACAATCTGCCAGGCATGTGCACTGTTTGTCTTTCAACCAGGATGTGTGCTGTGGCTTTTGATGGTTGTGAAAGGGGCTGAAGACGACCATCAGCCCTAGTCTGCAGTTTCTGCAGCGACTAATGCAAAAAGGCCTGAGCTGCTGAATGATTGCTTGTGTCTGAGATATCTAGCCATAATTGGGGTTCCAGTGAGTGTTCATTTATGGCTCGACGCTAAAGCATGTTTTTTTATAAAGGTCCCATCTCTTTCCAGAATTTGGTTGGTTAACCTGAATTCCTATCGGATTTGTGCGGGGGAACCATGCTGCTGTAAGTTATCTGTTAGGGTTAATTAAGTGTGTCCAAAGGGAAAGAATCGGTACCAAACATAACTTCAGACCCATGTACTAATGGGGGAGTAGCCTGGTGCATGTGACTCTCATCATTGGAGCAAGGGTAGGGCCCTAGAGCAGGGAGGGGGCTATGCTTTTATGAGTGGGAGAGGAAAGGTCCTCAGTTGTTGATCCCCATCCAAAGGCCTTTAAGACATTCTAGTTAATTTACAGCAACTATTCATCAAATTGCCAGTTTGCTTTGGAATGTGAACTGTTCATCTGCATCCTTTACTAAAACACATACAAGCGGAAGAGCTTGCTAGTGTCAAAGAAAGAGGAGGCAACGTGGAGACAGTGGAAAAGAAAGGTTGTGAATGCAAGGTGCAGAGGGAAAGAGCGAAGCAACACAAGAGCACAACATGAAAGATAAAGAAAACAAGTAAAGAGGGAGAAAGAAAGATAAAGAAACAAAAAAGAGGAAATGATCAATAGAGGCTAGGGTAGAGGGTGAGGGAAAACAGGAAACATATCTCGAGGGAAAATGTTGTTTGCCTAACATTTTATGAAAGCACCACATTACTGCTGATAAATATTGTGGCATAGACAGTACAAAAATGGCTACAAATTGGGATTGGGAAGTAGTCGGTAATTCTCCTTAATACAGGTGGCAACCCTATCTATAACAGAGGTGTAGTGAAAAATGTGAGGTGCCCCAAATCACACCTGTCCCTACTGAAGAATGAAGCTACAAGGTATGTATTAATAGTAAGTTTTCCGTCTTTCCGACTTTACTGGTTTTTACAGATAAATACAGACAGAAAACACTAAGGGGGTCATCAGGATGTGGAACGGGACTGCCCGCCATTAGTGTGGGGGTCCTGTTGGTGACATTTGGATGCACCTGCCACATAGGCGGGCACATCCTGCATTCTTGATATTGCGGTGGGCGGTGCTCCCAGCATGCCAAGAAGGCCCTATGTGCACTTCCATGCACAACGTGGCTGGCACTGCGCAATGCCTGCCATGTTGTGCATGGAACTGCAGGGGGGTACCACACATGTGCATCCCCCAGAATATCTGGGGGCCCCCAATGGCGTAAACTGCCTGCTGTTCCATTGCAGCCACAGAACACCGCCACCATATAAAACTGCTTTTCCGCCCGGTAGGCAATCAGGATGGTAATGTGGCGGGGGGAATTCTTATGCGGGCGGTGTTTTTTTGCGGGTGGATCACCACCGCCATACTGGCAGTGACGATCTGCCCGATATCCGCATGAGCCCCTATGTTTCCTGTCTGCTTTTGTTTTTCAAAGCAGAAAAATACTGAACATTGTGCTTGTTGTGAAAAACTCTCCATGCTGTCTTTCATGAATTCTAGGCCACAGCTAAGCAGGCAGACAGCATGGAGAGTTAAATATTAAATGCAGTTTAATTACAGGTATATGTTAATATATATTGTAGTATGACGCTGATATGTACCTGTGAGTGTAGTCTTTTGTTATACGTGGCTGCTTAGTTTGCTAAACGTGACAGGCATCCATGCATGAGTGCACGTCCAAGATTTAAATAAACGCAGAAATATATAATTTTACAGCTACATTTATTCTTGAAACACACAATAAATATGGATAAATTCAAATAAGATGGCACACAAATAAATATGGATAAATACAGACGGAAATGTTAAAACCATAAATACAAAAATCCGGGAGCCCTAATTCATAGATACACTTCCAACTTCCAGATACTGAGCTGATCTCAAATGAGTGACTGTAGGTCCTTCACCCTAAGGTAAATCAGGGGAGGTCGGGAGGGTCATCAGAGCATGAGAGTGGATGTGCAATACTCATTTTACTCGAGGAGGCTACAAATTGAAATATATAAATAATAATGATAAACAAAATGATTATGTCCATTTAATACTGTTTGCTGACAAGGAAGACACATGTAACACATTATTGATTTTTAGTTCACTCAAGTATGAACATTTTTCTGAGCAGGTGACGTGAAAGGAGACACCCTGATTGGCCTTTCCTGTGGTCCTTATATCTACTACACTCTTCCAGCCTGTAAGCATTTCAATGAGATCATCTATGCTTGCTCCGATGCCAAATCTATCCAGGAGGTAAAGAAATGGCTAAAGAATGAACCAGACGCCATCGACTGGAGTGACGCAATAAAGAAAATATGTGAGCTTCAAGGCACTGGGTAAGGATCAAACATTTTAATAAGACTTTCATCCGAAAGCCTTTAGAAATAATGTGAATGCCCTCAGAGCAGAGCAAACAAGGCAAGAGGAGAGGGTAAGAAAATAATAGTATTGATATCACTGTCAGAGAAAAGTTTGAAAGAATGAAAATCTGCTTTGCAATAGATCTAGTCTTCTGTGATATCCCGCCTCAGGTACACACAATCAGAGATGAACTGAGAGCTTGTAAGATCCCCTCAACTCTATTTTTTTGTATGTTTCCTCCTATAAAATTACATTCCAGATCATGATGTTTCTGTCTTTGTTAAGTTCCAACCGCAGCAATGTAGTTGTTCTGTATCCCAGAATGTGGCAATAGGTTTTTGTTGCACAACTCTATGTTCTGCCACCAGATGCTGCCAAGGCTCGGAAGTGGTTGTTGGCAATAAAGTAAGCCTACTTAACTACGCCTGAGCTGTGGCTTCATCTTTTAATTGACGATGAAAGGCCATCAGTGACTCCATGTGCATTCGGATGCTGCAGTGATGCTTTTCCTGTCCGTCTTCTGGAGTGTGTAGTTCAACATTCTGTGTAAGCAAACTACAGGAAAACAGGCTTTTTGGAACCCATTGCCAGTTTCAGGACTGTCTGAATGTGACCTTGAATAATGTAACTGGTTTTCATGTAAATTTCTGCAACGGGTTGAGTTAGCGATATATTAAACAGCAAAAAATTCAAATCCATGTGTTTCACACTCTGACTGCCATACTTTTAAATATCCATATGGCCTTACCTGCTTCACGTACACAAGCTTCACTACCTTTAGAAACTTTCACCTCTAATCATTTGGACAGAGATAAATATTTTTTTTGAACAAAACTATTAACATGTTGGCCATCTTAGAACATTACCCCCTCATTGGACCTCTTCGTTCTAGTCCTTACATTAGTAAGGTGATCCTGCCTCCTGAGAGACCTCTGAAACGTTAGTCTGTTGTTCATTTCTATTATTAAAAAAACCCCACCCAGCCTGCTTTCTTTTCTCTCCCTAGACAGGCTGTCAGAACATGACGTGTGTTAGTTTGACTCTGTAATTACATCTTTTGAATACTTATATGTATATGCTCCGGTCCGCTCCTATCCTAAAAGTTTTGGTGTGATTCGGCAAGCGGGAGCTGAGTAAAAAGGGGGGTCCTAAAACATGTTTTCTCCATAGTAATACCCATAGGAACCATTAGACATGATACAGCTGAATGGAATTACACCAAGATTGGCATATAGGTAGCCCTTGTTTCCGAAAGAAATATTTTTCTTAAATGGTGTAAATCCGTTCAGTAGTTGCTGAGAACAAAAAAAAAAGGTTTGATATTTAGAGGCACAGAGGATCTGCAGACCCTTCCGAACATGAGCTTTATTCTAATTCTCTGTCAACACTCCAAACCAGGAAGTTTAGGCATCCATCTTGTGCCTCAAAAAGCAAAGCACAAGAAAATAGGGAAACAAAGGTGTAAAACAAGAAAAGGGAGCAGGGTAGAAATACCCTGACCCCCTAGGCCTGCTCAGGGGGTCTCACAGGGACCCCCGGGCCAAAAAAAGCATTTTTAAAAATAAAAAGAATCAGCAAAATTTGTGGAGAATTGGCTGATCCTCCAGCAAAAATAAAAAAACAAAGCGCTTCATTATTATATAGCCCCTGGGTGGGCCAAGTCGCAGGGGCATGTATCATTTAAATTGCTGGGCCTGCAGCACCGGGGACCAATACCACCCGGTGGCTTTCCTTAAATATTTACGGGGCTTACGGCCCCCCTCAGCCCCAAGAACTGCCATATCCCTGGGGATTTGCTTTTTTAATTTGTTGGGGGGCCTTGGATGCCCCCATAGCCCCAAGATTAACACCCCAGGGCTTTTATTAATTATTTAGCGGGGGCACTTAGCCCTCTACTGCCCCAGGGACCGCCACCTCCCGGGACACTAAAATTTAAATGCGGGGGGTCCGTAATGAACTCCCGAGCCCCAGGGACCACCACCTCCCCGGAGCTGTGCAGATGCTGGGAGGGGGGCTGCACATCCCCCCTCCTGGAGTCAGTTATGGCTCTGTGGACCGCCCCCAGGGTCAGCTCCTGCACTGTCCCAGTGTGCCCACAACCCGGACACTGCTGTTTGCTATGGCAGGGTGGGAGGCATGCGGCGCCCCCCCTATCATAGCAAACACTGGTTTGGGTTTTGAAAGCCAGAGCAGGGAAACCTGCTCTCGCTTTCAAAAATTAAAATATTTGATTTTCCATGTAAAAAAGCAATGCCGGCTCCCGCAGGAGGCGTGGAGCCGGCAGGGACTTTGGGGGCATTGGGGCTCCCCCCACATTCCCCAATGAAGTAGCCAGGCCCTGGGGGATGGGGTCCCTGGGGCCAGAAGTTGCTTGGGAGGGGGCCTCGCAGCTCCCCTCACAAAAATAAATACATAAAAAATGCTGCACCTAGTTTATAGGATCCCCAGGGCCAGTAGAGGCCTCAGAAGGGGGGCCACACAGCCCCCTCAATTAAAATATTAAATAATGGTAGCCATGCCCCGGGGGATGGGGTCCCCAGGGCCGGATTGGCCAAGGGAGGGGGGCCACGTGGCCCTTTCCCATTCCAAATCTTCTTTAAATAAAAAAGGGTTCAGGCCCTGAGGGATCAGGTCCTCAGGGCCGAAAAAAAGCAAAAAGAAGGGCCCCCCTCCCAACAACATACTGCAAACGCGCCCTGTGGTGCTTTTTAAGTTGGGGAATTAATTCCCTTTCAATCCTGAGGGCTCCTGGGGGCCAACTAGCCCACCAGGTTCTTCCAGTAAGCGCCACTGCGCTGCGCTGCGTTGCAGAGAGGTGATCCTGGTCGCGCCTCTTTTTACACCTCTCTGTAATGTAGCTCTGTGGCACTTACTGGAGGGACCTGGTGGGCTAGTTAGACCCCAGGGACCCTCAGGATTCAAGGGGACTTAAATATCAACTTACAACGTGCTAGGGGGCACCTTTGCAGAGTAGTGGAGAAAGGGCGCGTGGCCTTTATCTACCTCTCACCAATCTAACTGCGTGGGGCTTACTGGAGGTAAAAAGTAGGCTAGTTGACCCCTAAATTACCCTCAGCAGTGTATGGGACTTCAATCTCCATCCAAGAGCGCACCAGGGAGAGTGTTTGCAGAGTGGTGGGCAAAGTGGGCATGGCCTGGTATGAGTACTTACCAGTGCTGCTGTGTGGGACTGACTGGAGGAAATAGTTTTGGGAGTTGGAACCCAAGGATGTCCTTGGGGGCCAATTCCCCTCTTGTTACCTCCAGTAAGTCCCACACAGTGGGTTTGCTAAAACGTCTTCAGAGGCCACAGCGCCCTTTCTCTACCACTCTGCATACGTGCCTCGTGGGAGACTATGGGATGGGGGATGAAGTCCAATTTGGTCCTGAGGGAGTTTGGGGGACAAGAATCACTCCTGCAAGTCCCACTCAGCGGAATTACTGAGCGATGGTTGGACGCCCATCACCATTTTACCACCACTCTGCAAACACAACTACTCGTTATAGTAGCATATTTCTGCTCCTCTGACTTAGAGGTAGTTTTAATCCCTATGCCCTATTTTTTAAGTAATAATACTTTATTCGATATTTCCATATCATAAAAGTGCAGCATTCATTAAACATAAAATCAATATACAAAAAGTATCACATACATTATACATTTCCATCTTAAAAAAAAAAATAAAAACACTCTTTACAATAAAAACATAATTACAGAAGGATAAAATAAATTTTCAGTAAGAATCATCAATCTAAAAGGGGTTAGGATTTCTATTTTGTGGCATCTAGCAGCCTAGTCCGTATGAACCAAGCACTAGAAAGATACTTTGCAATCCCTCAGACAATGAACATGGAGGATGTATCAGTTAGAAGGATACGTAGTGCAATCCTAAAATCTCTAACAACCATCTCTCTGCACACAGGTTTTAACCACCTAGCTCGAGGTAATTTATAAGCCCTACAAGCAAACAAAAAGTGAGGTAAAGACTCCTTCTTGCATGAACAGCCTAGACAAGTAACATTGTAGTCTCTCACTCCTGTGTGCCGTATCTCATTTTCAAAAAGAGTGATCTGTCTCTAGAAATTTGGATGTAGTCCAAGAGTGGCTCTAACTCCCTGGTTGGTTTATGTTCCCGAAATTGATTGGTTAGTGATCCCCACTTTGTACTTTTTAGTTCCTCGGCCTCCACCCACTCCCAGTAATTTTTTTTGACAATTTGTTTATGAGGTGGTGATTGAGAAACTCAAAATTCTGTCATTCCCGGATTCATCACCAACTGTTTTAGTTTATTGAGCCATTTTATTTTATTGGAGACATTCAAATTAATCAATTCATCCAACACCAAAGCGTATTTAGCCAGTTCTGGTGTCCTTCTTAGGCACACCCAGAACAGCAAGGGGCGGAGGTGTACTATGTCTCCAATTGATCTCTTACCCAAGTAGATATAAAGGGGTCTTAGAGGGGTTGAATTGGGCAGTGAAACTAAGTCTCTCACAAACTTGTTCACAGCTCTTACCAAGTCCATTGTATTATCTCCTCCCCACAGTTCAGAGTTATAAACCACCTCAGCTAGTGCCTTTCCCTCATAGACTGCAAGGGCCGGAGCTATTGGCCTGCTAATCGATAGGCGCTGGTTCCTCAATATTACTCCAGAAACCCTTTTAAGATTCAGGAGCATTTTTGCTAAATAAGAATCCCATTTCATGTTGTTACATAATCTGACTCCCAGATAGTCAAATTCTTCAACCACCTCCAAAGCGGCCCCATTTAGAGTAAGATGGCTTTCCTAACCTTTTTTAAGGCTAGCACCATCAACTTTGTTTTAAAGGTGTTGATGGGTAGCCCTTGCTCATCACAGAACACACTGAATCGATCAAGCAGTTTCTGTAGACCCGAAGGGGTTTTTGACATCAGGACCGTGTCGTCAGCAAAGAGGAGGGTAGGTGTTTTCTCCCCTGCCAGGACTAAGTCATCCACGGAGTCCTCCTTCAAATGGTCTACCACCCCATTAATAAAGAGGGAGAACAGTGTCGGAGCCATAACACAGCCCTGGCGAAGCACTCTGCTGACTGGCACCCTCTCTGTAAGTTGATCTTGACTACCCCACCGGATTCTGGCATAGGTATCTTCATTAAGCCTAACAACGAACTGCAGGAAATGACATGGAAACCCCATGGCCAACAAAATCTTCCAGAGTTCAGCACGGGGGATTACATCAAATGCTGTTTTTAAATCAATGAAGGCCAAATATAGGCTACCCTTTGCGATGGTCACAGATTTCCAGTATACTGCACAAAACCTGAAAACCTGGTCCAACGTGCCTACATTTTTCATAAAGCCCGCCTGGAAATGGGTTAAAATGTTGTCCTCATAGAGCCATGTCTCAATTCTATTAACTATGACCCTGCTAACTACCTTCAGGATTGTGTCTATTAAACTTATAGGTCTGTAGTTGGCAGGGTCCTCTGTGTCACCTTTTTTTATATATAGTAATAACTTCAGCACCTTTGCAGGATTCTGGGACTGGATGTACAGCCATGACTAAATTCATTAAATGTGCAATGAGGTAGGACGATAATTTAGGGTCATGCAGAAGTTGGTCACCCGGCAGTAGATCCGGACCTGCCGCCTTACCTGGTATTATATTGGTAATAGCATCCTGCACTTCCCGGGGGACAAAGATTTCTAGCTGCGTTTGTTTTTCCATATCATTATTGTTATAGACCCCCATAAATTGCTATAGATCTTCAGTCCCACAATACAATTTGAAAAAATGGGCATGCCACTGTCGTTCTGTTACACGATTTGGCATTGCCTCGACCCCACTTCTTTCCAATTTATTGACCGGATTCCAAAACTGGGTTGAATCTTTTGCATTGGCAGCAAGTGTAAGTTGCTGCCAATGATCCTTCTTCCAGTTCCTCTCAGCTACTTTGATAATCCTACTGTATTCCTTTCTAGCTATTCTTACTGCTGGAGGGTCATTACTTTTAATGGCAGCTGTTATTGCCTTCCTCTTTGCCCTACACTCGGCAGTGTACCAAGGGGTGCCATTCGAGGTTTTAGTATTATTCGGGCCCTTTCTCCTATTTTGTCTATTAGAATCTTAAAAGAATCCATTGGTTTATAATCGTGTGAAATGGGCTGTATTAGGCTACTAGATGTTAACTTTCTAATCTCTGCATATACCAATTCCTTGATACTTTTTAATTTCCCTTCCTCACAGCTAACCCTACTCCAATTTACTTTCCGATTACAATTTGTAGGGATAACTTCTTTAGGAATCATCCTCGGGGTATTCATTGTGTTAATCTTATTCCCCCAGGTAAAGCTCATACAGAGTGAGTTATGATCACTGTCCTGAGATGGCCTCACCACCATATCTACCAAACTATCCCAAGATTGTATGTCCATCAATATATAGTCTATACGTGAAGGACATCCCAGTCTATTATATGTCATATCCCCATCAGGATCTGAGACAGTCCTCCCATTGAGTGCTCTAGTGTTAGAGCATTTATCTGTATTGCTCTAGCCGACCACTTCTTAATAGGCTTTAAATTGACCAGATTGCTTCCAGTTGTCTGCATTAAGTCCAACTATCTTCTCATCATCTAAGGGTTCATATGTGCAGTTAAAATCGCCTCCTACTATCACTTTAGACCTTGGTGGGATTCACGCCAATGTTTCATCAAGTAGGGTTATTGTCGGTGACAATTGCCCACCCTTAGAGCCTCTAGCATTTACACAAAACAGTTAAATGTGGTTCCCCCCATCGGTCCCCTCAGGGATAGGTGTAATAAATCATTTGAGGGCAAATTGCGGACAGTGATAGCCCAATTCAATGCCACACTGATCCATATGAGTAGACCACCCAATGGTCCTCCTCTTCCTAACGTAGTTGCGGGGATAAAGTAAGTGGCATACCCATTTTTATGGAGCGGAACCATGCTCCATGTCTCTTGGAACATACAAATATTACATGAATCAATAAAATTGTTCCATTCAGGAATAGCCATTTTTTTTGCAATCCAGCTATTTTCCAAGAGTGAATATTATTCGAAGTTGGAGCTGGTTCTCTATCTTTTACATTAGCTAATATCAACGCTCCTTTGTCTACTATACTAGAGCTAGTTTGCTCATGGCCATTTGAAAACTCTCCCGGGCAGTCATACTCATGTCTACTAGAGGGTTCCCCTTCCCTCTCCCCGTTATTTGCAATAAGTATAATATCAGAGATTTCTTGACTGGCGGATGTGGACAACTTCTCACTGCCAATGCGCTGGATTCAATCCACATCTTCCAACTAACCATGGGCGAATTTTGCAAATTTGCGATCCGCGAATTTGCGGATTCGCGAATTCGAGATCCGCAAAATTTGCGAATTTTGCGTGTTCGCGGGGAACTTTGCGTATTCGCGGGGAGCTTTGCGTGTTCGCGTTTTTTTTTGCCTGGGTCATCACTACCACCCTCTCATTTTTTTTGCCCTTCTGCCCTCTGTAGGAATTGTTTTTGTGCATTTCTGCCCTCTGCCCCACTCTTGTTTGTGCCCTTTTACCCTCTGCCCCACTGGTTTCTGTGCCCTTTTGCCTTCTGCTGTCTCATGCCCTCTGTCCCACTTTGTGCCCTTCTGCCCTCAGCCATAGGTCAGCTTCAACAGGAAGCACTATTAGATAAAGTATAGCAGGTGCTTGAGTTGAAGGTCAAATTAAGTTACACAGTCATTAATCACCGCAAGTTTGGGATGATTAATGATTGTGTAACTGAATTTGAGATTCAACTCTAGCACCTGCTTTACTTTATCTATTAGTGCTTCCTGTTGAAGCTTACTTTCTGTAACTATTATAGAGGCTCTGGCAGCTTGCCGGTGCCATTCTAAAATAGTTACAAAAAGTCAGCTTGAACTTTTGACCCAATCTGTTCCGCTTGCAGATTTTGCAGGAAATTCGGATTGCGAATTTACTGAAAATCTGCGAGCGGAACAGATTTTCCGCCCATGCTTACTTCCAACCCATATAGCAACGAGAATTGGTTAAATGTTGTGATATTAAAACAATAGTGATCCATATTATGCCCATTTGCAACCCGATTTCCCTAAATTAGTTTTTGTGGATAGTTGAAAGTTCGATGAGTGTAACCATTGAGTCCTGTACTATGCCTATTTAATGCCCTGTGTCCTAAAAAGGAACCTTGAGGATTCAAAAACTGAGTTTGGGGTAAAAATACCTTAGATGGTGCGTTGAAATACCTTCACAGCCTCCTATATTACATCAGTCACCAATATGTCTGACTGCTCTTGAGTCTTTAAAATTAATGATGATAATATCTCCTGTTCTGTCTTTGGGCCTAGTGCCAATCCAATTATCACGCCTAACACTTAGAATTTCTCAGTTAATATGATCTGGCAAGGGTCTGTTTTTACACAGCCAAAATATTACTTTATTTTTAAGGGCTTGTTCGCCTTCCCTTACCCCTACAGGTAGAACCGGAACTCCTGCCATAATCACAACGTAAGGAGCGGATTCCGGGGATAAATCCACTCTTCTATTATTTGAACTATTTACGTTTTTTGGCTCACTGGGCCCCTTACCCTCTTTTGCAACTAAATTGGGTTTATTAGTTGTTTCTACAATATCTCTCGTTTTTTGGTTACTCAATTTAGGTGTTTGTGCTACTTTGGGGACTATTTTCTTCTGCGTAGGGGGGGGATTCTGGCCCTTAGCAAGAGATTCAGATAATGGGTTATTACCTTCTTCGTTGACTTTTAACCCAGAACAGACGTCATGTTGGTTACTTAGCAACAAGGAGGTCTTTACCACTTCCTTTTCCACCGTGCCTAGCTGTTCACTTATTCTCTTTACCCTTTCTATTAGGGAAAGGATTAGATATTTAACCAATTTTTCTATACTAGGCAACAATTCATTTTTCAGGTTGAAGTGTGGCTCAGGGGTTAGAGGCGGTAGACCCAGAAGCTGAGATCGGCCCTGGACCAGGGTTCAATTCCCCGCCCCTTCGGGGGTTGGGCTCAATATTTCCACGGACTCGATAATTCTCGCTCCGGGGCCTACTCGACTCACGGGTTCACACTCTGTGACTCTGGGCAATAGCTTGCTTAATCTCCACAACGGCCCCTTGCGGCGGGATGCCTGGCTTTCACCTTGTGGATACCCTGCCGAGGTATCTCACAGGGGAATACCAGGACGGGTTCCCTAAGCAAGCGCATAGATGCCTGCAATGTGGGTGATTTGCGCTATATAAATACATGTACATTTACATTTATAAATGTGATGAAGGTTTTTCGGTCATGGTGAAATCAGGGGTAGTGGCAGATGGTCTTTTTGGTTGAGCTTTAGTTATGGGCCTCCGTTTATGACCATTGTCACACTGTTCCTTGCTCCGAAGTTTCCTCTTCTTTGAGGGCGGGGCGATACATTTTTATGGCTGGGCCTCACTTCTAGTGGGTCCTTTTTTAGAAGTTCTTACTACTGGGGGAGGAAGCAAACTTGGGGTCATTTCTAACAGTGACTCCACTTTGTCTGAATTATTTGTTATCAATTCTAGCTGTGGTGACCGTGATAGATCATTTACAGTGTGTAAATTGTCAGTAAGTCGAGGGGTCTCATCGAGGTTCTGTCTAAGTGGAGTTACTACTGATTTTATTTCCCCTAAAGAAGAGCGTTTTTTGCTCATAAGCTCCTGGGTCAATCATTTTTCCATTAGAGCAATCTCTTTTTCCAATACGGAAGCAGCCCTAGTGATAAATGCATTTTAGAGTCCCCCTTATACTTCCCCCTGCCAGTGATGGCCTGCCTAGACTATTAATACGGCTCATAGTTTCCTACAAAGAAATTCAATATAGGAAATGATGTAATCAAAAATAAGCAATTTTGACAAAATGCGAAAATGCGGGATTTACAGTCTGGCACAAAAGGGATACAGAGAGTAATTAAATGACTTTACAATCAAATATCATTGCACTCACGATGTTAGAGGGGTGGCCCAGCCAAGCCCCCGCCAGCCCCGGATGGCCACAGACGACCCGCCCTTTCCCCGGGCTTCACCCTGGCGCGTCCGCACGCGTCCCGCGGGACGGGAATAGAGGTGTGACTATATAGGGAGAGGAAACACACCCCTTCTGCGCCACACAGGTAATCACAGTCCTGCCCCCAGTTTTACTGTTCAGGGAGGAGGCGGGAAGAGGACCAGCTGTGGTGAATTAGGGCGCACTGCCCGCTGGTCCTCACAGTCCCGATAAGAGCCTGGTAGTCGTGCTGCACAGGAAGCTTTTGCCCCCAAGTCCGGTAAGCAGGTTGACAGTACTCCCGGGATGACACCGACACGAGAGGCTCCCGCGGAGCAGGGGGCCACGAGGTGTAGGATTTCAGCAGGGGAAAGATCCACCAAGGAACGAGGGTCCGGAGCCACTGCAACACACCCCTTCTGCGTCACACAGCTATTATGTACTAGGGCCTAACAAATGCAATCATGCTAAACAAAGGGGTACCCCAAAGCATAGTCTTCCATAGTGTATGTAGGTGTGTTTCCTGTATTCCAAGTGTTAGTTACCATATGTACCCGTCTGAAAAAGTTGTGGGCACAGGATGATTTTGCAACAAGTCCTCTTTCTGCTCCTCTGTTGGTTCTTTACGCACATGTCTTCCTTTTGCCTGCACTTTTCTTCGTCTTCGTGGTCTTCTGTTGCTTATTACTGCATTTCTTTTGCTTCTTTCTGTGCATTTTTTCTTCTTTCTTCACATGCCCTACCTCTGTAAGCATTTTTAGAAACTATCATTTAAAAAAACCTTAGAAATTCACTTAAAAAACCATAGTTTCAGGCATGTTATAGTTAGAAATTAGCATTTAAAAAAACCTTAGAAATTCACTGATAAAAGCATAGGTTTTAGGGAAAGTTATAGTTAGGTGGACATTTCACTTGTATAAAAGCAGAAAAATTCCCCTGTTAAAGTTAGTTCAGCTAACTATAACTTGCACCTCTGCAATGCACTGCTGATGACGTCACATAATACATCACTGATGACATGGTCAGTGACATCACTGATGACATCACTGATGACATCCTTACATCTTCATTACCCCAATTAAAGTCCTCCTTGTCTGAGTTGTGTTCTGGATCTGCCAGGCTCGGTCCTCCATGGACCTGAAAACTAGCATTCTGGGACAGGTGGAAATACAATTAAGGCTCAGATCTCAGCCCTGTGGGCAAATGTTTGACAATGTTAAGCATTCCGTCCATCATCTTTTTGTATTGCTATAGTTGCCCTGAGTGGGAAGGGCATGCCCAGACATAGGTCCCATCCTCTTGAATCAAGATAGCCTGGTTGATGAGGGGAGATACCTCTAAGCCAGTCCCAGGATACTTTTTCTGGTCCAGGGAAGACCTAGCCTGGCAGTTCAAGCTGAATTGTCCCCATGGGGAGCAGGGATAAGACTGATTTGCCTATGGCTGGGTCTAAACTATAATATCATGGAGAGCAAACAATTCAATGTGAGTAGATCTTTGATAATGTTCAGCTTTCTGTACATCATCTCTTTGTGTTGCCAAAGATAAACACTAGCGTAGGTCCTTTCCAAGTGGTACTCCGCTAAGTTTGATGAAACCTTTTCAAGCACAACTGTTGTGTTATATATAAGCTTGAAGTAAGGAGTAAATTGCGACTTTTTGTCAGATCAGATGTGGTTGAGAGCTCACCCACTCAAGTTGGTTGATACCAATGATGCGTGCACTATTAAACCAATGCCAGCAATCATGGCTTGGGAGTAAGCATGGGCGAATTTTGCGAATCTCGCGTTTGCGAATTTTGCGGATTTGCGAACTCGCAATCCGCAAAATCCGTGAATTCCCGCGAATTTGCGGATTTTTTTTTTTTGTGTTCGCGCGTGTTTCTGCCAGTTCGCGAGGGTTTTTACAATTTCGCAATTTGCGAACTTACCTGTCGGGTCGCAAGTTTTGCGAACTTGTTGTTTCTACGTGTCCAGCCTGTTTGGGACACTCTTCACCATCACTGCCACTCTCTGTCACCACTGCCACTCTCTGACTACTCATGCCACCCTCTGGCCCACCCATGCCACCCTCTGTTTCATCACCACACCCTCTGGTTGTCCAGTGTACATTATTTTCGGCAAAGCAAAGCACACCTTCCCTGCCTCAAGTGACCTGAATTAATTTGGGGCTGATTAATGTGTCACAGAATATTTTTTTAGCTGGCACCTGCTTCCTTAGTGCTTCCTGATTAGTGATCTTTTGCACTTGCTAAGTGCTTTCATTGTTGCAAAATTAGTTACAACACCTGCCCTGCCCCAACTGACAATAATGAATTAGGGGCTGATTAATGGATTTTAACTTCCAGTCTGGATCCTGCTTGTCTCCCTTAGCTGTAATTCAGGACCTTTGTGGCATATGTGTAACTATTCTGAGGTTCAGAGCAGGGTCACATAATAGTTGCAACTGGCAACTGAACTCTGGAGGGGCCCCTCAGGAAGCACTACAGGAAATGGCTACTAATGATGAGCCTGAACTTTTGAACCTGGTAGGTAGTTTCAGTTTTGCTAAGATCGTATTTCTGCAATTTAGCACTTACTCGCGGGGTGCGAAGTTGTACTGGCAAGCCGCGAACTCACGCGAACAGTGCGAGCAAGCCATAAAATCCGCTGCTCGCGGATTTGCGGATTTTGCGGGAGATTCGCGGATCTCGCGGATTGCGAATTTACCGAAAATCCGCAAAATCCGCGAGCGAAACGGATTTTCCACCCATGCTTACTTGGGAGCTGTATTATTGCAAAGGAGAAGAAAGGTTAATGAAGAACTAAATGCTGTTGCTTCTAGGATTTTGCCAGAAGCTGAGCTAACATATTCCACCATTAAAAAGGAGGGTTTGGGGCTGTGGTGGGGTATTCAAAAATTCAAAAACTTTGTTTATGACTGCATCACTGTAATTTAAAATTGGGCTGTAGAGGCTGGAAACTATGTCAAACATCAAATTGGCACTGGAGATCCTATAAAAGGGAAACCGGAATGCTGCCTGAGGCCCACTGGAGGGCTTTACAAATTGCATAATTGATTCGGAACTCTCAGAACCCACCAAAGGGAAAAATTGTTGTGGCGCACATTACAAATACCAGCATGCATTGTGAACTTACCCATCAGGGAATACCCCGAGTAGAGCAATTACCAAATGTTTAAATACATGTACATCAACACCGCCATGATTTCCAAAAGTAGTGCCTTTGAAAAAGAAGCCTGGAGGCTTCGAAACCTGTCAGCCAATAATCTATGGAATGCATTTTGCCAGTTTCAAAATAAAGAATTATGTGAATCATCATCCTGTGTGAATGCGTCCTTTCATCAGGGCAGTTGTTGGGAGATACAAATCACTGCGGTTCCAGCCGCGAAGGACAGCACCACCATAAGATTGAAATGAGGGCCAGAGGAGCTGGAAACTATGTCAAGCACCAAATTGGCACAGGAGATCCTATAAAAGGGAAACCGGAATGCTGCCTGAGGCCCACTGGAGGGGTTTCTAAATTGCATAATTGTTTTGGAACTAATGGAACCCAACAAAGGGAAAGAATTGTTGTGGTGCACACTACAGATACCAGCATGCATTTTGAACTTACCCATCAAGGAATCACACCGGAGGGTAATTAACAAATGCCTAAATAACCTTTTGTACTGCTTTTGGCTGCCATAAGTGTGGCAGGGTATGCTCAGACGTGAGTCCCTTGCTCACTTTGCCACTGGATTCAAGCAAGCCGGGCTGAAGACGGCTGGAATGCCAGAAACCGGTCCTCGGAAGCTTGTTTCCGGTCCAGGGAAGACATGGCTTGGCAGTTCGGGTTGGACTGTACCCATGAGGCACAGTGGCAGACTGATTTGCATATGGCCATGTTTGAACTGGGGTGGCAGAGTGGGCTAAAGAACGGTGATGGATTAAACCCAGATCTTTTGACTGGGTGTGAGTGTTTGATTGATTCAGATGCTCCGTCCATCACCACCCCCTTTTATACCGCTTTTGGCCGCTATAAGTGTGGCAGGGTATGCTCAGACGTGAGTCCCTTGCCCACTTTGCCACTGGATTCAAGCAAGCCGGGCTGAAGATGGCTGGTATGCCAGAAACCGGTCCTCGGAAGCTTGTTTCCGGTCCAGGGAAGACATGGCTTGGCAGTTCGGGTTGGATTGTACCCATGAGGCACAGTGGCAGACTGATTTGCATATGGCCATGTTTGAACTGGGGTGGCAGAGTGGGCTAAAGAACAGTGATGGATTAAACCCAGATCTTTTTACTGGGTGTGAGTGTTTGATTGATTCAGATGCTCAGTCCATCACCACCCCCTTTTGTACCGCTTTTGGCCACCATAAGTGTGGCAGGGTATGCTCAGACGTGAGTCCCTTGCTCATTTTGCCACTTGATTCAAGCAAGCCGGGCTGAAGACGGCTGGAATGCCAGAAACCGGTCCTCGGAAGCTTGTTTCCGGTCCAGGGAAGACATGGCTTGGCAGTTCGGGTTGGACTGTACCCATGAGGCACAGTGGCAGACTGATTTGCATATGGCCATGTTTGAACTGGGGTGGCAGAGTGGGCTAAAGAACGGTGATGGATTAAACCCAGATCTTTTGACTGGGTGTGAGTGTTTGATTGATTCAGATGCTCCGTCCATCAGCACCACATTTTGTACCGTAAATACCTGTTTGTCAACACCGCTATGATTTCCAAAAGCAGTGCCTTTAAAAAAGAAGCCTGGATGCTTCAAAACGCGTCGGCCAATAATCTTTGGAATGCATTTTGCTGGTTTCAAAATAAAGCATTCTGTGAATCATCATCCAATGTGAGTGTGTCCTTATGTCACAACAGTTGTTGGGAGATACAAAACACGGCAGTTATATTCTAATAATATAAAATCTATTAATTGTTTTTATTAAATGAAAACAATGAACTATTTAAAAATCTTTAAAATTAAAAAAAAGAAAACAATAAACTATTTAAAAATCTTTAAACTTAAAATAATTTTACAATTAACAAATATTAATATTGACACATATTATAATTTAGAATAAACAAAACATAATAATAAAATGCATAACAACAGAAAATGAATTAGTACATTTAATACACATACTATTCCCACTACTGACTGGGGGGGACATCGCCACACGGATTGGGGGCCAGACTAACCTGCCACGCATACTCCTATCATCATCGCTGGGGCCCTGACGCTGTGTGTTCTTCTCCGCCGCCGCTGCATGTAACACCGCACGGCCGCTGTGGGGGAAGATTACAGCTCAAAGCGTCCACAGGGGCCAGAACCACCCACTTCCTGGTGGAGCGCGCACGGAGGCGCATAAAGATCAGCTGCTACCTCCTCGTCGCGGACATGCGCGGGACGGTGCCGGTCGGAGCCCGGGCAGAGGGCGGGCCATCTGTGGCCGTCCGGGGACGATGAGGGACGGGACGGGCCATCTCCCTAACATCTCCAGAACATGGGTGAGCGCAAATTGCCGTCACCCACCAGTGGAGGGGGAATAAAGGCTAAAGTTCCCAGAAATGCATCTAGTATCATTTCCTACTTGACCACGGCTGTAGGGGCTTTGAATACCGAAATAGCGAACACTGAACGCGAACTGGGACTGGAAATCGACAATTGCAACACTAAGGAGGGGGGTAATTCAGCTAAGCACCAGGTACCACTGGAGCCTAGGGTCATAATTGAACATCCCAACCCCACTGTTACTACAGATGTAACCCCTTTAACAGACCACCCCAAGGGATTTGCGTCACTGTACCCAGTATTAGCCCAGTAGTAGAGACTTCAAAGCCAGCAAGGAATCGTGCAAAAGACAACAGAAAAAGGGGAAGACCTTGAATAAGGATTTGATGGCCAAAGTACCTGTTACCCTGAGTCCACTCGAATCTTCAATCAAGGATATGGTGGAAACTATACTTACTGAAAAAGTGGAAACTGTATTGACAACTATTGTGAGTGACATTATTGAGACTTTAAAAGACTGTGTTGCGAGGATTCTAAAAAAATGTGAACGCTTGAATGCCTTTATGATAGCTAAATATTATTTACCCCTTGTAGTCCCGGGTGTCACTATGACTCCTTTGAGGGCTCAATCCTCTAATGAATTCAGCGAACGGATTGAGAGCCTAGTCCCACCAACCACTGTGGATATGTCTCTTGCAGAGTCCCCTGGTAATAATCCACCCCCCCCATCCAAATCAAGCTATTAAGGGACCTGAGCCACAGGGTCAACCTTTATTGTCCAGGGAAAAACATACAAGGAAAGGCCCCATTATAAGAAAACCACTGATCACCCAACCGACCATTAATTTGCCCCAGGAGGTTATCCCGTATGTTGCTATTATTGTCAACATCCCTCCCCTTGCTGTTGGTGAGAGGGAATCACCTGAGACCTTATTAAAAAACATTAAGACTTGGTGTGATAAAAACTGCTCAGGGGAAAAGAATATGTCTCGTAGCATATTTACTGGGAGGCGGGTGGGATGGTTGGGCCGAACAAAAAAATCTATAAAAGGAGATTGCCTTATTGTTAATTTTGCTAATCTGGATGAGGCTTGTTGCCCCTTTTGGGATGCTTCACAATTAGACACCCTGGATGAAGAGATTCGAGCACTACCTCTGGGCTTTTTTTACCCAGATGCTAGATTATGCACTATGGGAGTGAGGCCTCCCAAGGCCAGGAATATAGCTAACTTGAAGCACCCTATGTATATTTCACCTTCTTATCCTGCTAGAACTCAGACTTACAGTTGGGCAACCATTACAGTTGGGCAACCATTAAAACGGGATTACGTCCAAAGACACTTAGTGAGCTTGGTCGCAAGAACTCGGAGGGCCTGGTCCTACAGAACCATTTCTCCCCTCTGTCCCAGGGGGGAGAGATAGACTGACTGGCCCTCAGAGTAGGCCCCAAATAACACATCACCATGAAGTATCATCTGTTAAGGAGGGGAGATGAAGGTAAAACTACTGAGCTGGAACATCGTGGGGCTACGTTCAAAAAGAGAAGATTATATTTGGCTCAACTTTTTAAAGCAGTATGATATCATTGCGTTACAGGAGACCTGGGATAGGGGGTGTTGTTTCTGGGTGACTGGTTATTCCTCATATTTTGTTCCCGCGTGTAGCTCGATAGCAGGGAGAGATAAGGGGGTCTTTTACTCCTGTTATCAGTTAACATAGCTGGGACCGTCAAAAAGCTAGACACCACCTCTGATAACTATTTAATAGTGGAAATAACTAGGAAAAATAATTCAAAACTTCTGTTAGTCAATTTTTATAATTCTATTCTAGATGGGCAACCTAATGAGCATCTTTGCTCACTAGGCATCTTTTTCAAAGGTTACAAAAAGAAATAGTCCACTTTTGTCGATTACATTTTAATGGGGGATTTTAATATTCATTTGTGTAATTTTAAATGTCAATATCAAGAGCTGGATGGCCCTGCACACTCAGTAGTCCAACACTTTGAACATATTTCTAGAGGGGAGGCACTGGAGGAACTTATTTCAAAGGTTGACATTTATGAACCTGGATTTCACGATAATAAGGACCGTGTAGTAACATACTCTGCGAGGGAGTCTGAATAAATTATCGATTATATATTTATTTCCCTAGGATTACTAAGTTACGTGATCTTCTATAATGCTGTTGTATCTGTCTTCAGTGACCACAACCCGGTAGTCCTGGAACTGGACAATAGCAATAATTTCCTTAACAAACCAACCAACACACGAGCAATAACCGCCCTTAAAACTAAAGATCAAGGGAGGAGACTAAAGTTGAGCAAAGTTATTCCGCAAGACTTTGCTAATATTATTAATCAAAAAGCTGGTAATGAACTAAATATTTGCCTGGATTCTTCCAGCCAGGGGGGGAAGTAATTTCTTCATTTGAAGCCATTTGTCTCCTAGTAGATAAAGAACCTACGGTAAAAACCCGTCAAAATAAAACCCCTGTTAAGGGGTGGTTTGACAGTAATTGCTCAAGAGCACATAGATTGCTTCTAGAGGCCCTTATAAAAATACCTAGGGATTAATTGCAGTTTGCACGTTTAAGGAAATAATATAAAGTTATAGTGCAAGCGCGCAAAAATGAACTAAAAAGGGAGGCATGGGAAGCCCTAATGGACAAGGCGACAATGAGGGATAGCTCTAGGTTCTGGGCCATCGTCAATACCCCTCTGTTCTCCAGCGTAGATAATTGTATGTTAGAAGTTAACATCACAGAGGAGGACTGGTTATGCCGTTTTAAATCTATATATGGTAGCGACTTGGCTGTAGAACCCTTTGAAGCCGTCCCAATTACATCATCTAGGCCACAAATCGGTTTCCAGGTTGAGGAGGCCGAGAAGGCCATTATGACCACATCTGGAGGTAAGGCCCCCGGGCCCGATGGTGTTCCTGTGGATATGTATAAAGACAACCCTAGCTATTGGGCCAAACTTTTAACAAATGTATTCAATTCCGCAGTAAGCTCTGGGTTCCCTGCAACATGGTCATGTTCAACAATTATTCCCGTATTTAAAAAGGGGCAAAGAGAGGACCCTAGATGCTATAGGCCCATATCTCTTTTATATTCGTCCTTCAAAATTTTAGGGAAAGTTATTTTGGCAAAACTAGATGACTGGGTTTCAAAGAAAGACCTGCTTTCTAATGCTCAATACGGGTTCAGGGCGGGTCGAGGGACCGAAGACCAGTGCCTTAACTTGCACTTAATAATAAATAAATACACGGTTGCCTCTAGAGGCTCGGTTTATTTGGGGTTCATGGATTTGTCCACAGCCTTTGACCTAGTCAATAGGTTAAGGCTGTGGACAATACTAATGGACCTGGGTCTCGATAAGGCGTTTGTGTACTTCCTGGCAGATTTACTTAAAGATTTATATGCCTCAATAAGAATGTCCCAGGAGGGTAAATGCTCAGCAAGATTTAAGTCAGTGAGAGGGGTACGCCAAGGGTGTATATTAACCCCAATTTTATTTACCCTCTACATACATTCTCTGGAAGACGCACTGGGGAAGGCAACGCTTGATATACCGCGTATGGTAGGGACGCCGACACCCGTACTCCTGTACTCAGATGATACTGTACTTTTGGCTCGGACACCACTGGGCTTACAAAGGCTATTAAACTCTTTTGGTGAGTTTATGAAGTCCTTGGACCTAGTGATCAATGTGGGAAAATCACATGTGATGACAATGGGAGCTAGAAAGTATGGTACAAAAAACTTCATTTGTAACGGTAGTGTGATCTCCAGAGTTAATGTTTTTACATACTTGGGTGTAGTATTTGATGACAGAGGTGCTTGGGTTCCCCAAATTAATTCTAAAGTCAACACCGTTAGAAGATCATCTCCCGCAATCTTAGGTTTTGCTAAGCGGCTTGGCGGGAAACCCTGCGAAGCAATTCTAACCATCTATAGAGCAAAAACAATTGCCTTTGCGAGATACGGCGCTGCAATATGGGGATATAAAAACTCTGAGCTAATCCAGCAGGAGGAAAATACATTTTTCCGTGCCCTCCTTGGCCTACCCCAATCTTCAGCCACCTTCTCAATCCACCAGGATTAAGGTATGAGCTACATTACTGATATGATTAACATGGCACCCATCCTGCTGGGATGGTGCAGTGAGCTAAAAAACGGTGTTGGATCTAGCCCTGATCTCTTGACTGGGTGAGAGCTTTCTGCTTAATTCAGAGACTCTGTCCCTCACCACCCCTTGTTGTAAATATTTTTGTCCACCCTAAGCGTGGAAGGGTATTCTCAGATGTGAGACCCTTGCTCATTGCACCATCAGGATTCAAGCAAACCGGGCCGAAGACGGCTGTAATGCCAGAAACCGGTCCCCGGGAGCTTGTTTCCTTCCCAGTGTAAGAATTGGCTTTTGTAGTTTGGTTTGCCCTGCTCCCATCATGCACTGGGACAGGAACAGACTAATTTGCATACAGCCAGGTTCTGAAACTGGGATGGTGCAGTGAGCTAAAAAACGGTGTTGGATCTAGCCCTGATCTCTTGACTGGGTGAGAGCTTTCTGCTTAATTCAGAGACTCTGTCCCTCACCACCCCTTGTTGTAAATATTTTTGTCCACCCTAAGCGTGGAAGGGTATTCTCAGATGTGAGACCCTTGCTCATTGCACCATCAGGATTCAAGCAAACCGGGCCGAAGACGGCTGTAATGCCAGAAACCGGTCCCCGGGAGCTTGTTTCCTTCCCAGTGTAAGAATTGGCTTTTGTAGTTTGGTTTGCCCTGCTCCCATCATGCACTGGGACAGGAACAGACTAATTTGCATACAGCCAGGTTCTGAAACTGGGATGGTGCAGTGAGCTAAAAAACGGTGTTGGATCTAGCCCTGATCTCTTGACTGGGTGAGAGCTTTCTGCTTAATTCAGAGACTCTGTCCCTCACCACCCCTTGTTGTCAATATTTTTGTCCACCCTAAGCGTGGAAGGGTATTCTCAGATGTGAGACCCTTGCTCATTGCACCATCAGGATTCAAGCAAACCGGGCCGAAGACGGCTGTAATGCCAGAAACCGGTCCCCGGGAGCTTGTTTCCTTCCCAGTGTAAGAATTGGCTTTTGTAGTTTGGTTTGCCCTGCTCCCATCATGCACTGGGACAGGAACAGACTAATTTGCATACAGCCAGGTTCTGAAACTGGGATGGTGCAGTGAGCAAAAAAACGGTGTTGGATCTAGCCCTGATCTCTTGACTGGGTGAGAGCTTTCTGCTTAATTCAGAGACTCTGTCCCTCACCACCCCTTGTTGTAAATATTTTTGTCCACCCTAAGCGTGGAAGGGTATTCTCAGATGTGAGACCCTTGCTCATTGCACCATCAGGATTCAAGCAAACCGGGCCGAAGACGGCTGTAATGCCAGAAACCGGTCCCCGGGAGCTTGTTTCCTTCCCAGTGTAAGAATTGGCTTTTGTAGTTTGGTTTGCCCTGCTCCCATCATGCACTGGGACAGGAACAGACTAATTTGCATACAGCCAGGTTCTGAAACTGGGATGGTGCAGTGAGCTAAAAAAACGGTGTTGGATCTAGCCCTGATCTCTTGACTGGGTGAGAGCTTTCTGCTTAATTCAGAGACTCTGTCCCTCACCACCCCTTGTTGTAAATATTTTTGTCCACCCTAAGCGTGGAAGGGTATTCTCAGATGTGAGACCCTTGCTCATTGCACCATCAGGATTCAAGCAAACCGGGCCGAAGACGGCTGTAATGCCAGAAACCGGTCCCCGGGAGCTTGTTTCCTTCCCAGTGTAAGAATTGGCTTTTGTAGTTTGGTTTGCCCTGCTCCCATCATGCACTGGGACAGGAACAGACTAATTTGCATACAGCCAGGTTCTGAAACTGGGATGGTGCAGTGAGCTAAAAAACGGTGTTGGATCTAGCCCTGATCTCTTGACTGGGTGAGAGCTTTCTGCTTAATTCAGAGACTCTGTCCCTCACCACCCCTTGTTGTAAATATTTTTGTCCACCCTAAGCGTGGAAGGGTATTCTCAGATGTGAGACCCTTGCTCATTGCACCATCAGGATTCAAGCAAACCGGGCCGAAGACGGCTGTAATGCCAGAAACCGGTCCCCGGGAGCTTGTTTCCTTCCCAGTGTAAGAATTGGCTTTTGTAGTTTGGTTTGCCCTGCTCCCATCATGCACTGGGACAGGAACAGACTAATTTGCATACAGCCAGGTTCTGAAACTGGGATGGTGCAGTGAGCTAAAAAACGGTGTTGGATCTAGCTGAGGTTCCGTGAAGGTTCTGTGACGACTTGAACCCGTGTTTTCAAGTTTGTCGGAAATACATAAAATTAGAATCAGCGAACCGCAAATGATCCATTTAGTATATCCTAGTGTTTTCGCTACGCTACGAGCAAGAGCACTCCTTCCACTGACACATTTCTGATATACACACGGCATCCATCTTAGATCGTGGCCGCCATTTTTGTGGTTCCTTGCCCTCACATATGCAATAGCCTCTGATCATTTCATTCACTCCACTTTGATTAAGGACACGTAGCCTTAGCCGGAGATTCACCTCTTACATGACACGTACACCTTAAACCAGATCACGCTGAAGCTGCATGATTCGACAAAGGCTGCCTCCTCTGCCCGAGGCCAGCCCACCTGAACTGGTTTTCCTGTCCATTGTCCTGATCATGATTAGGCGGCCGAAGCCGGTAGCCTTGCCCATTTACAACCCACAAACATCTCTTATCCCGCTTTTCTATCTTCTGCACCTGGCTCTGCTCCTTTCCTTCTGGGCCTTTATTAGGGGGAGGTAACGAACTTTACGATGAGGCGGTCCGGGTCTTGAATGCAATATTGACAAGGGATTGTGATGGACTGGTGGGAACCCCTCTTCGTGATGTTTGGTATCAGATATTATCGACAGTTCCTGTGTAACGCCAAATATTTATTGTTTAGAGACACAAAAGGTTTGGGAATGTACCGACATGTGAAATATTTGCCTAGAGCACAATTTTTGGTATATAAGGAGCAACCCTCAATGTACAAATCGAACAGGCTCCTGGTTTCTGCCCGTGTGTAGATTCTGTGACTTCTGTGTCCCTGCAGTAATAAACCTTTGGTCTTTGACGCCACCATCGAGAAGCTCGTGTTTCTGTTCATTTGTGCACCAAGGCAGGTGGAACTCCGGGGTCTTTGGGTGTTGTACCCTGACACCTCTGGACGGAACCAAAAAGTCCAGAACTCCAATTGGCGCCCAACGTGGGGCGACGTCATTCGGTACCGGTCCAAAAGCCTGAAGAGTTCGAGAAGCTTCGTGTGAAGATTCCTGAGGGAGGCGCCCCACTTCATCGATCCCGGCATATCGCAAAAGTGGCCCTGAAGTTCTCTTCCACGAGGGTTCCCGTTCAGGACGGCTGCAGTGGGCCGTTGCCTTGACCGTCGCCCTGTCTTGGACCCGAAGTGGTGCAGTCCTTAGTACGGCGAAACGTGACGGGTTTCTCTTTGGTGACGTCTTCAGTGCCTCAGTTAAGTATTTAGTGATAGCTAGCTGGTTACTTTTGTGAGGATTGTTAAAAATCCTTGATCGGTTCTTGGTTTGGTTTGGTTTCGTAAGATTATCACTAGTTGTTCTGGTTACGATAATCTATTTGGTTCAGTTTTGGGTATCGATACATCAGTTCGTTTTTGGTAGGCCTAAGTTCTTGGTTCAAGTGCACAATTTGTTCCGTGTTTGTTTGTTTTGTGTTCCGGACTGAGAATGGTAAGTCGGAAAATGTTGTCTTGTTTTAGTTGCAACAGTGACTCACAATTAGAGGATTCCTGTCTGGTTCCTCCGATTGGGACTCCCCTATATGACCTATATTGTAAGTATGGTGTGGGTCCTATAACTTATAATGAGATATGGGTCCGTTATTGTAAGAAGGATGGTGTCCTTAGCTGGCCACTGCATGGTAGTTTTGAACAAGAGATTCTCGACAATTTAGAAGCGAAATTGTTTAGGAAGAAAGCCCGGCCGGCAATGTTTGACTCTTTTCGTTATTGGCGGAAAGAATCCAAACAGAGAGAAATGAAAAGGTTGAAAAAAGAGCAAAAAGAACTAGAAGAGTTAACTCTAGAGCAAGCGACTAAACAGTTGCAGGCTGACGAGTGTGAGAAGGTCATAGATGTAGCCATTAGAGAGCATAACCTAGCGATTGACAAGTGCTATCCTGCCTTGCCATCGAAAATGGCTAAGATACTGGAGGATTCCGAAAACGATCCTCTGCTATCTTATCTGTTACGGTCGCCTCCACCGTATGCACAAGGTGCTACGGCTCCACTCATCCCGAATGTTCAATTGCCGGTTGCTGGACAACCTGGTGCTCCTGTTCCTGTTCCTCAGAATCAAGTTCCTTTACTTCCTGTGGTGAATGTAAATGTTCCTACAGCTCCTCCTCTTCCCGCACTGCCAGCTCCTATACCTACCACTGTACCTACTGGTCCTCAAACTATTTTCCTCGATACTCCTACTGTTTCGTCATCTATTCCTACCTCTACTGCATTTTCTATGTCTGCGAGTGTACTAACTCCACTTTCTGTTCGTCGAAGAATCACTGATTCTGTTACTAATATGCTGTCTCCTATATATAAAACCTTGATTAAGACTCCTACTCCTGACTCTGTTCAGAGACGGAGTCAGCTTCCAAGTACTGAGGAACGGGGAGTTTTAGACTCCACGGCTCTCAGATGGATTACGAAAGTTAGAAGATATAATACGAGAGATGTGTTAGAGACATTTATGCAATGGGGAGAGCCAACACAGCGATACGTCTTTGACGAGATGTGCTCGTTGTTACGTGAGGAAATAGAAGAAGACGATGTCGAATCAGATTTGGAAGATTTAATTAAGGTTCAAAAAGAGTTTGCTGCTGGAATGATAGTGGGCGATAATATAAAGGAAGCGATGGAACTCATTTTGAGTTTTAGGATTGATCCATCTCTTCGTTCCCCGAGAGATTTAGAGAAAGGTAGAATGAAGCCAAGTCGCCAATATCCTATGAGGGAAGTTCCTCCAATTTGGCGCGAGGCAGTACAACGTGATGATAATGCGGGTATTGCAGCTGCTCCAGCACAGTTCCAAAGAGTATGGATACATATTCCGTGGAAGCGAGCAGAAGTGTTAGCAGTGAAACAGGCCTTGCCAGATCCACGTAAGAATCCAGCCGGATATTACAAGGAATTGACACAGACAGTTGAGGCTTGTATAATGAACTTAGCCGACATTGATATGTTGTTTGGTAATGTAGTTCCACAACCAGTGTGGGCTAAAATTCGTAGAGAGGATCATCAGGCTGCTTTAGGTGGTGATTGGGCAGCTATCACTGCAGCAGATGCTCAACAAACAGGTGGTGCGAAACCCGAACCCCTAATTGCTAATCTTCCTGGCAGAATAATAGATTTAATGAAGACTCTGATGCCAGCATTGCGTGTTAATTGGGATAAATTATCCGCATGCAAGCAGAAGAAAGACGAAAGTGTCTCCGACTTCTTCACGAGGTTCGAAGAGACTTTTGTAGACCATAGTGGTCAGGATATGAGCACTGAAGGAGGACAGAGATTGTTTGTCGATAAATTTGTGCATAATTTGTTACCCGAATTATGCAATAAATTGAAAGACTCAGAAAGTGCGTGGGCTGTATCTACGACAGCGCAAATACTTGCGACTGCACAGTACTACGAAAATAGGGATAGAGAGGGAAAAGGAGAAATCAGAGAAGAAAACGAAAGATTTAAAGACTAAAGTTCTTTTACAGCAGGCGTATCCGCCTCGCACGAATCAGACTAATATGCAACAGAATTCGTATCAAAAGACAGATTATAATTCGACCAGGCCTCAATACCAGTGGAATCAGTGTGCGTACTGTAAGAAAGAGGGTCACTATAAAAATGATTGTCAGATTTTAGCGCAAAATAATGCGGCAGCAGCTCAGAGAGGTCGTGGTGGTTTTGCACAGAATTCTAGAGGTCGGGGACGAGGTGCTATGCCTCCACAAACGAATGATCGTCCTTCTAATCACTTTGATCAACAAAATGTACAGTCAGCTCAACAGAATAGATCTCAGCAATATCTTGTTGAGGATTATTGTGAAGTTGAAGAGGGATTTCAACAAAATGGGTACTAGGACAGCCATGGACAGAGAGAGGGAGTAGTATCAGTTCCAGTGGATCAGAGTGGGCCTTATGTCGCAGTAGCAACATCAGGTGTAGTCGAACCGTTTCTGTTGGATACTGGTGCCGCAAAAAGTTCTATCATGCATGCGAAACTCCCTGGCGCACCTTTGTCTGGCTCAACAAATGTTTCCGTAGGTTTTTCAGGCGCCCCTGTGTACAACCCGATATCTGGTCCTTTGTCTATTTCTGTTGGACCGTGTCAATTGAAAGCACCCCTGATTTTGACGACAGGTTGTAATGAAAATCTGCTTGGTTTAGATTTGTTAAAACGACTATATGCGACATTGTACTGTTCTCCGGAAGGAGTACAGCTTACTTTGGGTAAAAGACTCACCTCTCCGATGTACTTGTCAATGGACAAACTCCCGCCGGAGCTACGTTCACTCCCTGATTCTCTTTGGGCGACTGGTCCCAATGATGTAGGTCTACTAGAGATTCCACCGTATGTAGTAACTTTGAAAGCGAATGTGAAATTTCCAAGAATTCCTCAATATAAAATATCGAATGAAGGTGAGCGTGCACTCTTATTGATTGTGCAAGATTTGATTAAAAAAGGTGTGGTTGAAGAAACGCGAGGAAATGTTTGTAATAGTCCTGTATTGCCGATTTTGAAACGAACAGATCCTACAAAGCCTCCAGTCTATAGGTTTGTCATAGACCTTAGAGAAGTTAATAAGATTGTAATTCCGCAGTTTCCTGTAGTGCCAGACATTACTGCCTTGCTAACATTGATTCCCGCTACAGCCAATTGGTTCTCAGTCATCGACTTGAAGAATGCCTTTTTCAGCATTCCGATAGCCGAGGAAAGCAGAGATATTTTTGGCTTCTGTTTAGGAGGTCGCAGTTTCAGATTTAAACGCGCTCCACAAGGCTACTGTGAAAGTCCATCTATTTACAGTCAAGCATTAAAAAGTCAGCTAGATTCTTTTGTCCTTCCTCCAGGTTCTACCCTAGTACAGTACGTAGACGATCTTTTAGTGGCTGCCGATGACAAGGAGACTTGCAAAGCAGCTACAATTTCACTATTGCATCATTTGTCTAATTTGAATCATAAGGTGTCACCTTCCAAAATGCAATATTGCTGCCAAGAAGTAACCTACCTAGGTCACCTCTTGTCAAAGGAGGGAAGGAAGTTGACCCCAGAAAGAATAAAAGCAATTATGCAAATGAGTGTTCCACGCACACAGAGGGAAGTACGTGCCTTTCTAGGTATTACCTCTTACTGTAGGCAATGGATCCCAAATTTTTCACTTTTAGCAAAGCCATTGGTAGCTTTGACTGGGAAAAATGTTCCGAGTCCGGTGCCATGGTCTGATGAATGTCAAGAGAGTTTTATTGAGTTACGAAAAGCACTGTGTTCAGCTCCTGTATTGGGTACACCTGATTATAGCAAGCCATTCACGCTCTACGTTCACGAAAGAGAAGGTTGCGCGTTGAGTGTTCTGACACAGAAATTTGGTGACAAACAACGCCCTTGTGCGTATTTCTCATCAACATTAGATCCGGTAGCTAGAGCATTGCCTAGTTGTTTGAGGGCTACAGCGGCAGCTGCAGCTTCCATTCGGCAATCTGCTGGTTTGGTGATGAACAATATGCTAGTGGTCATGGTTCCTCATGCAGTGGATACACTCATGAATCGAACGAAGACACAACACCTTACTAGTGCGAGATTATCTGGTTACGAGCTGACGTTATTAGCGAGTCATATTCAGATCAAAAGATGCAATGTATTGAATCCAGCAACATTGTTGCCAACTGATCAAGAGTCGAGTGATTCTGAGCCACATGACTGTTATTTCAAAACGGAAGAAGAGACAAAAGGTCGCATCGACTTGAGGGATACTCCTCTATCCGACCCGGATGGTACGCTGTATGTGGACGGGTCATGTTTTAAATTGGAGAATGGTGACGTGACTGCTGCCTACGCGGTAACGACTTTGAAGACGATTGTGGAGACTGCAAGAGTGAGTCAGAATTCTGCCCAAGCTGCAGAGTTAATAGCTCTTACGAGAGCGTGTGTTTTAGCTGAGGGAAAGAGAGTGAATGTGTTTACAGATAGTCAGTACGCATTTGGCGTGGCCCATAGTTTTGGCCGGTTGTGGAGAGAAAGGGGTTTCATTACGTCCCATGGGACTAAGATTCAACATGGTCAGCTAGTTAACGACTTGTTGGAATCTCTAACCTTACCGACTGAAGTTGCGATTGTGAAGTGCAGTGCTCATAAAGCAATCACGGATGATGTTGGTCGTGGGAATGCCTTTGCTGATGAAACCGCTAAACAGACAGCTAGAGACATGATGAGTAGAATGTATGTTGCTACGTCTGCAAGATGGATTGCTGAGTCTGGAATGTGTGAGGATACTATGGAGAGTGTGAAAGAGATTCAGAAAGAAGCGACTGAGGAAGAGAAACGCGTATGGAGAGAAAGTACGGGCAAATTGGACTCGAATGGATGTTGGATCGATTTGACAGAACAGCAGCGTTGGATGTTGCCTGATGCGTATGTGCTTGCAGTAGTGACGATGGCGCATGGAGTGGCGCACATAAGTTCTAAAGGGATATGTAAGATGTTAGCTCCGGTCTGGAAGAATGAGGGAATCAGTAAGTGTGCAGAGAGAGTGGTGAAAAATTGTATGGTGTGCTTGATGCATAATCCTGGCAAGGGAACTCCAACTCCAGCTGGTCATTTTGCTCCTCCTTCCTGTCCCTTTGAAGTAATACAGTTAGACTTCATTCACATGGAACGCTGCAACAATTTAAAATACGTCCTGGTGGTGGTTTGTGCTTTTTCCAGGTGGATAGAAGCATACCCACTAAAGGACAACACTGCTCTATCAACTGCCAAAATTCTTCTAAAAGAATATTTCCCTAGGTACGGAATGCCACGGATTGTATGGTCAGATAACGGAAGTGAGTTTATAGGGAAAGTTATGCAGAGTGTGTGTGCTGGTCTAGGATTGAAACAAAAATTTCATAGTGCGAACCATCCCCAGTCTGCTGGTTTAGTCGAGGGTTACAATGGCACCCTCAAGCTTAAAATAGCCAAAATTCAAGCATCCACAGGTTTGGCTTGGCCAGACGCACTTCCTTTGGCCTTGTTATCAACGAGAGCAACAGTGCATTCTAGAATAGGGCTTTCTCCATATGAGATTGTATTTGGCCGCCCGGCAAATGTCTGGGGTGTGCCAAGGCCTAAACAATTCTGCTCCATTGAATATCCTATGTTGATAGACTACCTTTACGACTTGACTGCTAAATTAAGTCTTATTCATCAACAGGTTTTTGATGCTTTGCCAAAGCCTCCGGAGAGTCCAGGGCATCAACTGAAACCGGGTGACTTCATTGTGGTCCGGAACTTCGCGAGGACAAAGAATCTTCAGCCTCGCTACATCGGCCCCTTCCAAATCCTGCTGGCAACGAGGACAGCTGTACGTGTTGCTGGCCGGAAGAACTGGATCCACGCTTCTCACGTAAAGCGTGTTCCACTGCCGCTGCCCTACGACGACTGGGTGAAGAAGGGAATTGGTGCCTCCGAATCTGAAGCAACTCCGAAATTTGTCCCTTTCAGCGATGCCGATTTGATTATTGACACTTTGAAACGTGACTCTCCTCCTGAAAAGACTGCTTTGAACATTGAACATTTGTCTCCAGCATCAAAAGAAACTTTGCCATCTGCGAACTTAAACTCTACAACAGCTGCTAGTGATACACTATTTTCCGATCAAACAGTACCAGTGAAGAAAAGATACAACCTTAGAAGCCATAAAACGAACTAATAAAGCAGGCAACTGCATATTGTGATTTTGATATTTATATATATTTTGAACTTTTTTGCTTTTCAGCCAGGAAGTTTGCTATTGTTTATTGTTTTTAATAAATTGCCTTGCCGTCTGGGTAGCCGTAGGGTCGTGGCTGTGTGCCTAGTTTGAATTTGCAGGGGTCTGACACAAGGTCGATCTTTCTGTTAGTACTGGGAACTCCCAGGGCTGACAGAGGCATTTTCATCTGCGTACACATCATCAGTGGTCGCGAGCGGATTGTAGAAGATGGAGCTTCCTGCGCTGCAACGAAAGAATGTGATTTACGTTCGCAGAAACAGACTAAATAGAATTCTTCATAGCAAATGTTTCTTGATGCAATGTGCCATTACATTTTTGATTGTTTTAGCAACATTGGTGGGTGGAATCGTCTTTAGCATAAATTTGATTTTTGTGCCAGTTTCTACAGTACCTCCCCTTGATCCTGCTATTTCTACTGTTTCCTCTATACACTCTTTTCACTCGTTTCCGGAACATGAACAAGCTCGACGCTCAGAATTCATTAATAATACTTTTGTACAGCTCTTGCACCAACACCAACTGGTAGTTAACACGACAGACTGTTGGGTGTGTGGCTTGATACCCCACACTATGGATAAAGGTATTCCCTATCTGGTTTTGCCTTTCAGCTACAATGGATCATTTCAGGCCCTTCAAACCATCTTTGCTTATGCTCTTGAGACCTATCCTCCACGCCCACCACGCTCCACTAAATATAACTCTGCCAACAAAGCTTTAGTCCAGGGAATTATTGACATGATCAAAGACGTCAATAATACTCCATCTTACCCTAGAGACGAATTGCGAGTATATTTAAGTTGGAATACTTCAGAGTATCGCCTTAGTTTAGGAGAAAGCAAGCGTAAAAGCTCAACTCCAATCTGGGTCGTACCTCACCGAGGTCAGGTCTGTTTGCAAGGTAATGGGAGAAATCCGAGAGCTCAGCTAGGGAGGAGTGAGTGCGTAGAGACTTATGTGTTTCCGGCTAACTCTTCCCCTGCCTTCCTCACTGCTAGGGGTACCTATTTCATTTGTCGAGACAGAGCTTATACATGGTTGCCTGCCGACTTCTCAGGATCATGTTATATTGCTCGATTGTTGCCTCCGACATACACTGCTTCACCGGATTACCACAGAATAAGAGTAGCTAGAGGTGTTTTCAGTAAGGAAGATACCGCTGGTCAGGAAGCTGGAGACTTCTTCAAAGGCTTCCTTCCGTTCTGGGGGCCTATGGCCAATAGTAGAAACATACGTCAGCTAACACGGGTAGTTGAATCTACTATTACCGAAACTGCTGGTGCCCTTAGCAATCTGACAGCTGAGCTTCAGGCGGATAGGCTCATGACATTGCAGAACCGTATGGTTCTAGATGTTATACTTGCAGATCGAGGTGGGGTATGCAGAATGATCCAATCGAGCTGCTGTGTCTTTATTCCTAATAATGCTCCAACAGTTTACGAGGCGATCTCTAAGTTGCACAAGATTTCGGACTCCATACATGTAGATGAGGGAAACTGGTCCTTTATGGAGTGGGTTTGGACTCTGATCTCAGCGTGGGGATGGAAGGTTCTAATGGTCATTGGTGTCATCTTAATATTACTATTCTCATGTTGTCTGATTATCCAGTGTGGTCCTGCTCTGTGTAGTCTTTGTGCTACAACCTGTTTTAGGAAACCACCTGCATTTGGAGAAAAGACACGAAAAAGGATGATGATACAACAGCATGTCACTGACCTGATGAACATAGAACTAGATTCAGACATAGATTGAGTAATTGCCTATGTAAGGGCAAAAGGAGGGTCTGAGGTTCCGTGAAGGTTCTGTGACGACTTGAACCCGTGTTTTCAAGTTTGTCGGAAATACATAAAATTAGAATCAGCGAACCGCAAATGATCCATTTAGTATATCCTAGTGTTTTCGCTACGCTACGAGCAAGAGCACTCCTTCCACTGACACATTTCTGATATACACACGGCATCCATCTTAGATCGTGGCCGCCATTTTTGTGGTTCCTTGCCCTCACATATGCAATAGCCTCTGATCATTTCATTCACTCCACTTTGATTAAGGACACGTAGCCTTAGCCGGAGATTCACCTCTTACATGACACGTACACCTTAAACCAGATCACGCTGAAGCTGCATGATTCGACAAAGGCTGCCTCCTCTGCCCGAGGCCAGCCCACCTGAACTGGTTTTCCTGTCCATTGTCCTGATCATGATTAGGCGGCCGAAGCCGGTAGCCTTGCCCATTTACAACCCACAAACATCTCTTATCCCGCTTTTCTATCTTCTGCACCTGGCTCTGCTCCTTTCCTTCTGGGCCTTTATTAGGGGGAGGTAACGAACTTTACGATGAGGCGGTCCGGGTCTTGAATGCAATATTGACAAGGGATTGTGATGGACTGGTGGGAACCCCTCTTCGTGATGTTTGGTATCAGATATTATCGACAGTTCCTGTGTAACGCCAAATATTTATTGTTTAGAGACACAAAAGGTTTGGGAATGTACCGACATGTGAAATATTTGCCTAGAGCACAATTTTTGGTATATAAGGAGCAACCCTCAATGTACAAATCGAACAGGCTCCTGGTTTCTGCCCGTGTGTAGATTCTGTGACTTCTGTGTCCCTGCAGTAATAAACCTTTGGTCTTTGACGCCACCATCGAGAAGCTCGTGTTTCTGTTCATTTGTGCACCAAGGCAGGTGGAACTCCGGGGTCTTTGGGTGTTGTACCCTGACACCTCTGGACGGAACCAAAAAGTCCAGAACTCCATAGCCCTGATCTCTTGACTGGGTGAGAGCTTTCTGCTTAATTCAGAGACTCTGTCCCTCACCACCCCTTGTTGTAAATATTTTTGTCCACCCTAAGCGTGGAAGGGTATTCTCAGATGTGAGACCCTTGCTCATTGCACCATCAGGATTCAAGCAAACCGGGCCGAAGACGGCTGTAATGCCAGAAACCGGTCCCCGGGAGCTTGTTTCCTTCCCAGTGTAAGAATTGGCTTTTGTAGTTTGGTTTGCCCTGCTCCCATCATGCACTGGGACAGGAACAGACTAATTTGCATACAGCCAGGTTCTGAAACTGGGATGGTGCAGTGAGCTAAAAACGGTGTTGGATCTAGCCCTGATCTCTTGACTGGGTGAGAGCTTTCTGCTTAATTCAGAGACTCTGTCCCTCACCACCCCTTGTTGTAAATATTTTTGTCCACCCTAAGCGTGGAAGGGTATTCTCAGATGTGAGACCCTTGCTCATTGCACCATCAGGATTCAAGCAAACCGGGCCGAAGACGGCTGTAATGCCAGAAACCGGTCCCCGGGAGCTTGTTTCCTTCCCAGTGTAAGAATTGGCTTTTGTAGTTTGGTTTGCCCTGCTCCCATCATGCACTGGGACAGGAACAGACTAATTTGCATACAGCCAGGTTCTGAAACTGGGATGGTGCAGTGAGCTAAAAAACGGTGTTGGATCTAGCCCTGATCTCTTGACTGGGTGAGAGCTTTCTGCTTAATTCAGAGACTCTGTCCCTCACCACCCCTTGTTGTAAATATTTTTGTCCACCCTAAGCGTGGAAGGGTATTCTCAGATGTGAGACCCTTGCTCATTGCACCATCAGGATTCAAGCAAACCGGGCCGAAGACGGCTGTAATGCCAGAAACCGGTCCCCGGGAGCTTGTTTCCTTCCCAGTGTAAGAATTGGCTTTTGTAGTTTGGTTTGCCCTGCTCCCATCATGCACTGGGACAGGAACAGACTAATTTGCATACAGCCAGGTTCTGAAACTGGGATGGTGCAGTGAGCTAAAAAACGGTGTTGGATCTAGCCCTGATCTCTTGACTGGGTGAGAGCTTTCTGCTTAATTCAGAGACTCTGTCCCTCACCACCCCTTGTTGTAAAAAAAAAAATGGGTAAAAACCAGGCTGAACTCTATCCTGATATTGAATCATCTTGTATTGCGGGATTGCATGAGCCTAGAGAAAGCCAGGGACATCCAATGGCTATCTTACATTAAAAAAATTACTAAGGACATGGGTCGACCAGAAATTTTTACAAACCATGAGACCTTGGTAAAAGCTGACCTAAAATGGATTAAAGTAAATTTTATTAAAATTAGAGAGCAGGAGCGAGAGATGGAACAAGTCAAAAAACCCACGGTTAGGGAGCACTATTTATTGATCTCGACCTTGTCTATCCAACTGTATCTTGCGATAGTAACAATTCTGTTCCATTGTTGGGTATTGACAAAGTTTAGATTTATCCAGATGCACATATTATTAACTGATCACAAAACATGGTGTAAGCCAGAGTGTGCTCCCCCCTGTAGGTGTGATGGCCATTCACTTCAGGATACTAGTCATTTTAAGTTTTTTTGTCCTTTGTATAGAATAGCCATAAGAAAGTTTATTGTACCATTGTTAAAGGAAAAGGGATTCCTGCAAGTTAAACCAGCTCTACTTTATTTGCAGTTAATGGAATCCCCAGTAATCATGTTTGGAGTAGCTAGTTTTATAGTGGCTTCCATTCGTTGTAAGAATCGGAATGCGATAGATTAACTGATACTGTTGCCGCACATTTATTACATCAAAGGAAATATGTCTTTTTAAAAAAAAAATTGCACATGTATATATACAACTTTTTTAAACTGTTTTATGTATATTACTGAAATCCCTCTTGTATTGTTACTTTTATGATTTTTTGTGAATCGAATAAAGTGGTATTGACTTGACTTGACTTGGCACTTCCATTTAGCACATAAATATTAAGACTGGATAAAAATAACATTTTAAAACCTCACTCCAATAAATGCAACAGTAGTAAAAGTAGTAGTAAAAGAGATTAATTACACATGGAAAATATATACTGCACGCATTCAAGCAGAAAACATTTCCAAGGAAACTGTTAAAGAGCAGAAATTTAACATTTAATACACCCACAACAGTCGGTGCAACAGTAAGAAAAGTGTTGGATTTCAAAGGGGTAATAATTATTATTCCCACTCCTATGAGAACAACAGCATGGAAGTGCTAGAGTTTTTAGGGACAAAAATGACTATTCCCAATCCAGTGAGCACAACAGTAGGGAAAGTGTTGGATGGCGGATGAGTACAGATTTCTGTTCCTACTCCAATAAGCACAACAGTAGGGAAAGTAATAGATAGTGGATGGGTAAACATTACTATTCCCAATCCACCGAGTTAAACTGTAGGGAAAGTGTTGGATAGTAGATGGGTAAAAATTACTATTCCCACTCCAGTGAGTGCAACAGTAGTGAAAGTGTTGGATAGAAAAGGGGTAAAATTCACTATTCCCACTCCAATGATTGCAAAAGTAGGGAAGTGTTGGATAGCAGAGGGATGAAATCTACTATTCCTACTCCAATGAGTGTAACAGTAGGGAAAGTGTTGGATAGTGGAGGGATATAATTTACTATTTCCACTCCAATGATTGCAACAGTAGGGAAGTGTTGGATAGCAGAGGGATGACATCTACTATTCCTATTCCAATGAGTACAACAGCAGGGGAAGTGTTGGATAGCAGAGAGACACATTTTACAATTCCCACTCCAGTCAGTGCAACAATAAGGAAAGTGTTGGATAGCAGAGGGGGAAACATTACTATTCCCAATCCAGTGATTGCAACATTAGGGAAAGTGTTGGATAGCTGAGGGATAAAATGTAATTTTCCCATCCCAGTCAGTTCAAAATTGTAACAAACAAAAGAACATCAATAAAATAATGAAAAAAGTACATAAAAATAATATAAATATGTAAAAGAAATATTTATTATTACCAATAAAATAAGACATATAATAAGAAATACATATCACAACTACCTACAAATATTACATTACATAAAATTTAGAACAAATTAAAACAAACAAATATTTTCATTTAGAAATAATTTATTAGCAAAAACATTAATTATTGCATAAATGTAGTTTCTTTACTTCCTACCCTATAACACCACACAACTCACAAAATTAAAATTAATGTACATCCCACCCTTTACCCCTATAACCCCAAAACCTCCATAAAAAAAACAATTACCCTAATTATCAGTTAATGAATAAATATTAATTATTAATGAATACAACATAAACGACGTCCCACCCTTTCCCCCTAAAAAAACATAATCCACAATTAAAATTAATTACACAATTTTCATATTTAATTGTCAACTAATTAACTAATATTATTTAATCAACAAGGGTATTATTTCCAATCTAAAACCCACATCCCCCAAAAATATAATTAGACAGTTAATTAATTAATGATCAATCATTTATTATTAATTAGCAACTAACTATTACTTAATTACAAGTAAAATACTTCCCACCTTTCACCCCCATAAACCCCACAACCCACACCTAAAATTAATGAAACAATTACAATAATTAATTATTAAATAAGTAATAGATATTAATAAAAATGAATTAATAATTAATTAAAAACACATTAATTACCACCTTATACCCTATAAACACCACAAACCAAACATACAATCTACCCAAAAATAATTGAAAAACACAATTAGCATTATAAAATCTCAATTAAATAAATATTAAAAAATAAAGAATATTCAATAATTTATTATAATTAAAATACCTTCCACCATATTCCCTTGTAAAACCACAACCTGCTACGGAACTAAATAACACAAAATGTTTTCAATTCAAAATGAAAACCTACTAAAATGTTTACACATATATTGAAAACTTAAAGGAAACAGATGTTATTCCAAATGAGCTTTCTTTAGTCCCCATACTAGCAGAACCAGCACACCTGGTGAAGATCCTCTCAATTGCATGTTATATAGGCCCATTTCACTCCTTAATAACGATTAAAAAAATATTTACTACACAGATTTTAGCAAAAAGGCTTGGGTTTCTATCAAATCAACTTATCCACGATGACCAGAAGGGCTTCATCATGAGAAGACAGCTGCATGACCTCCGTGAAATCACCGTCCTGGAAAAAATCCCCCTTCGTTGTTCTCACTTTTGATGCTGCTAAAGTATTTGACCGTGTGAATTGGTCTTTTTTACAAAATGTTATTCTTTACTAAAGCCTAGGGAAAAACTTTTTAAGAGCGATAGCAAGTATTTATTCAGGCCCTAAGCAAGAATACTTATTAATGGCAACTTATCCAAAAGTTTTCAGACTCAAAGACGCACTAGGCTCTCTCGCCACCTTTTTAATCTCTAGATAGAACCCTTAGCTGATAAAATAAGAAAGTCTCATGAAATCATTACCTTTTGTTTTAAAAGATGGACTCTGAAAGTGGCATTATATGCCAATGACCTAATGACTTACATAAGCAGCCTTAATAAATCCCTCAATAGTATAACGAGTATACTAACAGATTTTGGGTGTACATCTGGCTATCAAATTAATCATCAGAAGACAGAGGTCATGCACTGGAATACTGCTATGCCAGTTATAGAAGCAAAAAATAAAATTTGATATTCGGGAATTGATGTCTTAAATAACATAACATACCATTGCCCAAACAAATTTGGACCTAAAAGTTAAGGAGATGAGAAAGCTATTAAAGTCATGGATGTGCTTATCTCTTATGTTTATGGGGAGAGCTAATATTATCAAAATGGCAATTTTGCCAAAGTTCACGTTTCTATTTAATTCTATTCCTCTGGATTTTAAATCACAGTGGAAAAAAAGATTCGGAGCAACATAAACACCTTTATCTGGGCCTCCGGCGGTGAAAGGATAGCTTGGAAAAAGCTCTGCCAAAAGAAAAACCGAGGGGAGATAGCAAGCCCAGCTCATATGACGTACTATATAGCCTTTCACTTCAAAAACATCAGGATACTTTTTTAAATTGCGCTAACTATATACCGCCTACTGGAAAGCAGTAACTGACCATAACCAATGTCTTTACAAGTTTGGCAATCAAAAGTACATTAAAAAAATCAAATGAAGAATTCTAAGGTCAGCATACTAAGTATGGTACAAGATGAGGAAAATATGGAACTTCCCATACTACAGTCCATTGGCACCAATATGGGATTTTCCGGGAATACTAGAATGCCTGAAGGACTCTCTAGCAGATCATTTAAAAAAAGCAGGAGTATTGAAATGGGGAGAACTTTTAGAATATGGTAGTCTAAAAAGCTGGGAAAGGCCCAACGAAACAATCTCAAGGTTTAAATATTACCAGCTGGCAAACTGGTCTAAAGAACAAGAAACAATGTCAGACCATATTGTGAAATTAGAGGAAGAAATACTAAAAGACCCAGCTCGAAAAGAAATCTCGAAATTGTACTGGTACCTGATTCAGAGGAAAGAGATTGATTTGAACACACCAGATGATATCTGGAAGAACATCTTCCCGGCTGAAGACTTGCAACTACTTTGGCAAGTATCCTGCACTTTTTTATGGTTTATTATAGTTTCTACACCTCTTAGGAGAAAACATCTTTTTACTTTGCACAGGTTCTACTGGACGCCAGAAAGACTAACTAAAATGAACAACCAGGTGACGAAAACATGTCCCAAATGCGGGGAGATACAGGCAAACGACATCCACATGTTTAATTTATATCCCCATTTGGGCACTTACTGGAATGAAATTGGTAAGATTGTTGATAGAGTCCTAAATATCGATATTAAGGTAAGCACTTTTACTGTTATCTTTGGCATTTTGGACACCAATGACCCTGGTATAGTTCTAAGAAAAAATCAGAAATATCTGTTATTTACTTTAATGTTGCTGGCCAGACCTGAAGTGTGTAAAAATAGGATTCTTCAATCTCCTCCTAAGGCGGGAGACTGGCTTTGATCGGTCAATAAGTTTAGGAGACTGGATAAACTCAGGGGGGATAGTAAACGCACGAAGTATTGGGAACATTGGGACAGGAACTTGGTATAGGGTAGGAAGGGTAGTCCAATAATGTCAACTAACGTGATCATACAAGTTCAAGGAGTTCACCATGGTGGCCTCGAGGTGGTGAACTCAAAGAATTTGTAGTTTTTTTTATAGACATGGTCATGCCTCTTTCATCCTGGGCGGTTCACTTTTTTCTATTTAACACAAGGTAACGTTAAGATCGCATAAAAAAAAGACAGCACACATATGTAAAATATATACTGAAATACATACCACTAACTGAAAAAAATAGATATTTTCAACAACTATATTTTTGCAAACGATATAAATGACTTAAATATTTACCTTAAATGTGATATTCTTGATCACGTTATTCCGGCTGGTAATATTTTTGTCTCACAATATTTAAAACTCAATATTTGTGTAAGTTGACATTTCCAACTCAATATTTTGACTGAATACCAGGTGGGGCTAGATCTCAAAAAGAGTTGAGACATAATTTGGAACTGCCGGTCAGCTTGTTAGAAGTAATGGGATTTGCATCCACAGCTAGCCCATGTTATGTTATGTTATGTTATTTATGGGTTTTCTATAGCGCAACGGCTACTCCAAAGGAGTGTCCCGGCGCTTTTTGCTCCTGACCCAGAAAGGAGACTGAAAAACATAACAACAATAAAAGGAAAACAGAACCCAAGGATAGAGAGACTCTAACCAGAAAATAACCAAGTCTTTAAACCCTTCCTAAAGGCAAGCAGATTAGATTTGGACCGTAAGGACAGCGGTAAAGAATTCCACAACTGAGGGGCCAGGAATCTAAAGGACCGACCACCCACACAAGCCTTCTTGATACAAGGAACTACAGCAGTTTGAAGATAATGCATTGTGAGTGTGGTTTCCTATGGTTATGTTGCATAAGAATTAACAGTTATTGATTGTGTTTTAATAGAGGTTGGTTTTTCTGTTCTTGTTGTCATAATAGGGCATTGCAAAAAAGTTTTAAAGCTCTCCCATGAGGTCATGCTGGCATTCCGGCCATGAAGCAGAGAAAAAGAGAATAATTTTGCTAGCCGGGACTAGACATAGACAGAGCTGTTGAACATCTTGTGAGGGCTTGATAAAGGTACCTATACCTTTCCCAATAACTCATTATTGGTCCCACCATTCCATGGAGCAAGATAGCTCTCAATAATTCAGGCCCATTTTGTTTTTCAGGTAGCACGTCCACGTGTATCCTTATTCATGTAAATTACTTGTATAAGTGGTCCAAAATAAAATGTGTAGAGTGTCGGTATATACAATGCAGGTTCAGCCTCACATATCCTTTCCCCATAAGCGGATTCACACTTGCCTTAACCACACATGAACCTTGACCCTGCATATCTGTGGTTAAGGCAGTACACGGTGTAGATGTGTGGATTGTTGGGGAGAGGAATAGAAAGGATATGGAGAAGAAGCTCCAGGACATGGTCTGCTATTTGGGGCTGGCATGGTTTTTAAGGGGAAGAGGGAGGGTTTTTAGGGCTGTGGGCTTATTTTAACACCTTGGCTGCTAGGCATTTTCCCCCTCCTGTGCTGAAAATTACCATTTTGCTGGTGTCATGACGAGCTCAGCTCTTCATCAGCACAGCTCAACTGTGCATCATGACGAGCTGAGCTCGTCATGAGCATCGAAAGGGTTAAGGTTCAGGGGGTTGTGGGTAGTTGTAGTTTATAGGGATGGTTGATGGGATTTATGACTCAGGGATGGGGCCTCGGATCAGGGTCATTTTTAGGATGTTGGCGCCGAGATTTTAGAGCTCAGGTCGGGTTGGATGAAGGGACAGTTTTAAGGCTTGAGGACGCTTTAGGGCTCAGGTCGGAGGACCGGGAGTCGGGCAGTTTTCAAGATGTGGGGGTGAGTTTTAAGGCTTAGGGCAAAGGGAAGAGTGACAATTTTCAGGGCTGTTGCAGTGTTAAGGCACATGCATTGTAACCATGCATTCCTTAAAAAATCATGCCTTTACAACAACATTGCATGGTAAAGGCATGTTAAAACCCATTCATTGTTAGGACCACTTTTTTGAGGTGCATGTGGTTTAGCCACGCATGTTTCTGTCACACAACCTGACAGTACACATACAGTCATGGAGTTTTATTGGAGATTTTGGATGGGAACGGCTATCCAGAAGAGATTGTGTATTACAAAAGGACTCAATCAGTGACTGCTGAGATGCAAACTTTTGTATGTTCGGAATGGAACCCACCATGTTAGAACATTCTTGTCCTATCCTCATAGTAAAGGTTTAGTGGAATGAAACAATTGAGTGGTTAAAAATCAATTGCAATTAGGATTAGTAAATAGTGTTGGTTGGACATCTGTCTTGAAAGACATGCTCTGGGCCTTGCACCTTGTTACTATTGTTCTCTAACAGGATGGAAGTGCCCCAGAGACTCCAAATTCCTGTTCCTGCCCAGCAAGCTCCTCCCATCGAATTTTCCATCTCCAGGTCACTTTTTATTTGGATTTGGGGCTTGAAGGAAAACTCTCCATGTCTGATGCATATATACCACTGGATGTAAGGACTTTGTATTTGAGAATTACCAAGTAAGTTAAAAAAACTCTTGCATGAGGGTATTGTTTGTTTGATAGATGGGCTGCACCAATTTTTGTTTGTACTTTTTTTCAATTTTTCAAAGTTAATGTGGTGGGTGGCCAGCATTTTTCCTGGAGGGGTCTAGTTATACTGCTTTTGTAAAGTAAAATAACAAAAGTAACAATGTTGCACATTTCAGTACATTTTCTTCATGCTTGTTAAATTTGCAATATTTATTTATTTCACTATGTGGCCTTGTCTGCCAAGTGGCCATACAGTAGCCCTAGGCCAGTTCTAGTCATGGGCACATGAAACAACTGTTACTGTAGTACATGTTGTTTTAAAACATCATTTAGGGCTGTGAATGCATTGGATTATATCAAACGTTTTTTATTTTTTTCTTTCATGTTTTTTGTGAACAAAATGAGTACAAATGAGGTAATATTAAGTTTAGATCATTTTTCTTTTTACCATTACTGACTAATTGGTAGTGTTTTCATTTATCTTTCCATTGTCTTTGTGTTTGCCATAGGCCTTAATTGATTGGTCTTTGTTCTCAATGCCATTTGTCCCCCTTGGCATCCTTCGCAGAGGCAAACAGTGCTAAGATGATATCCTATGTGGATGACACACAATTGATTTTCACCTGCAAAAAAGTAACTGATTTTGGCGGTGTTACCAACAGAGCATGTCTTATAAAGGTGTTTCAGTGGCTCAAGGTGAATCAGCTGAAATGCAATCCAGATAAATCCGAGATTATCTTCTTTGGCCAACCTGATGTTTCTAATTGGAATGTATGGTGGCCGTAATAGATATCACTGCCTCACATTGAGTAGACATCCGTGAGAAACCTAGATGTTTTTCTGGATAACACCTTTTCCACGAAGACCCAAGTAAAACTCTGGTTTGGCATCTGCTTTGGTATTTTGCACAGGTTAAAAAAAAATCTTCCGCTTCTGACAGTAGATACTAGGAACATTTTTGTCCAGGTCAAGTCTGGACTGCACTAATATCCTGTATCTGGGACTTCCAGCAACCTTATCCAGCACCAGCAAGTAGTGCAAAATGCCAAACCAAGGTGTCATTTGTCTCCCCTCTTAATTCTCTCTATTAACTTTGATTGAAAGAAAGGATAAGATTCAAAGCCCTTGTTGTTTTTTTCAAGGCCCTTCACGGAAAGGGAGCCAGCTATCTTATTAAATGAGTTGAACGCTATACTCCTGCTCGATCTTTAAGATCTTCTTCCTCTTACCCTGTCTGTACCCCTAAAGTATGTCTGGCCCGTATGGGAGGCAGTTCATTTGGTTTTCTGGGTGCACAGGCATGGAACAGACTCCCTGTTACAATGAAGCCCATTTCAGAATGTTCAATTCTTAAGAAACACTTGAAAATATGGCTTTTTAAAACTTAGCTGCATATCTAGATCCCTGGCACTAGTCTTCTGTCAGCACGGGGACACTCTTTTTGAGTAGCTGTCAAACTATAACAAATACTTTTCATTCATTCATTCATTCATTCGTTCATTCAATCATGTTCTTGGTGTTGTTCTTTGGCCATGTGTCAGACAGCCATTTTGTGCATCCAGCCAGTGTGCCTTTGCCATAGGCTTGAATGTGTTCTTTGTTCCCCAAGCCTCCTTGCTTGCTGTTGTAGTTTGACTATGCAGCACTGGCTGGCATAATATTTTTGCATCCAGCAAGTGTACTTTTGCCATAGGCTCACATGTGTAATTTGTTCCCTATGCCTCCTTGCTCAATGTTGTTGCTTGAGCAAATGGCACTGCCTGGAAGCCATTGTGTGCATCTAGCCAGTGTGCTTTTGCCATAGGCTTGCATGTGTTATTTGTTCCACATGCCTCCTTGCTTGCTTAATTGCTTTTAAACTTTTGAATATATTTTTTATTTCAGTTTTTTTTTTTATCTTCATTTTGCTTCTGTCGATCAATACATCTATCCATCCATCATTCATCCATCCATACATCTAGCCATCCAATCATCCATCCATCCATCCATCCATTCATTCATCCACAATAGTTGCACAATTGCATACAGAATTCAGTTTTGTTTAAGAATAACTCCAGTTACTCCAGGACAACCTGCCTGTGGTGGACTGCAGACACATTAGATTCAGCATCATCCATGTTTTAAATGATTGCATGCCACAAGCTTACCTGCATTTAAAATAAAGATTATTATTCCATTTACCCATGCAGTTCCCTGAGTGGCACAGGTGACTAATTTGGAATATATTAGCATAAAGGAAAGAGCTCTATATGTATCTTGTGTGTGTTATCCTAATGGGTAATTACATTTTATGGTATGGTGTTGTGGTCTGACTTTAAAGTGGCTATTATTTTCTATGTAACAAACCGCACTCATATTGCCTTTTTCTATAGTAATTGAAACTGCAACCATGCTACATTTAATTTGACTGAATGTTGTTTCTTCTTTGTTTGGTTTTAGTTGCTCAAGAGAACAGACATCACCTGTAGTACTGCCAAACAGAGGTCCTGCACAATGATGCCCGCATCAGCCCACACATCTTACACTTGTAAAGCTTAGTACAACTGCCAATCCTGAATCAAAAGCACCATCCCAAACTAAGCCCTAATCCATGGTTATTAGTGAGGCGGCCCCTGAAATCATGGTGACACCGACGAGCAGCAAAGTTGTATTGGATCTGTCCCTTTCACAAAGTAGTACCCAATTGTTTCAGGAAACAGAACAAAATGGACAACAGGCAGAGGCTGATGTTGGAGCAGAACAGGAGGTTGAGCTTCCTGCCTTGAAAGAACCTCCTCATTTAGAATCAGTGGTTCCCAGGTCTCCAGCAAGGAAAAGGAGGGGAACTACTCCACCATTTTCTCCAAACACCATTTCTGATTATGATGATAGGGTCATGGAGTGTACCCTGGCAGAGTCCGGGAGACAACAGGAAAGGCTAGGAAAAATGAAGGTTCCTGAAAGCCTTAGAATTTAGGAAGGGGATGATGAGGAGGATGACGAAGGTGATGAATCAGTAACTGTGGTAGGTGATGCAGAGGAGTCCGATATTGCTATTCAACCTGCTCTGAGGGATATGGCACTAGTAACACCACCGGCTTCCATATTGCAAAACCTCAGTTGAGATCTACACTAAACACTACCTCAGTAGAAGTGTGCACTGCAGAGAGGCAACCAATAACATGCCCACCTACCTCCAGTTCTTCTTCAGGCTTTGGCAGTAATAAGTCTCCCACTTCTCAAAAGTAACCTGTGTCAGTGGCCCCATTAAAGAAGAAAAAAATACAGACTACTATAACAGAAATGTTTAGGCAGGCCGCAATCACCAACTAGGACGTTTGCAAAAGGGGAAGATGGTAAAAATGTTAGCTTTGAATCACCTCCATTTTTCTTTTGTGTAAGGATTGGGATTTTTAGAAATTGTGGCAGCCATCTGCCCAAAATGGAAGGGTCCAAGTCAAACCTATTTTGCCAGAGTTGCTCTTCCAGCTCTGCATGATGATGTGGCGCAATTAGTTGGAGAAGCTTTGCAGCAAAGTGTCCCACTATCCACCTGACAACAGACATGTGAACTAGTTGTCTGGTGATTGAGTACATGTGCATCACTGCACACAGTATCACTTTTGCGGGGGTAAAGCAGATGGTGGCTATTTCAGGGTCCTGTGTTTGGCCCATTGCCCCAACCGGTGATGCAACAGTTTCTTAAAAAAGAAGACATAGTCAGCAACATGCTCACCACCTGCAGATGAATCTTCACTAATTTCAGCTGTTATTTTAAAACCTGTAAGTAGGTCTGTGTGCTAATAGTGTACCAGTTAAAACCCTGATATAGGAGGGGTCAACACATTGGAGCTATCTTGTAGCCCCAGCATCTCTGTGCCCTACCCAGCCCAGTGAGCAAACAACAGAAAAGGTGGTGCAAACAGAGACTTGTACTGTGAATTCTTGATACTTTAAAACTGCTGTGTTTTTTTACCCATGACTGCTTAAATGGAGCTCTTTGTTTCTGTGCAATCTGTACTTTAAATTTTTGTTCTACCTGTGACTGCTGAATTTCTCTTCTAGTTTTCCCTGCACTCCACATGGCAACCCCCAGCCCACCCCACCTTTGTGTTTTTAAAAGTTACAAATAGGCAAACTATACCCTCAGAGGCCATGCAGAGTGTGTTTGAGAGACTACTTAAACTGCTTTTTCATTTATACTCTGTTTGGAAAGTGTATGTACCGCTCGTTTGTAGCTAGGAAAAGTGATTTCTTTAAGTACTCAAAAAGCAGTATTTTCATTGGTTTTAGAATTAGATTTGGACCTCACCTTCTAACTAAAACAGGACCTGAAAAGTGTACATTGGGTCTGTCTGTATCCAAGGAGATTCCGACGTCAGGAGCAGCTCTGCCTGCCCACTGGTCTTCATTTTCTGCTTGAGGTCACACTATCATTACATATGTTTGACATTGGACATTATATCTGTTCTCTGATTGGCTGCTGTATCTGGTATTTCTGTAGGGCTTAGGGTTATTGTTATGATTGGCAGATAGATCTATGGTTCTGGTGTGTCCCTGTGTTAGTGCTTATATTGAACATAGGTATTAGGGTCTGTGTTCTGATTGGCAAATACATCTAGGGTTTTTGATTTAGGTCCAGGGGCTAAGGTTTCTATTGGACCAAGGGAGTAGGGTTTTGATTCAGATTGACTGCTAGGACAAGGGCTTTGATTGGCTGTAATGGCCTGGTTTCCTAGTTGGCTTAGGGCTTAGGGGTAGTGTTGTGATTGGTATGGGCTAGGTTCCCATTGGCTGAATGGGTCACCTGATCACTAGGGTTATTTAAGGCCAGGGTTCAGGGTGTCTCCGCCCAGGCGTTGAGGCTAGGGGGATAGAGGATTAGGGCAATTGCATGTTTTGACCTGGTAGGGACCGGTCGGGCCTAGGGCCAGAAATGCTACCTATTTCCTCACTCACCAGCACAAATCTTAACCCATCAACATCCACAAACATATTAGCACATTCACAGTAAAATACTTTACTCATTTACTACAAGCACACCTTACACATATTTTAATACCCCAACACCCAATACAAAATTCCACAAACCATACCTATATACCTTTTTACCACAACTACCACACATGTGTACGTTCACTCACACATAATCATCACTCCATCCTATACCACTAAACCATCTACTCATCTCCAACACAACCCAATTCTACACCATATCTAACTATATCTCTCCCTGTTCTAGTTCTTCCTAGTAAACCCTGTTCTGTCACTACCAAACCTAAACTCAGCCTTCCACCTTTTATCCAACAATACCCTCCTTTTCTTTTTACCCAAAAAACACAGCCACATAATCATGACACTCCACTGCACCACACATATTACATCCTCCAGCAATCTAATATAACACAAACACTCATAACTCTTGTTCATCTCCCCTAATAAACCACAGACACTCTTTTCCAAAACACATTCTCACACTCTTTAGCTTGCAACTTTCCCTCAGCAACAATACTTTACAAACAACTACTTCTCAGAAAACAAATACATAAACACCTCCTCTCACTACTCTTCAAAAACAAAACACACATACCTTAATACTTTCTATCGCAAACTAGAAACATACACCCACATGACTACACCAATTATACACACCCATACCAACTCCACTGCCTAAATTTCTCTCTTTCCCTACTCTGAACACAGGATAACAGCAGCTTTCTTCTAACTGCCTCTCACCCTTCGGACAAGTTAGAACCTTACAAAATGACCCACATGCTGCACCACCACCCCTAACCCATACATCTTATACCAGAAACAGATGAAAACAAAATAAGCAACATGCCAACTATTCACAATTTTGCATCTCCATGTCTACTGTACAACAAGGCTACTCTATAAAAGCAACATAGCTCACTAACTCACTCTCAACCACCATCTCCACCAATGAAACACACAGATCCATCAAAATGCCATCTTAGCCTGCCGTCATCCTGCAAGTTTCAACATGGTTAGAGGTAGGTTTAGACAGGATAGCACCAAGAATCCTGCAAGGTCCAGACCCTCAAGTTACCAGGTAGTGGCTGCTTGATGTGGGGCACTACCAGGAACATCTGGACACATATTTTTCTGCATTACTACAGGCCTGCAGACCAAGAGATATAGGAGATAGAGGTGGAAACATGCAGGAGGGACACTCGTCCAAAGTGGCAACATGACATATAGGAATGCCAGTTCTCCACACTAGGTTGCAAGTATATGTCAGTGGATGCATATTTGTATTTCTGTGTTTAAATATGCCTTATGATCCATGAATATCACTGAGCCATTTTAGTGCTTACCATACTATGTTGTATGCATGTTTTTTTATGCTGACTGAAACACCAATAATAATATTAATACAAAAACAATATTCTCATGACTAAAGAATGTTCATTCTTTGAAGGACCGGGTCAAGCTCGAGCTGTAAAAGAGCATGTGATAGTTTTAGAAGATGGTCGGGTTTGGAATAAGAGTATAATTTTGATTGTTCCAAGGTCCGGATCTGCATTCATGAGTGATACATTCAATGTTGAGGGTAGTTCTCTAGTGAGTGCAGATTTGCATTGGAATATGGTAGGAGGAAACTAAAATTATTTCAGATCCTGACCAATGCATTAAAAAGATTACATTATGAAGTGAGCTCTCCTCTCCGAGATACGCTAATGTATGTATTTATGGCTACCCGCTGTTTTGCACAATGTAATGGTTTTCCAAATAATTTTTAAATACTTGTCTTGTTCTTGTAACTTTTATGATAATTTGTATCGAAATAAAGATCAATTGAATTGAAGTGAGCTGAGAGCTCTCATTATTTGGGCACTTACATGTACCATTTTGGATTTAAGGCATGTATACAGTAGCTTGTTGCATGCTGAAAGGTGGATAATTGTTTATATTGTAAATTATTACACTGAAATGAGTTTCTGTGAATGAGTGGCCCTTAAACTAGTGGATGGGGGTCTGTTAGGATATGGGAGGAGTCATTTAACCAGGTTTCTGTTATAAAATGTTCAGGGTATTGTTGAGGATCAAGACTACAATTTACAGGTGGTGTTTTGAGGCTGCACTGCATATGTGCTGAAGACACTTGGAGAAAGAGAGGATTGTCTTGGAAATCAGTGCCTACCCTTTGTGTCTGATTAAGGTTAATGAGATAAGTACCACTGCTGTTAGAGTATTAGGACACCGGTCATTAGTATCTAGAAAAAACATTTGTGTGCACTATTGTGCGTTGGGTCTTGATACCAAAGTAGAAGTGTATCAGAGGGCTCTGATGATCATTTGGAGATGGATGTCCTGGAATGGAAGCCCTTGCTGTTATGTTTGATGGTAAGAGGTTTGAGATGCATGGAGAGCTGGTTGATGGTGAGAGAAGAGTGCTCCATACCATGCCTATAATTATGTGTGATGTGGAGGAAAGAAGCACTGATTTTTAATGCATATGGCAATGACCACATTTCACAAACTGCAGACATTTGCATTGCACAGGTTGTGCATTCCCTACTCCTGAATGTTCACAGTGCTATTGCTTGTTTAGAAAAAACTACTTTTATAAAGCAAAAATGATGGCATAATGTGAAAGGCAGACATGCAATGCCTTCTATTTTGGCTTCTAGTTCATAAACCAGACATTTGCTTCAAATTAGTGTGAGATACAATTTGCAGAAGACAGGCCAGCCAGGCGGCAGTCTTACAAATGTCTACACGATTTTATGTAGCAGATATGAAGGTGGCTATCTTCACATTACAAAATATATGTTAGTCAACAATTAAAAGCATGGTAACCATATTGTATGTCTTTATTTTCAGTGAAACATGGATTGAGAGCCAAGACATGCTGCAAAAAAAAGTCAAAAAAGTTCTCATGTGTGACGTCACATGCAGTAACCCTCTGTCTCCCGACACCCTGCCCCAGGCTGACTGCCTGCTCCTGGCACACTGTTTGGAGCACTTTGTCCCAGACAAGAAGTCCTACTGCCAAGCACTGGAAAATGTCTCCTCGCTGTTAAAGCCCGGAGGACATCTGATAATGAGTGCGTGCCTCGAAGCAACATTTTACATGGTCGGCGACTTCAAGTTTCCCATTCTCTGCATGGATGAGGATTTTCTGAAGGATGCTCTCACCAAGGGTGGTTTTGTCATAGATGAAGTTAACATTTTTCATCGGAAAGCATATAGTTTGTACAGTATAGCAGATTATAAAAGTAATATTGTTTTAAAAGCACACAAAGAAAGATAAATGTAATATTCTTAAAACTGTCAACAAGCACACTGATGGAAAAGTCAGAATCAAATTCCTTTCTTTTCCATTTTTCCCATGATGGTTTTATTACTTTCTTTAAAATGATGGTCAAATGCTGGCATACAATGTTTGTTAAGCTGCATACAATGAGTACTACTTATGAACACATTTCTCCTCTTGTTAACACAATATAACTCAGTGTCTACATCCATGATTATTATTCAATCTTTGATCTTGTCTTACATCTAGTTGGCTTGGTCTGGTGGAGGGATGTATGACGGAACTACACATGGAATCACCATGCAAGCCTTAACAAGGTGTCCATTACCATGCAAATGCCTTAACCACACATGCATGTATCAAGCAAATATTTCCCATGCATATGCCTTTAGCACGCATGCCTTTACATCGCATTATATATTCTTACCTTATTGCAAACACATGTGTGGTAAAGGCATATTTGTGGTAGATGCACGCATGGTAAAGGCATGTGTGCTCAAGGCATTAACGTGATAATGGATGCATTGTAAAGGTGAAAACGAAACTAGTGCTCATGTAAAGCGCTCTGATACCCGATATCTCGGGTCTAGTTTACACTATTCAAAACTAAAAAAGAAAAAAAAAGTATTGCATGGTTCCGAACGTGTGATAAATGTGGTTTCCATATAGCGGTATCTTTCCTCTATATGTGAGCCTCTACATTCTGTACCACTCTCGATTATGTTGTTGTTTGCTACTCCTCTTTCTTCCTTCTGACAATTTTTTAAGCACCTCCTAATACACTTAAAGGTCATGTTTGCGAGATATAAAACTTTGTAAATAAATGCAAAAAAATAAATGGTGAGTAGAATTATTAGTGAATACCTGATGAATAAATCTAATCCAGTCAAGTTCAAGAAGTCTTTATTCGATTAATTCATCATAAAAGACATAAATACAAATACACAATGACATATAAAACCAGTATTAAATATCAACATCGAATTGACTACATACAGAACTATACAAAAAATTTTAAAAAAGGTATCGTGCATGACCATTTAATCACAGTATATACAAAAGGATTAGGCAATCTCCACTGTTGAATGTTTGATAAACCTACATCTAATCACCCAGGCCCACCCAAGAAAATTAGCAACCCCCACAACAATGAGTGGATCCAGATTAGTTTTTAGCAGTCTCAAGGCTTCGGCAGCCGATCTGGTACCTAGTTGACGACATATTGGTTTGAGCCACTTGGTTCTGGGGGCAGAATATAGTGGGCACACGTACAAAAAGTGAGAAAGACTTTCCCCAGTGCCCTGACATTTAGCACAAGACCCCAAACTGTCCTTTCCCCACTTTTTGGTGAAGTCCCCCAGGGGAAGAGAACCACATCTAAATTGAAAAAAGAGTTTGCGGTCCAAGGGTTTGGTAACGATTTCCCAGTACCTTTCTAACCTGGGTGAGTCTTTGTGTACCATAAATAGACCAGAGAGACTGCTCGAGCTCATTTTTGAGAAAATGTTGTGCGTCACCCATTCCCAGTAACATTTTTTAAGCTCTTTTTTAGATGGGAATTTGGCTGTCTCAGGCGAGGACCACAACTCAGTGAGGCCCAAAGATAATAAAGTGGCCCTAAGGTCTTTTAGCCATCCGATTTTAGAGGCTCCAGGGCTGTTTTTTACCTCCAGACAAGCTTCAGCATAGTAGTGTAGTTCTGGAGTTGTCCACAGGCGTCGCCAAAATGATAGAGGTCGAAACTTAGCATAGTCGACCACTGAGTGGCAGCCCAAATCAAATAATAGAGGGATTAGGGGAGTTGACTGGGGCAGGCCTGTTGCCATCCTTAGAAACTTGTTTTGGGCATGTTTCAGGGAATCCAGATTACTTCCACCCCACAGCTCTGCACCATATAACACCGCTGACAAAACCTTCCCTCCATAGATCTTCATCAACGGCAACATAGGCTTCGTGAATGACCCTTTGTGTTCCTTAATCAAGGCTCCGCCCAGCTGTTGATGTTTCAGGGTCATGAGCTCAATCTGGTGGGTCCAGCTAAGGGTGTCACTGAAGGTAACGCCCAAATAGGTAAAGTGCTTGGTCTGCTCCAGGGGGACATCCCCCATAGTGACCCTAGCCCTGACCTGTTTGTGCCCCCTCATCACCATAAATTTGGTTTTGGCTACGTTCACCTCCAGCTCATGCTCGCTGCAGAAACTCTCAAACCTCGACAGTGCAAACTGGAGGCCCTGTCTGGTTCGTGAAATCAGGAGAGTGTCGTCAGCGAACATGAGTAGGGGGATTTTCATGCCAGCCATGCTTGGTGCATCAGTGGGAAATCCATCAAAGTACCTGGTGACTCTATTAATATAGAGAGAAAACAAGGTTGGTGCCAGAACACATCCCTGTCTGACACCTTTCGACACAGGGAAGTTCTTAGTCACCTCACCAGGTTTGCCTCATCTTACAAAGGCATAGGTCTCTGCATGAAGGTTAACAATAATGCGGACCAAGTTGGGCGGCATACCCATTTCAAGAAGGCTATTCCAGAGCCCAGCTCTCGGGACAAGGTCAAACGCAGACCGAAGGTCTACGAAAGCCGCAAATAGGTTCCCTTTACCTAGGGTGACCGTCTTCCAGTGGAGAAGCATAAAGCGAAAAGCCTGGTCCAGGGTGCTTACGTGGGGTCTAAACCCTGCTTGGAGAGGAGTAAGTACATTAAATTCCTCAATCCATGCCTGAACCCTAGATAGGACAAGTCGAGATACTATCTTTTGTACTGCGTCAATAAGGCTGATCGGCCGGTAGTTGGAAGGAACCGACCGATCACCCTTCTTGAAGATAGGCAAGATCTCGGCACCTGCCCAAGAATCAGGCACCCTGGCGCCCCTAGCCAAGGAGTTTGCCAAATACAGTAGGTATGGTACCCAAAGGTCCTGGTCCTGCTGGAAAATATCTGCTGGAATGCAGTCTGGACCGGGCGCTTTGCCCCTGGGGATGGCTTTTAAAACATATTCAACCTCTTTGGCAGAAAACACAAGGGTATCAAAGGTCAGTGGCCATCTAATGGGAACATCCCCCATCCTAAGGCACCTAAACTGCTCCTCAAAGTGGGACACCCATGTAAGTTGCTCAACAGAGGCAGGGCTAGGTCGATCAACCTGGGACTGTCCCCATTTTAAGAGATGCCAGAATTGCGTAAGGTTCCCAGAGCCGCAGGCCTCAACAAGAAGAGCCCAACGGTCAACATCCCATGCGGTTTTAGCCCGCCGTTTAGCTTCGTTGTAAGCCTTCCTGCTTGTTTTAATGAGGGCTGGATTCCTAGATTTTAGTGCTTTAAACAAGTTTGAGTGGGATTTGCCACACTCTTCGTCAAACCAGGTCGCAGGTTTCCTCACCTTACCCAAGCCCTTTTTGGCTACAATTTTAACAAATAATGTTTTCAGAGATGCAAACAAACTGGCGTGAATGTCTAAAATTTTAGGGTTTGTCCTGTTCAAATCATCACACTTCTCCAGTTCCCTTAGGGAACTAGAAACCAAAGATCTTATTTTGCTACGTGCATTCACGTCTACAGCAACCTTTGGCCATCGAACCCTCCTCATATCGTTAGTTAATGCCACGGCCTCTTGAACGAGATTAGAATGTCGCACAATTGGCCCGGCAAAACTAAAGTCCTTCAGTTCTGCAATGAGTGGTTCGTGGTCACTTTCGGGCCGTGGTCTGATTGACATGTCCGTTACCAAAGGCCACAAGGTTGTATCAACTAAGATATAATCAATGCGGCTACTATGCCTGCCATTGAAGAATGTTGGGCTGCCCAATCTATCTGATCTTGTACGACCGTTTAGGGCGCGCAGCCCCCAATTCAGGCATAGGCCTTTAATAAAAGTAGCACATTGAGACCACTTGATGATGGGAGGAAGCTCGAGTTGGGGAATACCCCACATCATATCCTCTGCCTCTGTTAGCATCCCATCCTCCCTGCTTAGAGGTTCAAAGCAAGTGTTAAAATCACCCATTACAACCACCTGACCCACTGAGGTAGTAGAGCCAAGGAATTCATCTAAACATGTTAGGGTGGATGATACACGACCACCCGGGGATCCTCTGGCGTATACATTAAACAACAAAATATCCAGACCACTATTAAATTTCATGTTAACTATAAGAATATCTGGACAGTCAATATAAATTTCCTTCACAGTAACCCCTACTGTTTGTCGAACCCAAATGGTGAGGCCCCCCATAGCCCTGCCTCTGTGGCCTCTAACTGCAGGTTTGTTAAAGCTCAGAAAACCTGGAAGAAAAACTGGATGGGTTGACCATGTCTCCTGAAAAGACCAAATATCACCTTGACTGATGAAGTCAGCCCAGTCAGGAATACATATGCATTTTTCTATACCCGCCACATTCCAACATCCCAGAGTTGTACCCTTAACACACGCTTGGACACACGGAACTATTGAATCAATCGTGGGGGTTTCACAGGATTGCAGGGAGGATTCTTCAAATGGAGGTACCTCATTGAACACCCCTTTCCTTTCCGTACTTATAGACCCATCCTTAGTTACTAGCACTGCAGAGGAGCCTGGGGGGGAAGCAACCTTAGGTTGCAGTATAACAGGAAAAGAAATTGGCGTGGCCAACTCACTAGGGTGAACTAAATTTCCCACCTCACAACATCGCATTGAGTCTTTAGAGCATACAACAATACGTGATAGGGTACCCGGATCACTTCCCACATATGAATTGTACAGATGTTCGTTACTTTTCTCACTTGTTTGTCAATCATTAGACGACAAGCCAGAGAGAGGATCATATAGGTTTCTCAGTGGGATGTTCCAAAGATCTTTGGGGTAAAAAGGCCTGATAGTGTTAGGGTTCACTGGAAATAATCTGGGAGGCTGCTGTAATTGTGTGAAGGCAGGCGTTGGGGGAGCCAAAGGAAACGGGGGATTATGTGCAAGTGGCAGATCCAGATGTGATCGGGGACCAGGGGGCTGAATATATGGTTTAGCCCATCCCGGCGTTTGTACTGGGCAGTTGTAGGTAGATTAGATATAGGAGCGATATAGCTCCTCTGGGTTAAAGTGGGGAACATGGAAGCTTGGTGTGAAGTTGGTCCATTTAAGGAGGCTTTTAGTGTTTTTGTTAGCTCTACCAGGGGGTTGACTATTAGTCTTAATCAAGGTTTCGGGGTAGAAATAACTTAGATTCCTTGTGGAAATCCCTCCCTCATTGCATCCCACATACCAATCTGTAAGATGAGATACAACCCGATGGTCCCTGAAGTTAATGATCACAATGTCCCCCTCAATGTCCTTAGGGCGCACCCCAACCCACTGACATCTTCTGACCATGACGATATCCCCATTAAGATTAGATGGAAGGGGTCTGTTTGTTTTTAGCCAGAAGATGACTTTGTTTTTTAAACTTTCATCATTTTCTCTTTCCCCTTCATGAAGTGGTGGCACACCTGTCATGACAATAACAAAGTTTAGTGAGTCTGGTGGCAAGTCAACATTTCTCTTTGATGGTAAGGGTTTATTCTTGTTACCATTTGCGCCAGCGGGTTTACCCATTCCTTTCTTTGTCTGCGGGGCTAATCCCTTGGCCAGTGGTTTGCTGGCTACCACACTGGGGTTAGCTGTCACAGGGGGTAATGTTGGAGTGAGTTTCGTAACCGCCATCGGAGCTTTATTTGCGGTGGTGGCTACTTTAGTGATATTGGAAGTGGGTTGACTAATATTTTTAGATGGTTTACCAGCAACAAGGGTTGGACCGGCTGGTTTAGTAGAGGGGCCCTTGATCTTATCCAGGCCAGTGGTGTGTATAGAATCAACGGTCGCCACTAGGCGGTCCAATTTGTCACCCATAATCCTCACACGTTCTAATAGGGGAAGCATGTAGGATTTTATAAGCTTCTCCAAAATCTCAAAAGACACCTCACTTACCCCTACTGCTACCAACTCTGGGGAAACATGAGCACGTGTGTCTGGAGGAAGTGGCTCTACTAATGGAGGTGGACCAGGGTCAATATTTGGGTTTGAGGGAGGTGGGGGTGGGGTGAGGCGGCCACGCCCTTTCCTTTTAACTCCTCCCTTTCTCCTTTTCTTCCTAGGAGGGGAGTGAACCACCCTTGTGGCTTTGTCAGACCTAGTTCCTGGCTTTATTCCACTCGTCTCCGGATTGATCTCACCTGGATCAATACAGACGAGAGACAGGTTGGACTGCAAGGGGGTTGGTTCTACTTCCCTATTAGAAGTATCGGGGATATTTATATCAATTATACTTGAATGGTCAATGGGAGGACAAAGAAGCTGACCTCCACAGGTGGCACCACTACAGGGCGGGGAGATAGCCTGAAACCTAAATATACTAGGGGTAAGGTTGAGATCAGTCACGTCAGCGTCAATAACGCTCAAACCTTGGGCGGGAAGTTCTTTGGTGTTGTTAAAAAGTGGTAATGGGTTCAACTTTAACTGCTCAATTGAGCGTCTACGCTCTGCTCTTCTTTCAGCTAAGAGTAAGTCCATATCTACCTCCTTGGAAGATTTCTTAAAGAAATTATACAAGGGGCCCTGAACAGAGATACCTACACCAGGCGGAGCAGAATGGCTCATATTCGTGGAGGATGGAACAGAATAGAGCCGCTTGGTGTAGTAGCTATTAACCACTACTAACTATCCACAATGTAAGAATACTATAACACTGCCTAAAATACATAAAATGTACATAACCTAGCCCAGCCCGGCCTCCCTCGGCCCCTGACGGCCACAGACGGTCCCGCCCTTGTCCCGGGCTTCTCCCGGCGCCCTCCCGCGCGCTCCCGCGCAGCGGGTATGTCCACTCCTCTTTGTAGATGGCCTTGGGTTACCAAGGGGGCGGGGCCGGCAGGGAGAGGAGCCCAGCTGGAAACGGGCGCGCGGGGACTCCTGGTCTGTGGAGTCCACCCGCTGCTTCCTCGCAGCCCTGCCGGTCACCAGCTGATTTCCCTTACAGGCAAGCAACAGCCGCTGACACCGCGAAGCGGGACCCGCGCAGCGGGTCCGGCGAGCAGCAGCGGTTCAGCAGGCTGATTCAAACGAGGTCCGTGGTGAGTGGCGTGGTGTAGCTCCAAGCAGTAAATCCGCCGAGGGAAGGACAGAGAGCCTCTAAATGCTGCAGTGGATGGGGGCGGGCCGGCAGGGAGAGGAGTCCAGCTGGAAACGGGCGCGCGGGGACTCCTGGTCCGTGGAGTCCACCCGCTGCTTCCTCGCAGCCCTGCCGGTCACCAGCTGATTTCCCTTACAGGCAAGCAACAGCCGCTGACACCGCGAAGCGGGACCCGCGCAGCGGGTCCGGCGAGCAGCAGCGGTTCAGCAGGCTGATTCAAACGAGGTCCGTGGTGAGTGGCGTGGTGTAGCTCCAAGCAGTAAATCCGCCGAGGGAAGGACAGAGAGCCTCTAAATGCTGCAGTGGATGGGGGCGGGGCCGGCAGGGAGAGGAGCCCAGCTGGAAACGGGCGCGCGGGGACTCCTGGTCCGTGGAGTCCACCCGCTGCTTCCTCGCAGCCCTGCCGGTCACCAGCTGATTCCCCTTACAGGCAAGCAACAGCCGCTGACACCGCGAAGCGGGACCCGTGCAGCGGGTCCGGCGAGCAGCAGCGGTTCAGCAGGCTGATTCAAACGAGGTCCGTGGTGAGTGGCGTGGTGTAGCTCCAAGCAGTAAATCTAATCAATAAACAATAATGTCTTCATACGAACTGGACAATCCATTTTTTCGAGAACGTCTGCCTCTTTACATTTTATTTTTAATGTTAAGCTCCAAGAACATGGATCCTTATACAGGCAAATATAGTCATAACCCATGGGTCAGTCTGGACTGGGGGACAGGTTTTAGGATAGATGTGTCAGTTGTCCACATTAACTCAATTTCATCCCTGAAAATAAAATTCCATTGGGCAGGTTGACACGACAATTAAGATTCGCCTCTCTCCTGCAGAGAGTGCCATATATTGAATTAACTATTTTTAAGCAGAACTTATAAGTATATAGAAAGGATGCTATGAGGACTGTTTCAAGCATGAGCCATGGTATAATTACATTTGTATGTATTCTGCTTCTAGAACTGTCTTAGCCTAATAAAAGATTGCTGCACAAAGCCCTTTGAGCACTCTGGGTGAATGAGGACTGACTTGCTTTCTTTAATACAATCTGTCCACTGCCATCAACAATTGATTCTGTTCCTCCGCTGAGCCCCTAAAATTTGATGCTTGATTACAATTATGGTGGGAGTGCACATCTCCATTACTTGTGCCTTTCAACCAGTCCACCTAACCAGTTCAGGAATTTATGTAACTCAAAGTTCTTTTTTACCATCTTTTTTCCTAAATGTGATCAACTGCAATTGATTATGGTCGAAAATAATTTCAACTGCATAATCTGTGTTTTACTGAACCACTGATATTTATGGCTGTGCAAAATTTAACTTAGGCCTGCTTAGCTGGTGACGTTGCTTATTGCGTTGACACACCCATACTTGTCCTTTGCTTGGATCCACCCTCTGAATAGAATGTCACTGGTGAAATTTTAACCAGTGCATGAATTTGAAGCAGACAATCTAACTGGTGGACATCTTAAAACCTGGCAAACCCTTAAGGGTAAGATACACCCCTGTCTCGGGCTAGCTAGGAGGCTCAACCTGCAGGCTGGCAGGAGAAAGCCATGGATTTACAAGCCCCTCACTGGGGATACTGTAAATGTTCAGCCACGTCCTCCAACGTTGAATGTCAGTCTGCCATTGGCAGTTATGTTGCTCTGTCCAATATCTTGAGCCCTGAAATCTAGGGACTTGGCATCCCAGGTAAAGGCTTTGCTTACCTCTTAAACTGTTCTGCCCTGGGAAGAGAAGTGCCTCTCTCTGGTGCCTGAAACCCTTGCCTGCCAGACCTCCCAGGATAAATTAAAGGCTTTGCCACTTTCTGTTGGGGATTACGGAAACTGTTAACCCTGCAGGAGCCATCGGGATTGCTATTTAACTTCACTGATGAAGATTGAAAACCTGAAACCTGAAACCGTGGCCTTCACCCGATCAGCAGCCCCACTCCTTCCTGGTATTATGTTACCCTGCCCTGGTCATGCGAGGTGGGAATGCCCAGTGGTTGTGCCTTCACTGGCAAACCATCTTTATTCTACTCCTCAGAGGGGCACAAGGATACTCCCTGGTCTGCAGCCACCCTGCCCTTGGTAGGGACTGATCCCTACCGAGGCTTATGGTGCCCTGGGTCAGTACCTTCCACCTCCCTGAGCAGATATCTGAGTAGCTAAGGAAGGTTAAACCCCAAGCCAAACTCCCTCTCCTCATTTGCCTGCCAGGGAATCTGTTTTTTCTTGTCTTGACTAGTATACCTCCAAATAGTTGGGTCTTGCAGAACCTTGAGGGTGGGCACAAGTCAGAGTTAGCTGCACTGGCCAGCCCTTTAGTCGTATGGTCCTATGGCTGGCAACCAGATCGTCCTTGCCAACCAGGTGTCCAGAGTGCCCAGAACCCTGACAGCCAATGACCAGGGTAGCGATTGACTTTGACACATCAGGAGCACAGGAACAACAAACTTAGCAAGCACAAACAGCTGCTGAAAGCTTTTGTTCATGTTCTGATGCATTTAGGCTATTTTCTTGGTGAAAAATGCATCCTCGGCTCATCGATGCGAAGATGCAGTTTTCTCTATGACTTCAAGAAGCCATCTAATTGGTAACGGCGACAGACAGTGTGTACATAATCAACATAAGCTTTTACTGAGAATTTCTCATTCTTGGGAAATCATTGCCATCCCCAATCCCTACCATGAACTGGGTTCAACTGGTTACCCTACCTATCAGCAAAGGGTAGACACACGCTGATCTATTAAGTGCAGTGCACATGCAGCCCCAGATATCTAAGGGCATCACAGGCCTGTTAATGTTTGATCATGAGTGGCTGAATGCCACTTGCCACTCTAAGAAGTTGAATGCCAACCACTGTGGGGTCACATAACTAGTAAGCGTGGAACAGTCTTGTTGGTTATCAGAATTAGCTAGATAAATTACTCCACCAACATAGAACGGCCATGCATCACCACTGACAGAATCGAGAAAGAGCTAGCAATCTATCAGTCCTTTCTGCGCACAGGTACATTTTGTCTGCGTGGAGTCGAACTATGCCACAGGCTCCAGTCTTGGTAGTGCCCTTCCATCATTTCCTTTACACTTCAGCTTTGCAGCCATACTACTATTCGAACCCAGCAACTTTGGTTTCTCAGAAGCTGGTCTGGAGGTCATGGGAATAGTACTGATGGATAGATGGTTAATGGTGGGAGCTATGACAGTATTTGATTAACTTCAAACCTCCGACTTTCATTCGCGATTAATGAAAACACTCTTAGCAAATGCTTTTGTTTGGTTTGCCTTCACTAGTCTAAACTATTATCTCCAGTGATACAACATGATAGCCAAAAGCCATCACCTCTAGGCTTGACCCCAGTTCTGGAATTCAACAAAATAGTACCAGGTTCATATTCCATTATTCCAAGCGGAAATATTCAGGCAACTGGCCTATTTTGAACAGTCAATTTATTTCAAAGCAACCTCTTTGGATCCCCAGGACACTTAAGGCCATATGTAGGTGGCCAAATACCGGTCGGTAACACCGAAAACGGGTCAATTTCAGCGTTAGCGACCGGTATTTAGCCATGTGAGATGTACATAATACCGAATTGAATCGATAATAATGAATCGGTAAACAATTACCGATTCCTTATTTACCGATATGAGAATACCGAAATAATGAATACCGAATCGGAAATAACGATTCGGTAAAGGCCCCAAAAACGCGATGTAGTAAACCTCGTTATTACCGAATATGACCAATTTCGGTAATAACCATTTGGTATTTACCACTTTTCCAGAGCAGGTGGTAATCAGGTGCAGTGCATAAAAACAGGGCCAAAATGCATCTGTGTGAACACAATGGCGGCCCTCTACCTCATAGCAAGGCGGCTACGCTTGAGAGCAGCAGGAGTAAGGATCTGGAGACGGGAAGAGCGGGTGTACAGACTACGCATCACATTGTTCCAATTGACTGAACCTGAAATCCATGAAAGGTACAGACTGCACCCACACACCATCCTTGACCTAATACAGGACCTAAAACCCTATCTGGAGCATCAGACACCAAGGGCCCACACAATCCCAACCCATGTCTAGGATACTCTGTTGCCTGCACCTCCTTGCATCAGGAAGTTTCCAGGGTGTGATAGCCGCAGTGGGTGGTGTGTCACAGAGCTGTCTATCCCTTTTCTTCAACACCTTCCTGGATGCCATGATGGACAGAATGGAACATTACATTACCTTCCCCAGTACACAGGCGGAGCTGCAGAGGACCAAGCTGGAGTACTACCAACTTGCGCAGTTCCCACACATAATTGGCAGCATCGATGGGACACATATACCTATCTGCCCACCTGCAGCAAGTGAATACATCTACAGAAACCGCAAGTCCACCCACTCCATCAATGTGCAGGTGATATGTAATGCCAAGTACATTATAACTGACATCGTGGCCAAATTACCTGGGAGTAGCCATGACTCGAACATCTTCCGGAACAGTGGCATCCACACACATCTGCTTGCTGGTGAATTCGGAGACAGATACCTACTAGGTAAGTAAATGTGACACACCCTGATGTACACCCTGGTTCAAGCTGTTGGTCACACAAATTCATGGCACTTACTTCTGTACATAGGTGACAGTGCATATGCCCTCCGGCCTTATCTACTCACACCATATCTCAACCCAACCATCCCAAGGGAGAGGAGATACAATGTGGCACATAGGAGCACACGCAACATGGTGGAGCGCACATTTGGATTGCTCAAAAGCAGATTCCGTTGCCTTCACAAAACTAGAGGTGCACATCTGTTCAGCCCCATCAAATGTTGCAAGATAATTGCTACATGTGCAATGCTACACAATCTGGCCACAAAAAAAAGGAACAGCAGTGGAACTAACTGGCTCAGAGGATGAGGACAAGGACAGCCCTCAGCCAGAGCCATGCTCAGCTGGTGTTGCAAATGAACTTGATGGGAGACAGAGACGGGCAGAGATTATGTCAAACTATTTCTGAGTGAGTAACGAGACAGAGCCAGTAACAGTTACATGTGAAGGTGTTTATTAAGCACACCTCCAGTATTGTGATGAATGTCCAATCGGACATGGGTTACATCACCCATCTCTTGAATGGCAACAGGCATAGGTCTCTACTTCCTGCGTCCACACGCTCTATGTGCACGTTCACTAGCTACACTGTCTGGTGTGTTGGACTGTGTAGGAGAGTAGGGTCTGCTATCCTATGGTCACCCCATATTTTTGCTTTTTGCTTCCCTGGTTTATGACTTAATGTGGGTGTGGGCCAGCTAATCAGATCCACAGCCTGCTGTTCTCTCTCTAAATTATTGCCAGTGCACTCTAGGTGCATTACGAATTGGAACTGGTTCACCTTATAGGCCCCTGTAACAGTGTACTCCAGGTACCCAGGGCAAAGGTGTATCCAAGGCCTACCAGGGGCTGCAGCATGTATTGTGCCACCCCTGGCCTGGCCTCCATATTTGACACAACTGGCTGATCACTCAGCTGGGTTAAGTTGGTGTAATCACCTCTTACTTAGATATAGTATCCCTATATCTAACCTTAACTGGACACATGTTAACCTATAAGCCACTCCTATGGAAGGCCTCTGCAATCCTGGAGGCAGAGTGCATGGTTTCATGTGAGATGGTGCTCTAGCATGAGCTGAGCCTGTCTGCAGCTGTCGGGAACAACTCCCTTAGCTGTTCCGGGATATTGCCATACCATATACTCTTAAGTGCATTATAATCCTCGCGGTTATATGCTAACTTTGGTTTGGCTTTATCAAAACATGTCGAGTAAGGTGTCATACAATTTGGAATACTATCCCGTCGACAGTTCTGTCGACGGGGATAGCATTCCACCCTTCTAGAGGGACACGACATGTACATAACCTGAACCCCGGTTAAAGTTAACCTGAGCCTCAGCATCACAAAATGGATGCTGCCACCACAGACACAAGTCTGACCTCCTGCTGCTGGGAGTCCTTCCAGCGAGGGAGGCTTGGACAAAGGGTTTCCTGCCTTGGGAGGTGCGAGCACCACCCCAGACAGGATTTTGTGTATTGGGTAGGACAGGGCTGAATAGAATCAGAGATGCCCGGGGCACACAAGGTGTCTTTGTGCATAAGCCAGTCCAAACCGGTCCTGGGGCTTTACAGCCCCAGTCCTGGCGAGGAGCTGGACAAAGGAAAGGGGGTGTAACCTGGTCCCACCCAGAGGAGGGACCTAGCAGGTGATCCACCCCTCAGATTGGGAATAAAAGTGGGAGCAGTGCCATAGCACTTCAGTTCATCCTGAATCAACTTGAAACTAAGAAGACTACTGGACTCCAACATTCTGCTGCACAGAAGACTGAAGAGCATCTCCCTTGTGGCCTAGGAGTGGCCACCCTGTGAACACAGGCACCATCCTGCAACTCAATGTCTGCCGGAGCCCGAGCCCAGAGCCTGACGAGATCCAGACTCCCAGACTTCTCACAGCCCGATCCACAGTCCTTACAAAGAAGGGACCCGTGGAGGCACCGAGAAACGTGGGACCGGACATCTCAAAATACCCCCAAGAAGCTGACTGCGCAGCACCCGAGGTACCCTCGATGCTGTGCTTTGGAGTTTTAGAAGCCCCACAACCGAGCAACCCTTGCACTGAAGATCAGCCCCCCAGCATCTCCATGATCTGTGTGGGGCCCTTTTGCATCATGCCACTTGCCGTTCCATCCCGGCCACTTGCCACGTGGTCAGCGGCCATCTTGGTGACGAAACCTACAATTTACACTGCAGGTCTAGTTGCCCTCGCTCCTGTTAAAAGGAGCACCCGCTCTGACCTTGCTGGTCCGAGTGAGAAGCTTGCATCGATTCCTGCATGGCTTGCATTAGCCAAGGCCTGCTTGCTCCGATCAAGAAGCCGACACTGCAGACAGCTAGAGCCTTTGTGGGACAGCTCGTGACCAATGCCTGGACGTCCTTGACCTATTTGTGTGCACGTGGCTGCAGAGACAATCTTCACCTCATTGCCTGTTTGCACCCGACATCGCCTGGTTGGTTCCATCCTGGTTCCATGGTAGTCACTGGCTAATGACTTTGAACATTGTCCCTTCTGCTTTCAGGTCTTCACCACGTCAGATCCACCCTTGGATCCACCGGAACTCTTCTCGTCTCGACGCCTGCAGCACCTTCATCTCCAAGCACCATCGACCTGCGTGACAAAACCCGACACTACTTCGCACCTGTGCACCCGCTTCCTGTGGGTGAGGTAACTCAGCAACGCGGGTGTTCCTACACTGGTACACACCCAAGGCCCTAGGCCTACTTCCTTTCAGCTAGGTGGTTCTTATACAACTATTTTAGTATATGGTTTAGGTGGCCCCTAGGGCTCATCCATATTGTGCAACTTTTGTGTATTTAAACTGTATTTTGTTTTAACACATTTGCTTCTGTGCTCATAAAGAGTATATAAGGGATTTTGTAGTAAATAAATATATATATATTTTCAATATATATCTGTGTGGTGTCCTTTCATTTAATATTCAAGGGGATTGTGTATGGTAAAACAGCTCGCTTCACATGCCTTTACAGAGTTTAGCCTAAGACTGCTTTGTCCACGCTACTAGGATAGCTGGTCTATAAGGCTGACTTACAACCAATCATCATAAAGGTTGCTTGGCATGGTACAAGGTGATCACTAGAACTAGTGAGCATCATATACCAGGCCAACTTCTCACAGACTGTTCCTGTGCAGCCCCGTGACGTTCACTGCGCCTCCTGCACTCGGTGGGTGAGGGCGTGGCTACATAAATAAATTCCACATTATATGCCTGCAAGAAACCTGGGCTACTGAACTAAACGATTACAGCTTGTAAGGTTATAAAAGTTTCTTCGTTCCAGCTAAAAAAGTAACCTCCGGGAGAGCCAGTGGGGGACTCGCTATATACGTCAACTTAGACATTAAGGGCACCTGGTCCGACATCAAATGGGCCTCACATAATCTTCAAGCACTAAGGTTCACCTCACCAAGATTAACCTTTTTCCTATTTAACTGGCATAATGCTTCTGCAACGACGGAGAAGGGAATAGCTGTAAATGAACTGGATGAATGTCTAAGAAATTTGAACCTTTTATATAAGACACCAAACCCCACAAGTTTAATATTAATGGGGGATTTTAATTGCCATCTATGTGATAGATTAAAACCCTTTAACAAAGACTGGTCAAGATGCACTTTAATGAAAGGCCCACATTTTGCACATTCAAAGGAGGGATGGGACTTAGAGAGACTAACGAAAAGGCATAACTTAACTCAAACTTTAGACCTTGTGGCACTGGGAGAAAAAGGAGAACTGACCCCAACATACATAGGAAGAGGTTGCCACTCCTATATTGACTTTATTCTAGTCTCCCCCATCCTAAAAAGAAACATCAGTAACACGACAGTCGAGGCCAGCAGCTTTAGTGATCACAACCCGGTCATTATCACTATTGAAGGTTTTGATTTTAACTCGTGCCCAAAGAGATCTGACATCATGGAAAAAGCAGTGGACCAGGGAAGAAGAATTAAATGGGCCAAAATCGATGGGGATAGATTTTACAAAAAACTATTAACAGAGGCCTCAGTTGCAATAGATAACTGTCTGGGCCCAAGTGTGTGTGGTGCTCAGGTGGTCAGGGCATTCGAAGAAATCGCGCACCACGTAAATAACTCCTTAAAGACCACTGGGTGTAACAAAACGCATTCAAATCCCCGCTGGTTTGATTCGAATTGCACCAGGGCGCTCAAAAAATTGAAGGATAGCCTCCACTCCAAACCAAGGGACAAGATCATGGTGGCACAGAACAGAGCTGAATATAAAAAAGCTCTGAAGAAACGTAAGCAAAGTCTACAAAATCAGGCCTGGGAAGATTTAAGGGATGCAGCCGAAAGGAAAGATTCCGCAAGCTTCTGGAAAGTGATTAACTCCCCATGTTTCCAGGACCAAGGGGCACCAAAAATTATGAACATCATCTTGCCGGAACAATGGCAGACCCACTTCCAGAGCCTATATAACCACTCAAGTCACCTAAACCTGGAGGATGCACCTAGGGATCATCTGCCGGCCAAGTTGGACTTCTCCCTGAAAGAAGTCGAAATGGGAATAACTGGGCTCAGCAAAAACAAAGCTCCGGGTCCGAACGGAATTCCACCAGACCTATACCTAAGTAGACCCGAACTGTGGGCACCGTTGCTTACCAGGGTACTAAACGAGGCAGTGGTGGCAGGACTGCCTCAGTCCTGGTCAACGGCGACCATAGTTCCAATCTACAAGAAAGGGAACCGTGACTACCCCCAATGCTACCGACCCATTTCGCTCATAGATGTGACAGCAAAGGTACTAGCGCGAGTCATCCTACAGCGACTGCAAGACTGGGCCGAGGAGCACCAAGTCCTTTCGGAAACGCAATACGGCTTCAGGAAAGGTAGACACCGATCAATGCTTAAACTTATACCTCCTGATAGCCAAATACACCATCACCGGGAAGGGGTCCATTCATATGGGGTTCATGGACCTTTCAGCGGCTTTCGACCGTGTAAACAGGAGCAAGCTTTGGGCCATGTTATTAGAATTGGGGGTGGACCAACCGCTAGTAGACACCCTGCAAAATCTCCACCGGAACACCACTGCAAGCGTGAGGTACAACAAAGAGGGTAATAAGACCGACCCCTTCACTTGCTCGAGTGGAGTAAGGCAGGGATGTATCCTCGCGCCTTTCCTTTTTTCCATTTATATCAACTCGCTGGAAAAGGACCTCCTTAAACTCGAGGTGGATTCACCCCAAATCGGTCATCGTGCGGTACCTGTACTACTCTACGCCGATGACGCGGTTTTGCTTGCCGGAACCCCCTAGGATTGCAAAAACTGATTGATGGGTTCGTCATGTTCATGGACAAACTTGACCTGGCCACCAACCTGGAAAAATCTTACATCATGTCATCAGGGCAACCAACAAAAGGGTCTTTTTCCTATTACATCGGGTCACACAAAATAGACCAGGTCAAGACCTTTTCATACCTGGGGGTACTATTTGACCATCATCTCACTTTTAAACCCCTGGTAGAAAAGCATTCTTTGAAACTGGCAGCCTCAGTAGGAGCCATTATGGGGTACGGGCAAAGACTAGGAAAATGGTCCCCGGAACAAATATTGAATTTATATAGGTCAATCTGCTGTGCGAAAGTATCCTATGGTGCAGAAGTGTGGGGCTTCTTGGATAATAAAGTACAGCAGATCCAGACTGAAGAAAATACATTCTTGAGGAGAATTCTGAAAGTCCCGCAGATTGTATCGGCCCACATTATCCATGAAGAAGTAGGAGAAACCTTCATAGAAGACAGGATTAAAATTAAACCTCTCCTTTGCTTTCTGTTTGCCTTGGTGCTACACAGCTACCCAAGGGGAGGGGTGACCTGGCCAATGGGGACATTATCTACTTCACTTACCATGAGCCCTGCAGCCATTATCCAGCTTTTGCACATGATAACACCAAGCTTTATTTTAGCAAAAGACCTTGTTTGTACATTTCACATGAAAACTGTCTGCTGTGTTTCTTTTCAGCATCTTTCAGGACTTTAAATTCAACATTCTGGGCAAAGTCGATAAAACAGACCAATACAGTTGTTGTTGAACACCCATACTGTGATACAATTGGGACACACACATTGGTGGAATGCACACTTGGGCAGAAACATTTTTAGAGAGAACAGCTAAACAGCACCTATAATTTAAATCTACCATCTATATTCAAAGTTATGTGGTATGCAGACAAAGCTCAGAGATATTCTATTACATAATAATACTTTGCTTTAGCCGAGGTTGAGGGAGGTTATGAAGTATAGTCTTTTCTCCATTTTATTTTTATGATAACATCTCTCTTTATTAGATATGGACTAACTGCTATACAGATTATATTCCTGGCATACACTTTTGTTCTTGCTGTGGCACATATACTGCATGTTACGCCACGTTACTTAAAATAAATATTTTAAAATATTTCATGTCTGTGTCTGATCTTTCAAGTACAAGAGTGACAGTGCAATTAATCGGAGATGTGGGAGTGTTCTGTTTTGGTTGTCTAATCACTTGTTTCTCTGTAAGGGATTAGGAGAGCAAATGAGACAATACAGCAAGTTGGTATAAGGCTTATGGGCACTCAGTCTCTACCTACTAAGGTCCCATAATTGTAGGAATAGTTGTCACCTTAGGCTTAATCCCTATAACAGGCTGAGTGAATGATTTACTTCATGGGTAGTGCCTAAGTGAATAGATGAGTACATGAGTAGTACCCGGATGATAGTCAATCAATCAATCAATCAATCAATCAATCAATCAAGCATTTGTACAGCGCACTACTCACCCGGGGGGTCTCAAGGAGCTAGGGGGGAGGGGGTCCGCTACTGCTCAAACAGCCAGGTCTTGAGCTGCTTCTTGAAGGCGAGGTGGTCCTGGGTCAGACGGATGTGGGTCGGGAGGGAGTTCCAGGTCTTGGCGGCGAGGTAGGAGAAGGTCCTTCCCCCTGTGGTGGCTCTTCGGATGCGGGGGACGGCGGCGAGGGCGTGGCCTGTCGATCGAAGCAGGTGTTTGGGAGCGTAGAAGTTGAGGCGGCTGTTGAGGTATCCTGGGCCTTGGTTGTGCAGGGCTTTGTGTGCATGGGTGAGGAGATGGAAGGTGATTCGCTTGTTGACCGGGAGCCAGTGCAGGTCTCTCAGGTGTCCGGAGATGTGGCTGCGGCGGGGGATGTCCAGGATGAGTCGTGCTGAGGCGTTCTGGATCCGCTGGAGTCTCTTCTGGAGTTTGGCGGTGGTTCCGGCGTAGAGGGAGTTGCCGTAGTCCAGTCGGCTGGTGACGAGTGCCTGAGTGACCGTCTTCCTGGTTTCGGTGGGGATCCACCGGAAGATCTTGCGTAGCATGCGTAGGGTATTGAAGCACGATGAGGAGACGGCGTTAACTTGTCTGGTCATGGAGAGGGAGGTGTCCAGGATGAAGCCCAGGTTGCGTGCGTGGTCTGTTGGTTTGGGTGCGCTGCCTAGGGCGGGGGGCCACCAGGAGTCGTCCCAGGTGGAGGGTGAGGATCCCAAGATGAGGACTTCCGTCTTATCAGAGTTCAGTTTCAGGTAGCTGTTCTTCATCCATTCGGCTACCTCTTTCATTCCTTTGTGTAGGTTGGCTCTGGCAGTGGTGGGGTCGTTGGTGAGGGAGAGGATCAGCTGGGTGTCGTCGGCGTAGGAGATGATGTTGAGGTTGTGCTGGCGTGCGATGGCTGCGAGGGGACTCATGTAGATGTTGAAGAGGGTTGGGCTGAGCGAGGAGCCTTGAGGAACGCTGCAGATGACTTCGGTGCCTTCTGATCTGAACGGGGGGAGGCAGACTCTCTGTGTCCTTCCGGCGAGGAAGGAGATGATCCACTCCAGTGCCTTCTCCTGGATTCCGACGTTGCTGAGGCGCTGTACTAGGGTGCAGTGGCAGACTGTGTCGAAGTCTGTGGAGAGGTCTAGGAGGATGAGGGCCACCGTTTCTCCATTGTCGAGCAGGGCTCGGATGTCATCGGTTGCTGCGATCAGGGCGGTCTAGGTGCAGTGGTTGGCTCGGAAGCCAGACTGCGAGAGATCGAGGGATCCGTTCATCTCGAGGAAGGTGGCCAGCTGTTTGTTGACGGTCTTCTCGATGACTTTTGCGGGAAATGGGAGCAGCGAGATGGGTCTGTAGTTCTTGAGGTCGGTGGGGTCGGCTGATGGCTTCTTCAGTAGGGCGCTGAGTTCGGCGTGCTTCCAGCTCTCCGGGAAGGTAGCGGTGTTGAAGGAGGTGTTGATGATGTCCCGTATGTGGGGTGCGATGATGACGTCAGCCTTGTTGAAGACGTGGTGGGGGTAGGGGTCGGTCAGAGATCCGGAGTGGATGAAGTTCATCGTGCGGATGGTGTCTTCGGTGCTGATCGTGGTCCAGGCGCGGAGGGTGGTGGTGGGGAGCGGTGGTTTGGTTGTGGCGTGCGTCGGTTGCGTGCTGAAGCTGTTGTCTATGTCCGCGATCTTGTTGTGGAAGTAGGAGGCGAGGGAGTTGCAGAGGTCTTGCCATGTTTCCGGCGTTGGGATTGGAGAGCTCCTTAACGATGTTGAAGAGTTCCTTGCTGTTGTGTGCGTTGTTGTCCAGTCGTTCCTTGAATGCCGTCTTCTTGGTGGTGCGAATTAGTTGGTGGTGTTTTCGGGTGGCGAGCTTGAGGGCAGTCATGTTGTCCGGTGTTGGGTCTCTGCGCCAGGTGTTCTCAAGGGCTCTGCAGTTCTTCTTGGAGCACTTGAGTTCATCGGTGAACCAAGGGGCTTTCTTGCTGCCGGGTCTGCTAGACGGGGTCCTTAGAGGGGCGAGGTCGTCTGCGCAGTCGCTGATCCACTTCGTGAGGTTGGTGGACGCTTGGCTGGGGTTCGTTGCGCTGGTGGGTGGGCTCTCGTTCAGTAAAGTTGCGAGCTGTTCAGCTGTGTTCTTGTTCCAGCTTCAGCGTGCCACCTGTTGCTGGTGGTGGTGGAACGTGGTCCTTCTGAAGCTGATGTGGACGCAGCTGTGGTCCGTCCAGTGGAGTCCGGTGGTGTGGCTGAAGGCGATGTCCTTGCTGGATGAGAAGACGGGGTCGAGTGAGTGTCCGGCGTAGTGAGTGGGGGTGGTCACCAGTTGCTTGAGACCGAGGTTGGCGAGGTTGTCCAGCAGGGTGGTGGTGTTGTGGTCGTTGTTGTTCTCCAGGTGGAAGTTGAGGTCCCCGAGGAGGATGTAGTCAGTGGAGGGAAGGGCGTGCGGGGTGATGAAGTCGTCGATGTCCTCGCTGAATTGTGTGCGTGGTCCCGGGGGTCTGTAGATGAGGGTGCCTCTGAGGGTGGTCTTGGGGTCGATGTGGATCTGGAAGTGCAGGTGATCATGAGTACATGGATAGTCCGCTGGTGATTGCATACTTTCAGGAGTACTGTCTGGGTGATAACAAGAGGGCATGCCTTGTGCCTGTGTAAAATTCAAAATGGAATGATAATGCCTGGGTTATCCCATTAATGCTAAATTTGTGCTACAGAGATTACATGAGGGCATGGGTAGCGTTTGAATGACTACCTGGCTGGCATCAGCAACATGACCAAAGTAATCAAATAGTATTAAGGATCAAGAATAAGTTTTATTACAAATTAATAACATAAATAAAGTTCAAACATTGTTTCACGTTATCATATATATTATCTTATATATTCTCACCTTTTTAGGTAATTTAGAACTTGACTCTGCTGAACTATTTTTGAATAGTATTGTGCTAAATAGGATTAAAATTCTTTTCAAAGTACACCACTACCTACTATAAAAGAAGAAAAAAAACAGTTATAGTAATGTATTACAGAAATGCTCCTGTCACATATTTAAAAGGACAACATAATTGTAGAATGACATAACATTTCCAGTTTCTGATTTCAACGTAGTATCAACACGAAAGGGGTCCAAACTAGAATGGCATAGTGAGCAAAAAAATGATGGATTAGGCCCAGATCTCTTTACTGGGGTGAATGTTTGACATTGTTTTGCATTCTGTCCATCAATTGTTCTTTTTTTATTTGTCACCCCGAGTGGGACGGGTATGCTCAGACGTGTGTCCTGTGCTCTCAATGCCACTGGAGTCAAGCTATCCTGGCTGATGAGGGCTGAAAGCCCAAAACCGGTTCTAGGATACTTGTTACCAGTCCAGGGAAGACCTCGCCTGGAAGTTTGAGCTACACTGTTGCATTCTGTCCATCAATTGTTCTTTTTTTATTTGTCACCCCGAGTGGGATGGGTATGCTCAGACGTGAGTCCTGTGCTCTCCATGCCACTGGAGTCAAGCTATCCTAGCTGATGAGGGCTGAAAGCCCAAAACTGGTCCTAGGATGCTTGTTTCCAGTCCAGGGAACCCTGACCTGGCAATTCCGGCTGAACTATTCCCTTTAGGCACAGGGTTAAGACTGATTTACATATGGCTGGGTCCAAACTGGAATGGCATGGTGAGCAAAAAAACTATGGATTTAGGCCCAGATCCCTGTACTGGGGTGAATGTATGACATTGTTCTGCATTCTGTCCATCCATTTATCTTTTTCCATTCAATGTAGAATCATCATGGAACAGCTGAGAAAAAAACAATCAACTACATTGTAGAAAAAAACAACAGCGTAGAGCATAATTTTATTATGTGTAGCTATGTGCTTTCCTAACTACATTTTCTTTATTACATCGTTCTTCTACAGTACGTCAATGTTTTATCACAAGGTCATTTCCGAAATGTACCCTCTCATTGAAATCTGGTTCAATATACACAACTAATACATAAACTATGTGCTTTTCAACATAATTTTTCTAAATGCATTACCAATTACTACAAATAATACACCAAACACTAATCACAATTAGTAATTGTTTCCAGTGCTGTCTACTTCTGTTCACATCTTCCAAATAGGCTGAATGATGTATTCAAAATGAATGGTTCCAGAATATTCAATATGAATTTATTAATTTGTGTTCACATCTTCCCATAGGCTGAATGATGTATTCAAAACTATGGCTTCAAAAATATGAAATATAAATTTGGTTTTTCGTATACTCCAACCATAAGCATTAGAAATGTGTGAGCATCTTTTTGTATGTCGAGAGTAAATGTCAATGAACCAGTAGATATATCCAAAAGATGCTGAATACCCGAAACAGTTTGGATTTTACTTCTGTTAGTTACCAACTGTTGAAATACATGACATAGTAAGGTCAGAACCTTTTTTCATGGTTTCCCTGATTTCGTTATGACGATCTTGTAGATTAAACACAACATTCAGAATCACATTAGCATAACAGTTGATACCTAAACTATTTTCCAACTGGTACCTACTATGTCATCAACAGTTTCCATTTTCTGTTGCTTTATACCTTCAACTTTCTCTGCAATTTTTTTTATTGTTTTCACCCTCACTTGAATCTTTATCATATTTCCATTTTAGACACAGTACACATTTCTCATGTATGGGATATTCACCTAATGCTGGTGTATAAATTCTCCTTAAATATTTATTCTCTCTTAGACAATTTGCATCAGCATTAACCTTTTTCTCATTGAAATCAATAAAATACAAACCAGACAATGTTCTTATTTGAGAAAATGCAATATATGCCATTCCATCTTTGAACACTGTTCTTCCAATATTGATCTAAGCATTGTCTATACTCAAACCTTGAAATTTATGAATAGTTACTGCATATGCTAAAGACAGAGGAAACTGTTTTCTGCAAACAAGCACGTCTTTTACACCGCCCAAACTGTCATACCTCTTTCATCAAATCAAATTTTATTTTCAAAAATACTTTTCCATCTCTGTTCTGAAATTTTACAAAATCAACAACTTTTCCGATTGATCCACTTACTAAACCTTCTTCTACATTTAAATTATGCTGTAAAATACCCCAAAAGTGTATACAGACATGTAAAGTTTTTTCTTAGCCTGCAGTTCTAGATACAGACTTTCCCAACGAGTGCAATTTAGTCTTTAGTTACTCTGGTGTTCAATTTCATCAATTGCTTCAATTTCAACTATTTCATGTTTTCCTTTCCATTTCAAAAACTCTTGATTGAATCTAGAACACTATTGGTGTGTCGGTATTAGGCAAACTATAGACTTCTTTTATCCAATCTTTCTTGCAAATGACTTTAGCTGCTGTGTTTTCAGTTGTGAACAAGTTCTTTAGTAGCCGACTCTCTAAAGCTTGTTTACCATGTTTCGTCAAGACCCCAATTCTTATATCTTTAAAAACGTTTCCATAATCCTCATCACTTATTTGCCGCATATTCTTTATAATGTCTTTATATTCAAAATGTAACCAAATGTCTATATTTCCAATACATCCCAACGTTGTTCTAGTGTCTTTAAGCACAGGTCTTTTAAAACCTGGTTGTCCTTTTACAGGATTTGGCTGTAGTAGATCTCCAAATACAATTAAATATTTTCCTCCAAACAGCACATTGTATTCTGTTTTTAAAATCTGTTGCATTCTTAAGTGTACAAAGACAACCATTACATTTGAGCTCATGCTCACCTCATCGATGATAAAAAGTTTCATTTTCTTCAGTATTCTTGATACTTCATAACAACCTTCTCCAGACAGCTTCTGATATTCCAATGTATTCTCATGTTCAACTGGTAGCATAAGCAATGTATGTGAAGAAATTCCTTTAATATTGTGTGCTACTAATCCAGTTGGAGCTGTTACATCACAAGATAAATGAGAATCTGTAGTTTTCGGTAGATGACTGGTCAAAACTTTAATTAAAAATCTTTTACCAGTTCCAGCTTGCCCACTAATGTACATCAGAATAAGTTTAAAAATGTACATTGGCTTTATTTTCTTTTCATGCTACAAACCATGTTGTATCTGTTTTGTCACTTGTACATATATTTCTTGTTGTTCAATGTTTGTTTTTTCTTCTAAATGTTTCAACATAATATTATCCTGTTGTGCTTGTTGCATAACTTTTCTAAATCATTCATGGCTATTGCTGCTTCATTTTTGATTATTAGGTGTCCAAGTGGATCTTGACTCAGCGGACCAGAACTTTGATTATCTAGAGAACCATTATTAGCTATTTCAGCTGCAATAGTGTTTTCTTGTTCAATCTCATCATTTAACATTTATAGATATGTTTGGAAAATTGTGCATTGAATGATATCTGTACATACATTAAAATAATCTTCATAGCTGTCAGAATTTTGTTTCATTATGCCATGGCTTGAACAGTTTTCTAAATAGAAAAAATCTCTCTTATCCAGAGTTTCACACCTGATTTTTCTGTGGTTAATAAGATTTTCTTTGGCATGTTTTACTAAACATCCGTCACATCCAATGACTGCAATTTTTTTTTGTACAATATTTTCTCTAACATTTCTTTTAAAGCTGTAATGTTGAAGTATTTCTTACAGACATAGCTTTCCCAAATGTGAACTCCTTTTGGGATAGTATGTATCCAACATATTAGTTTTTAAGAATTTGTGCACTTTATGGTTCATTCAGTGCTAACTATTTGATTTCTTCTAATGTTTCAATACTCTATTTCATGCGCAGGCAAAACCTACCCTTACCCAAATGATGCCTCTTGACTTTGATTATAAACTAGAACAGCACTAGCATGCCGAACATTCATGGGATCCCATCTCTCTGTAGGAAAGCATTTTTTAAGCTAAAGTTGTACTATTTTATGCTAAGACTCTTCTCTTGTGAAATTTCTTCCCACATTTCTTTAATCTCTGTCTTTTCTGAATTAGGTATATATGATATAACATACAGTGCAACAGCAATTGAATATCCATGTATGAATTCCGCATTTTTAAAATAACTGGATTGTAGTCATTATCATACTTTGACTGTTCTGTACTTTTTAAGTTTTTTTATGTATCCTTGGGAGATTTCTGAGTTATTGTATGCCTTACTGCTGACGAAAAATAGTCTACTCTTCCTTTAGAAATTATTGGACGTGAGAATCCAAAACAACACTTTGTATAAAATTTCCCTTTAGACTTGCATTTTCGTTGACAGTTTTTTCCACACCGGTGACTTTGAAAATGTAAAACTTGTTGTCTCAAACTCTTTTCTCCTCCTTCTCTTGGAATGTCACAGTTAACATAATGTTAAATGAACGACAATACAGTTTCATCAGTATCAGTTCCACATTTTGGAGCATTCTTTATGTATATTATTGTGTGTATATGAGGAGCACCTCTGTCTTGGTATTCTTTTCGCAAAAAAAAATCTGTAACTTCTCCAAGAGCACAATTATTTTTATTGCAGATAATTGACATCATAGTTTGAACCTATGGTTCAAAACCTGCACACAATTACATGATCCAAACAACAGAGTTCTTGCTGTGTCTTCATTTGATTTGTTATTATATTTGAATTTTTTTCTCATAGCAATTCAAGTAAATCTTCACAAGCATATTCGGCACAGCTAAGTGTTACAAACTATGTTGGTGTACCTAAGTTTCTTAACATACATTTAAGTTGACTGTAACAATGAAACTAATATTCATTTTTACCATGTTGACATGCCATGAAATTAATTAACTGTGATTCTGAATTTGTATCTCTTTGTGCAACTTTGTCCATGTATTCTTTTGAAGAAACATGATTAATGAATTCCTGTTTTTAATATGTGGTTCACTGCATATGATTGAAAAGACAATTCACTTTCAAACAGAAGATGAAATATATATGGAATGCACTGTTGAAATCTAGGATCTTCAGAGTATAATCTTGTCGAGTGGCATTCTGAAGCTGGAATGCATACAGGTTGCTCATTAAATTGTCCACCTTCTCCAGTGGGTAACAGCTGTGGAAAAAAATTAGCTTATAAGCTTTTTTCCTATATACTCATTGGAGAGCCCGTAGGGTTTTTCATCAGAAATAATTCAATGCTGTTTCCGATCACTTCTTTTGAATGTAGAGGATGTATCGTGTAATGTTCACAAATCTCTTCACTCCTGGACTTGTTCACTTTTTCTATTTGTCCACTTGAAATCTCTGATTCATCTTCTAAACATATCACTTGCTCATCGATATTTACAGTTTTATAATAAATATTGTTCTCTGCAAGATATAATGTACGTTTTTAGAGTTTATTAGCATCTACAAACTCTTGCCATATTTTTCCTCTCAGTCTTAACAATTTCAATATTTTTCTTAAAATCTAAAGATAATTACACACCTCTTCCTTTCAGAACTCTTTGTAAATTTGTTGGTGGCAGCTTACCTGTGTTAGGCTGAATATGAATTATGGATTGGCATGAGTGTACAGATTGAAAGAGAACTGACTCATATGCATCCAAATCTGCTAGTTCCCCTGGAATAGCTCCTAACTCTAAGTTTGTAGGTACTGCTCTAGCTGGAATTTTGTTCTCTTCTAATTCGTTGTAACAATATTTACAAAACGTTGATCAGTACCTGACTCAAATCAACCTTCCACCACAAGTAACCACTTGTCACTGTTTCCTTTTTCACTTTTGAAAGATAAATTACCATTCCCTGGTGTGATGAATACATCGACAGCAAATACAAATATAGTTTGGATTTTCAGATGACGCTGTCTTAAAGTTTGTAATTTCTTGTACAAACTCATCAATACTAATCTCCTTCCTGTGTTCTTCAACATCTACATTATCAAGCTCTTACTTTCTTCACACTACTGTTGTTAACTTAAAAAATGAAACGGTGGATCATCATAAAAGGTTTTTACATAATACACTTTACTTACTAACTTCCACATTCCTAATTAATGTACTACTACCATTCTTAAGTGATAAAAAATAATTTTACACACTTTTCTTGAAAGACAAGCCAGACAATGTTCATGAAATTTAGTATGTTTTCTTACATTACATGTATCTAGTGCTTGTAACATCCTAATCTTCTGTTTAATACTTTTTTTACATACTCTTGTAAAAGAATTTGCAATTCGTCAATAGATTCCTGTTGAATACTGCAAATACTTGTACAATCCCACTTAAATACAGGAGCTTGTATACGCTTCCCTTGCACTTTTTCAGCTACAACTTCGTCTACATGCTTAACAACCATTTCTTCTTTTGGAATGGTACAACTATCATTCATTTCATCAGTGATGTAATATGTGATGTCATCAGCAGTACATTGCGTGTGCATAAGTTAGAGTTAGCTGAACTAACTATAATGGGGGAGTTTCACTGGTATTGTACGAGTGAAATGTCCAACTAATTATAACGCCACTGAAACCTATGGTTTTTTCTGTGAATTTTTAGATTTTTTAAAAGCTAATTCCTAACTATAACGTGCCTGAAACCTATGTTTTTTCATGGAATTTCATTGTTTTTTTAAATGTTAATTTGTAACTATAATGTATCTGAAACCTATTGTTTTTTCAGTTAATTTCTAAGGTGTTTTAAATGCTAGTTTCTAACTATTCTTACAGAAAAAACACACAGAAAAAAGAAAAATAAATGCAGAAAGAAGCAACAGTAGTCCTCAAAGATGAAGAAAAGTGCAGGAAGGAGGAAGACATGCAGAAAGAACAAACAGAGGAGCGGAAAGAGGCCTTATTACAAAATCATCCTGTATCCTCAACTTTTTCAAATAGGTACTGGTGGTAACTGACTCTGACCAACCAGTCCTAGAGCTAATTCTATGCTAAAAGACACTTATAATACACTTTAAACACCTACATACACTAGGGAACACTATGCATTGGGGTACTCCTGTTATTAGCATGACCTCCTCTTTAAGCTCAAAGTATATATTAGGGTAGGAGGATTAAAACTACCTTTTAAAACGTGCCACAAGGCACTTTTGCACACTGGTGAAGGGAGGGGGGCTGAGCTGACGTGTGTAAACATGCCCTGTGGCCGTTTTAATTTGGTGGATAAAGTTCCCTTGAACCCTGAGTGTCCCTTGGGTACAACTAGCCCACCAGGTATCTCCAGTTAGCATCACAGTGCTGCGTTGCAAAGAGGTGTAAAAATCGGTACGCCCTGGACCACCTCTCTGCAACGCAGCGCAGTGGCGCTTACTGGAAGCAGATTGGAGGGGAATTATTTCCCCAACTTAAAACTTGTCACAGGGTGTGTTTGCACACGTCACATCAGGCCCTGTGCCCTCCCTTCAACACTGTGTAAACATGTCCTGTGGCCGTTTTAAGTTGGGAGATTAAGTTTCTTTTATTCCTGAGGGTCCCTAGAGTCTAACTAGCCCACTAGGTACCTCCAGTAAGTACCACAGAGCTGCGTTGCAGAGAGGTATAAAAAGAGACACAACCTGGACCATCTCTCTGCAAAGCAGCGCAGTGGCGCTTACTGGAAGCACCTGATGGTCTAGTTAGGCCCCAGGGGCCCTCAGGATGGAAGGGGAATTATTTCCCCAAATTAAAATGCGCCATAGGGCCTGTTTGCAGACGTCACCTCAGGCCCCGCCCCCTCCCTTCCCCACTGTGTAAACACGCCCTTGGCCATTTTAAGTTGGGAGATTAAGTCCCCTTGAATCCTGAGGGTCCCTAGGGGCAAATTAGCCCACTAGGTACCTCCAGTAAGCACCACAGGGCTGTGTTGCAGAGAGGTGTAAAAAGGGGCACCTTTCTAAAACACAGCTTTCTGGGGCATACTGGAGATACCTGTTGGGCTAGTTGGCCCTAGTTGGGCTAGTTAGCCAACTTCCATGGAGCACAATAGCAACAACAGACTCATACTGAATTGAAAACGTGCGACCGAATCATACAGAAAAAGAGTCCGATGTGACCAACTTGTATGCGAATGCTGCAACATATTGCAGTGTGAATGTGACAGACTTGAGCCACCCTGCTAATACATGAACAAACATCCGGTGCAGTCAACAGAACGTTTTATTTATGCTCAACAAAATACAATAGAAACAAACATAATAAGTCCAAACAAGCAGTGTCAATGTAAAAAAAGAAAAAAGGAATAGTTAAAATAAGCCACACCCACAATTCCACCTATATAAAGAGCTAAAATCTTTACCATGATCCTTTGCAACTTCAACAGAACCGCCAGCACATACTACTATTGTACTGGACTGATACATTTACTCACAACTTATCCACCACACAATCTGTACACTACTATTAGCTGTTAACTACTACACACACACATTTACTCATACACACTCCCCCTCACCTTCACACTCACCCACACATCCAGCTCCACCACCACACATCACCACGCCCCCAAAGAAGTGCTCAACCTTCACAGAGATAGAGTTGGAAGTCATGGAAGATGAAATTCTCAGATTAGAGCCACAGTTATTCAGTCAAACAGACACCCCTGTCCCTGAGAAACAAAATGTGAGAGAGGATTGTCAACATATTGAACGCTCAAGCGGCATGCCTGCGCTTAATGGACAATATCAGAAACAGGTACTATGATGTGCAAAGAAGGGTCAAGAATCTGATTGGCAAAGACCATGTCTTCCTCCAGCAGACTGGGGGTGGCCCTTCTGCAACTCCTGAACACTTCGCTTCCTGGGATGAGAAGGTGCATCTATGGAAATTCAGGAGCACCAGAGCCTGGTGAGTACATACTCAAATAGCCAATATTGTCAGCAAATACACATACACAGCCAACACTGTCAAGGGGACAGTGATACAAATAACTGTTAGCAAAGCCATAACAACATGAAGCAAATGAGCATGTGATGTGTATGCCAGTTTGACAAACATAATACATGCAATCTCAGAGTAACATGTAACTATTTCATGACAGTACCAACTTACCAACAACACTGCAAGACTTGATGCTCAAAACAGCATCCATCACTGTCAGCCATCTTGCCAGCACTGTTCCACTCACTTACAGGGAAGCGGAGTCTCAGGAAGGAAGGTTGGGATTGCTAAACTTTTTGTCAAATTTTGTGTCATTCCGTTCAGCACTTCAGGCTGTAGCCATGTCTAAAATTGCCTATGGAAATTAACAAGGAGAAAACACATTTTGGGTCCCCTCCTTGTTCTAGTTCTCCGTTTAATGAAACACCCTGAAACTTTCAAGTCAAAATGTATATACCGATATATTACCTACTGGCAAAATCTCAAAATTCTATTTGGAATAACTTTGGTGCCGGTTGACGAATCTGCCTGAAAATTTCCTCAAATTTGCCTCGCGGAGCTCCGGTCTTCCTTGAAAGTTTCGGGGGGATTCGTCAAGCGGGGGCCAAGATAAAAGGGGGTCCCAAAACGTGTTTTCCCCATGTTAATTTCCATAGGGTGGTCGAACTCACTTTTAGCCCGAACGGCTGAATGGTTTTCCACAAAACTTGGCAAAATTGTAGGTACTGGTAGGCCAATGTGCCTTTGCTATGTCTCAAGATATGTGCTCCAGTGGATTTTGAGTAATTTAGGTTCAAAAAAATATATATATCAATAGACGCGCCCCGGTGCGCGCACCGGGAGCGCACCGGGCGCGACAGGTGACTTGACCGTGGAAAGCTGATTGGCTCACCGGTCTGTAAACATTCAAAACAGTCCGGAGCGGCCACCGTCTTGTGTCTCTGTAGGAACCAAGAGGTGGCAAAAAAAAGGGGGAAATGACCATAAGGGGGCAGGGTAGACCCCCCCTGACCCCCTGGGTTTGATGTGGGGGCTATAATAGGGTCCCGCGGGGCAACAAAACAAAATTCGATTTGCGCATGGGGAGCGCCCGGTACGCGCTTCGGGGAGCGGACCGTGGAGCGTAGCATGGGGAAAACCCAGTTTATTCACTGTGTCACCTCTACGACCCTTTCTTGCATCAATATGTCCCGTTTGCATACATTACACCTGACGTAGGTATAATGTGGCGCAGGGGCTTACAAAGTGACGCATCTACCTAGATGCGTCACTTTGTAAATATGACTGAATAAGGTGCATTATTTACAGCACTGGTGCGTCACAAAAAGTGACGCACCAGTGGCATTAAAGTGACGCATGGCCTCATTAATGAGGCCTTCAGTCTTCTAGTCATGCGTCATATTAAATATATGACATATTATGTCGGAAGTACTTACAGATACGTCAGTATTTCAGACGTATCTGTAAGCGCAAAAGTGATGCATTGCTGGAGTGTGTCACAAAAATGATGCAACTCCAGCAATGCATCCTTTCACACGGGGCCAGGCCCCATGTGAAAGGGCCTGCACGCCTGCTGTGAAACAGGCGTAAGATTTGGACGCAACAGCGTCATAAAAGTGACGCAGTGTTTTCTCATAGATTTCACTGCGTCACCTCTATGACCCTTTCTTGCGTCAATACGTCCATTTTGCATACATTACACCTGACGTAGGTATAATGTGGCGCAGGGGCTTACAAAGTGGCACATCTACCTAGATGCATCACTTTGTAAATATGACTGAATAAGGTGCATTATTTACAGTACTGGTGCGTCACAAAATGTGACGCACCGGTGGCGTTAAAGTGACGCATGGCCACATAAATGAGGCCTTCAGTCTTCTAGTCATGCGTCATATTAAATATATGACGTATTATGTCGGAAGTTCTTACAGATACGTCAGTATTTCAGACGTATCTGTAAGCACAAAAGTGATGCATTGCTTATCACTCTGGTAAAATAAGATCATAGAGGAAATAGATAGTAATTTTTGGCTTCCAACATCACTATCGGCTGACTCAATGCCAGGTATAGATGTGGAGGAGCTGTGGTCAGCCTCTCGTGTAGTACTATGGGACCTGGTTAAACCTGCGTGGCTCCGCAGGAACCACCTTTTCACAATACATAGGGCATACTATTCCCCGCAGAGGCTGACAAAGTTTTCTTTAACAGGCCCGGTCTCATGCCCAAGGTGTGGGCTAGCTGCAGCATCTGACATCCATATGTTTTACGAATGTCCAAATATATCTTCATTCTGGGACTCCATTGGGAACAAACTATCCCTGTCATTGGGTCAACACATTTCCATTGACCTTGTCCTTGTTATCTTCGGCTTGAGAGGCAAAGCCCGTAATGCTGCTTCTAATTTGTTATTTTATTCTATCCTGGCAGCACGCAGGGAGATCTGCAGGCACTGGAAAGATGTTCAGCCGCCCACCATGCATGAATGGCGTTCATCGCTTCTCCAGATTTCCAAACTTGACCTGGCCAGGGGAGGGAATCCTATTAGGAGAGCTTTTTGGACACTGTTAGGGTAGCAGTGTTGAGCCTGTTTTTTTTTTCCCCAGGTCCTCTGATTAACGCGTGCATTGCCTACCCTTGTATCTATGGCAAGAAGCCATGGTGCCTAAGGGGCCTCGGTATCTCGGGCACTATCTACCAACTAACAGCCCTAAGCAAGATCTTTTATGGCTTGTGTGAATGTGCTGCTGGGAACTGGCCTCTTACAACATCCCTGCCAGCTAAACGCTGAGACAGTACAGAAACACAACCTAATTTTCTGCTCTGTGGAAATTCATACTTTTGATAGATTGGAGCCATGCACGCAAATGAGGATAAAATAAATAAAAAAATAAATAAATAATAAAAAAAGTCATGCATTGCTGGAGTGTGTCACAAAAATGATGCAACTCCAGCAATGCATCTTTTCTTACCCTTCCACGCCCTAGTTCCTTTTCAACATTTTCTTTGAATATCCACATTCCCCATGTTCACTCTCCTTCTCCTCACTTTCCTTCCAAACACTCACCTTCTTTCAGTCCCCCTACATCACTTCCTTTCTCCTCTTATACCTTTCTGTTCTTTCTTACTGATTTTCCTTTCCATTATCAATGCACTCCACTTCACTTACTCTTTTTCATTTTTTTAAGAATATAGCTCTTTGATGAGAATTGGAGGTAGTTCTGAAAAGAACTTTTTTTTTTCTTCTTTTTTCTTTTTTTAGAACAGAAAGAAAAACAGGGAATGGAAACTGCTCAACAGGAACAAAAAAACAAAAAAATTAGGGCTGGGAACGGCAGCGATGGTTCTCCAATGCTCGAACCATGAGCAGGACACTTTGCTCCCCAAAGGTAAGTAGTTGATCGCAGTATCTGCATTTCAGGACACCTTTGTTGAATGCAGGCTGAATGAAAGGAACCAGCTCCTGCGATCGCCCCCTCACGGAAGTAGTTGCTCCTCCGGTGGATGTAGAGGTCCCATCACTGGGAACCTTTTGTGCCAGAGCCCTGACACTTTCCCTGAAAAAATTCTGGGGGTGCCTCCTCTCCACATGACGAAGCATTGTGAAGTTCCCAAAAGAATATTTATTTTTGGGGTCACCCCGTGACAGGACTTTTTTGCAGATCCTGCACTCCACTTTAGGAGCATTCACCTTTTTCTGGCCATCTGGTATGGAAAAAAAATTCCATATGAAATTCTCTTTCACCTTTGGCTGAGGAGGCTCTTCATCAATGAATTCAGGCTCATCTTCACTGCTGGATGGTCTGGCAGCCATGATTAACCAAGCAAGATCGAAGAGTCACAAAAGTGAAAAAAGAAGTGAAGGAAATGGGTGGGGATTTCATTCTTTGTAAAAAAAACTGTTAGCAACCAATGAAAGGTGTTATTTTAAGGTCACATGACTTGATGCACTGACGCTGCGCGCACCGGAGCGCTTCCGGGAGCGCCGACGTGGCGCGAACGTAGGCGCTTCCGGGGGTGCATACGCGGCGCGCCGAAGTGACGTTTTGATAGTTTCACGGAAATGCAAAATTATTTTCATTTCCTTATTCTAAAAAACTGCTTTTATATGTATGGTACTAAATGTCTTGCGTTATTATTTACTTTTCATTCATATTTTTTCACAAAAATGCAAGTAGCGCTCTGGGTGTGCTCTCCGGAGAGCTTACCGGTGCGCAGACCCAGAGCACCCCAAAAAAATGATTAAAAAAAAATTAAATAAATATTATTATAAAAAAAATAATACTAAATAATACTCACACAAAACAGCACATTTTTAAAAAAATCGTAGGTTACAAACTCGATATAGAAAGGAATTAGCATTTAAAAAACCTATGATATTCACTGAAAAAACCAAAGGTTTCACACCAGCTATAGTTAGGAATTAGCATGAATAGGTGTATCACTACATATGATGAGTGAGTATATGTATGAGTGACTATATAGGACTGTTGGTGAATGAGTGGATGTGTATATAGATGGTGGAATTACTGAATTGTTTGTTGTAACTGGTATGGTATCTCCATTTTTTTGAAAATATTAATTTCTATTTTTGAATATGTGTTTTAAGGGTTACATGACACTGAAAGGAGGTCTGTCAGTGATATCATGAGTGATGTCACTGACCATGTCATGAGTGATGTAATATGTGACATCATCAGCAGTGCATTGCAGGCGTGCAAGTTATAGTGAGTCCAACTAACTATAAAGTGGGAATTTCAATGGTTTTATGTCTGAAAAATTTCCAGGTAACTATAACTGGTGTGAAACCTATGTTTTTTTCAGTGAATTTAATAGGTTTTTTAAATGCTAATTCCTAACTTTAACTGGTGTGAAACCTCAGTGAATATATATATATATAGTTGCAGGCTGTGTTTAAATAAAAGAAACTTCGCCTGAAGAGCTGTGGTGGTTTGAGTCTCCTTCTTTGCCGCCTGCATTGTGGGTTGGAAGTGGTTGGAGTTACGCACTGCATATATATATATATATATATATATATATATATATATATATATATATATATATATATATATATATATATATATATATATATATATATCTGTATTACCTACTAGCGGTCGCCAGAAGGCAGTTATAGTAAGGACCTCGTTTCCATAGGAAATCCGCAACATTCTATTGGGAATAACTTTTGCTCCGGTTGATGAATCTTCGCAAATTTCTCAAAGAAGATGGCCCTCTCTGCTCCGCTCCTTCCCTGAAAGTTTTGGGGGAATTTGTCAAGTGGGGGCTGAGAAAAAAGGGGGTCCCTAAACATGTTTTCCCTATGTTGTTTTCCATAGGACCATTAGACACGGCTACACGGCTACACAACGTGAAAAGGGGGCAGGGTAGAGGGCTCGGAAGGACCCGGAAGGCCCAGAAAACATTTAAATAATTTTTTTTATTGCAGGGTACGCGCATGGTGCACACACCCGTATGTGCACGGTGCGCGTACGTCGGCAAAAAAAATACAGTTAAATAACAAGTTTGAGTGTTTAGATGTTGGTTGGCTCTAAAAAGAGCCATTGTGTTCATTGAGTGTTTTTTGTACATACAAGTAAGTACCGATGCAGAGTCTAAAGTTCAAGAGGAAGACTCTGTTCCCCTCATCTGTGAAATGAACACCGTCTCCTCTATAAATGCCTCACATGTTGTAACACAAGTTGTTGTGGTATATAGAACCCATACCATAGTCTCTAAGGAAAGCTGAAACAGACTTATTCACATGTTTCCTTGCTTTCTCAATCTGCGGACAATATTGGTTGGACTAGTTCCATTATTGCCTTTGGCATATATTGGAATATACAAAGGCAGTTTGTGGAAAAAGTGACATCAATTGCCCAAAGGTGCCCTTTAAAAGCATTTCAAGACCTACCCCATTCAAAAGTGCCCAGGTCATTGCCATCACAGTGCACAATTATAAGGTCAGGGAGTGGGAGATGCAAAAAGGATTTTACCAATGGCATCAATTGCTGACATCTGAATTCTCTCTGGCCAATCCACATAATATCCACATTTGGTAAACCAAGGTTGAGAAAGCATCTATTTGCTGCATACCTTTCACTCCAGAAAATATAGCTTTGTCCCACAATCCACACTGCAAGCATCTTGAAGGTAGATCTGGTTGTACTCAGATGGGCTCTGGAAATGAAATGGCAGTTTGAAAAGTAGGAGTTTAGAAAAAAATGTGGATGATATTCAGTGCACTTGAAAAAAAAAGAAATGATTAGTGGTTTCTGAAAATTCAACATTGAAAACTAGGGTGCATGCTACTGTTTTTTTAAAGGAGTAATGCTAATGGTTGAGAAAAAGTCATTGAAAGGAACATTGCACAGGATAAGCTGGTAAATTGAGAAGTCAAACACCCTTGCTGGTTTGGATTGTAAAATGTTGTGATGAACCTTTCACCTGTGTGTTCAGTTAGGTGTTCTTTGTAACAGGCAGAGGGAGCAGTGGGGGAAGGTTGAACATTATGTGAGTTTGAAAGTGTTGAAATATCGAACCAAATAAAATGTTAGTTTGGTTTGAATTTGTGTGGGAAGAAATGTAATTGGTTATCTACATGAATATGTGTGCAAAATGAGAGGGAAGCAATGTCATTCTATAGTTCCAGTGACTGATGCACAATTCAGAGATTCTGCTTAAGAAAATCTGGTGTGTGATTGACACTGTTCTAAATCTGCAAAAGCATTTTTAAAGGTGAGTTGTTAATTTGTAAGGGGATCTTTGTTGTGCACTTTAAGTTAATAAGAAAAATGTGTTCTAATGTGGAAGCAGGAGTTTGTTTGTCTGATTCTGAATTTGGCTGCTTTGGGAAAAAGATTGTGATAGGAGTATTTGGTATGTTAATGTGTTTGAGGAGATATTTTTTGCAGTACAGTGCTGTTGTTAAAAATGTACTGTGTACATGAAGTGGTCTAACCACTTACACACTTGTATATCAGGGTTAGAATTATCAGATAGTCTCCTTGCAGTCTAGTAAAGATCCTGGGTATGCTGTAGAAATGCCATAGAAAATCTTTCAGTAGCAGATAGTAATCATTTCAGTGAATTGCAAGGGATATTTTTATTTGTCTAGAATTACAATGTGCATCAGTGTGTTTTGGGGAATATTGTGTCAGAATCACTTGCTCGGTGCATGTGTTTGCAGACATGGGAATACATGTACTCATGGAGTGAGTTAGGCTTTAAGACACACAGTGTTTATACTCCTAGCCCTTGCATGATACCAAACACTGCCCAAACACAATTGTATTGCTCTAAACTCAGAAATATCAATCCCACCATGACCCCCTACACTGCCTGAACACCACTGCACTGTCCTAAACACTGAAAAGATGTCCCTAGCAAAACCTTTTAAACTCTTTCAACACTACTGCACTGCTCTAAAGCCTGAAACACCATTCTCAGTGAATGCCCCTATAATGCTGAAACACCACTGCACTGCCCTAAACCCTGAAACAGCACTCCCTGCATGATCTCCTACACTGCCGAAACACTGCTGCTGTGCCTTAAACTCTGAAAAAATACCACCTGCTATACCCCCTACACTGGGTGAATACTACTGTAGTTTTCTAAACCCTGAAACAGCACTCCTAGCAAGACCCTCTTTCACTGTAGTAATCATTTTACTGAATTGCAAGGGATACTTTGATTTGTCTAAAATCACAGTGTCAGTCAGTATTCATTTCAGAAAATTGTGGCAGAATAATTAGCTTAGTTGATGTGTTTAAAAATATGGGAATACATGTACTCATGAAGTGAGTCAGGCTTTAGGACATGTAGTGCTAGAAAGTCCTATGCAGTATGTCTAACAGGCCTCTTAATTCCCAAATAGTCTCCATGCTGTGTAGTAAAGATCCTGGGTGTGCTGTAGTAATGCCATAGCAACTCTCTCTGTAGTATAGGGTATCCATTTCAGTGAATTGCAAGGGATATTTTTATTTGTCTAGAATTACAATGTGATTCAGTGTGTTTTTGGGAATATTGTGACAGAATCACTTGCTCGGTGCATGTTTTTGCAGACATCGGATTACATGTACTCATGGATAAGCATGGGCAAATTTTGCGAATTTGCAATCCGCGAATTTGCGGATTTGCGAATTCGCAATCCGCAAAATTTGCGAATTCGCAGATTTTTTTTTGCGTGCTCACGGGTGTTCGCGAGGCGCTTTGCAATTTCGCGGGTTTTTTTGCCTGCTTAATCACTGCCACCCTCTTGTTTTTTATGCCCATCTGCCCTCTGTACCACTCGTTTCCGTGCCCTTCTGCCCCACTCATTTTTTGTCCCCTTCTGCCCTCTGTCCCATTTTTGTGCCCTTCTGCCCTCAGCCCCACTTAGAATGGTGCCGGCAAGCTGCCAGCGCCATTCGAAAATAGCTAGAAATAGCTTTAACAGGAAGCACTAATAGATAAAGTAAAGCATGTGCTCCAGTTGAAGGTCAAATTAAGTTACACAATCATTAATCACCCCAAGTTTGGGGTGATTAATGATTGTGTAACTGAATTTGAGCAGCACCTGCTTTACTTTATCTATTAGAGCTTCCTGTTGAAGCTGACTTTTGTAACTAATTTAGAATGGCTCTGGCAGCTTGCCGGCGCCATTGTAAAAGAGTTACAAAAGTCAGCTTGAACTTTTGACCCAATCCGTTCCGCTCATGGATTTTGCGGGAAATTCGCGAATCTCGGGGATTGCGAATTTACTGAAAATCAGCGAAATCCGCGAGCGGAACGGATTTTCCACCCATGCTTACTCATGGAGTGAGTTAGGCCTTAGGACATGCAGTGCTTTATACTCCTAGCCCTTGCATGATACCATACACTGCCCAAACACAACTGTATTGCTCTTAACTCAGAAATATAAATCCCACCTAGACCCACTACACTGCCTGAACACCAATGCACTGTCCTAATCCCTGAAACACCATCCCCAGCAAAACCTGCTAAACTCTTTCAACACTGTTGCACTGCTCTAAACCCTGAAACACCATTCTCAGCGAATGCCCCTATAATGTTGAAACACCACTGCACTGCCCTAAATCCTAAAACAGCACTCCCTGCATGATCTCCTACACTGCCCGAACACTGCTGCTGTGCCTTAAACTCTGAAAAAACAGCCCCTGATATACCCCCTACACTGGGTGAATACTACTGTAGTTTTCAAAACCCTGAAAATGCACTCCCAGCAAGACCCTATTTCACTGTAGTAATCATTTTACTGAATTGCAAGGGATACTGTCATTTGTCTAAAATCACAGTGTGAGTCAGTATTCATTTCTGAAAATTGTGGCAGAATAATTAGCTTAGTTGATGTGTTTAAAAATATGGGAATACATGTACTCATGAAGTGAGTCAGGCTTTAGGACATGTAGGGCTAGAAAGTGCTATGCAGTATATGTGTCAGGCCTCTTAATACCAAAATAGTCTCCATGCTGTGTAATAAAGATCCTAGGTGTGCTGTGGAAATGCCATAGCAACTATTTCTGTAGCATGTAGTAATCATTTCAGTGAATTGCAAGGGATATTTTTATTTGTCTGGAATCACAATGTGAGTCAGTGTGTTTTTGGAAATATTGTGATTGAATCATTTGCTCTGTGCATGTGTTTGCAGACATGGGAATACATGTACTCATGGAGTGAGTTAGGCTTTAGGATATGCAGTGCTTTATATTCCTAGCCCCTGTATTAAACCATACGGTGCCCAAACATAACTACACTGCTCCAAACTCAGAAATACCAGTCCCACCATGACCCTCTACACTGCCTTAACACCACTGCACTGTCCTAAACCCTAAAATACCATCTGTAGCAATTCCTGCTAAACTGCTTGAACACTACTGCACTGCTCCAAACCCTGAAACACCATCCTCTACAAATGCCCCTATAATGCTAAAACACGACTGCACTGCCCTAAACCCTGAAACAGTACTTCCTGCATGATCTCCTATACTGCCCGAACCCTGCTGCTGTGCCTTAAACATACTTATGGAGTGAACCACACTTTACAACATATAGTGCTTCTAATTGCTATGTAGTATGCTAGTAGTGGTCTATAATTGTAAAAAAAAAAGTTAACATGTTTGTTTTTCTTCACAACAGATTTTTATTATCTACACAAAGAAAAACCATCATGCCTTCAAAGACTGAAAAAAGAAAACATATAAACAGACTTACATTTCCAAGAAAAAACAAGTACAAGATTTATCTAAACAACAATGTGTGGAAAATAGAAGAAAGCTCCTGGTAAGACAACAAAGGATTTTATAAGGAAAATAATACAAACTAAAAAAAAGTGTGGAGAATCTGGAAAAAAAATATCTGCAACTACAAAGAAAAACCAGAAAAAAAGAAAAATGATGGAAAACTATGTGGTAAAGAAATTGTGTATAGTAAAAGATGAAAAAATCAGTTTGCTGAAATTCGAAAGCGAATGTTTTATAACAGAGTTGTTTTAAATGTATTAAAAAATATAAAGAATTGTAAAAGAAAAATAGCTTTTTATAATAAAAAGAGACATATTCAAAGTATTGTTGAGAAGGCTTTTGAATTAAAAAACAAGTTGTTTATTTTTGTAATCAATAGAATTTGAACACTACATAAGCTGATCAATGTTATGAAGGCCAAAAGTAAGTGGAAAAGCCTAATTAATAGAGCTAATATTTGTAATGTTTTATCTGGAGAATGGAAACATAGTTTAAGTTGTGAGCCGTTTTTGAATGAAGAGAGTCACCTTCAGAGTAATGATTTGTTGCATGGAGTTGACACCAGTGGTCGAGCTTATGAGGTTAAGAATGTTTGTCCGATTGAAAAAGAGAAAATTGTCCCTAGAAATGCAGAAGAGGTGTAAGCTGATAAAGTTTTAGGGAGACGTCCTAAGGCTCCAGTGTACACTTGGAATTGTAGTAGTATTTGTATTGTACGACAGGATTCAATTGATTTTTTTTGCAATTTCTCACGTAAGTATACTAAGAAAAGTGTTAAACAAAAGATTAAGATGTTGCAATAATTAGACCCTTGCAGAGTGAGAGAAAAAACGGGTTTGCAAGATCATTCTCTGGGTTGTCTTTCAAAAAAGTATGTCAGAGTGTTTTTCACCATTTTAGGATGTTAGCAGTGCATCATACTCAAGTGAGGAAATTAGTGAGAAGGTTGTATTATGCAAAAAGTCCAGCACTTAGGCTAAAACAGATAAACAGTGCTATTTTGCATGGATCTGAAGTAGATGTGAAGAACATTTGTGAAGGAATTGAGGTTAGTTACTTTGGTTCCAAAGAAGACAGTGCAAAAACTGATACATTAATAGAAGGATATGTGGAAGAAAATGTACAGAATTTTAGTACAGAAACTTTTGAGCAAGAAATTACAAGGTTTAAAGTCATTTCAGGTGAAATGCCAAACTTTTCTTGTATTTGTTGTAGACAAAATCATTATAAAAATCAGACCAGGTTAGTTGATCTATATTTAAAAAGTGAAAAGGAGAATAATTATCAGTGGAAGGAATTTGCAAAGTATTTGTTGGTAGAGAATTGTTTTGATTTGGGTTCTGATCAACGTATTTGTAAATATTGTTATAACAAATCAAATGAAAACAAAATGCCTGCTAGAGCTGTACATAATAATCTTGAGTTGGTAAATATTCCTGCTGTACTGATGGATTTACATACTTATGAGTCTATTCTTATTCAAAGTTTGCATCCATTTCAGGCTATTGTTCTTATTGAGCCTAAGACAGGGAAATTGCCTCCTTCAGATTTACAGAGAGGATTAAAGGGAAGAGTTGTACATTTGCCTCTAGATTTAAAGAAAAATATTGAAACAATTGGTGTAGAAAATGTGGAGGAGGAACCCCTAGTTATTTTAGTTAATGGCGTTCCTTCGAAGAGTAAGAAAATCTGGCAAGAATTAGTGGATGTTAGGAAAGTGAAAAAGGCAACGCTGTATTTGGTAAAAAATAATCAATACTATAAAAATGTATATGTAGGAGAAGAGGAAACAACTGTAGAAGAGGACAGTGATTTGTCAACTAGACTAATTGAAAAAGTGGATGTGTCCAGAACTGAAGAAATCTATGAACATTATAGTGTGCATCCACTTCAGTCTAGAGAAGTGATGGGGAATACTATTGAGTTATTCCAATTGAAAGAAGCGATAGGAAGTCCCATTAGTGTATTGGAAGAAGGCTTGGAAGCTCGTTGTTTCCCTCAGTTATTTCCAATAGGCAAAGGTGGACGATATGATGAATGACCTGTGCAGATTCCTGCATCTGAATCCCGGACATCAAGATTAAATGCAGAAGATCCGAGGTTTCGCCAATGTATTCCATATTTGTTTCATCTTCTGTTTGATGGTGACTTGTCTGGACTTTCTTATGCAGTGAAACATATACTAAAAAATGGAGAACATCTGCAAAATGTTTCGGTAAAGGACTTTATGGCTAAAGTCCAACAAAAAGATACTGTTTTGGAATCTCAGCTAATTAATCTCATGGCATGTCAGCGCGGTACTGAGTATTGGTACCGTCGTCATGGGGAATTGAAATGTATGCTAATAAACTTAGGAACTCCTACATGGTTCCTTACTCTAAGCTGTGCTGAGTATGCTTGGGAAGATGTACTTCAATTTCTTCGAGAGGCAAATGCAAACATAGAAAATATAGAATACAAGACACCTGGAGAAATGTGCTCCTTTGATCCAGTTAATGTATGCATGTATTTCAATCATAGATTTGAAGCTATGATGTCTTTTTTCACAAACAAAAAAATCCTCCTCTTTGAGAGGTTCTGGATTTCTTTTGGAGAAAGGAGTATCAAGCAAGAGGTGCTCCTCACATACATATGCTACTATCGATCAAAGATGCCCCCACATTTGGAACAGATTCAGATGACACAGTGATGAGTTTAATTGAACAATATTCTACATGTGCTGTACCAAAAAGTACAAAACAAAAGAATTTAAGACATCAAGTCTTACGGTTTCAAACCCATCGTTGTGGAAAATACTGTTGTCGAAAGTACAAATCTAAGGATAAGTTCAACACAAAATGTTGTTTTGGATTTCCACGTCCAGTAATATCAAAAGGAAGAGTGAACAATTTTATGTCATCTTTGCGACATACTGTCAGAAGAAAATCACTGAAAAATACCTACAACTTAAAAAGAAATGAAGAGTCAAAATACATAAATGACTATAACCCAGTCATTTTGTCCATGTGGAATGCTAACATGGATATTCAATATGTTGCAGACAACTCCATTGCTGTGACTCGATTTGCAACGTCTTACATTACTAAATCTGAAAAGACGGAACTAAAGTAAATGTGGGAAGAAATTTCTCATGAAAAGAGCCTAAGTAAGAAATTATACAGCTACAGTTTGAAGATGTTGTCTCATCGAGAAATCGGAGCATATGAATGTTCAGATCGCTTATCTTCTGCAAGTCTATACTCCAAATCTAGAACAATCATTTGGGTGAGTTTAGGTCTTGCAAGAACACGAACCGAGTTTTTAAATCTGTACAAGAAATTGAGTATTTAGCAGAGAGAGAACCAGATAGTACAGATATTTTGAAAACAAATATGTTGGACACATACTATTCAAATAGAAGTAATCATCTTGTCTGCCGCATTTGATACGGTAAATCATGGGATTTTACTGGAGAGGCTGAGGGTGGCACTGCCTTGCACTGGTTTCGTTCCTTCCTGCGGGATAGGAAGCAGGCTGTATCCCTTCCTCCGTTTCAATCTGCCTTCTCCCTGGTGTCTCATGGGGTGCTTCAATACTCATCCATTAGCCCAATTTTATTTAACGTGTATCTAAAACCACTGATCACGTTGATAAAATCTCACAGGCTAAAGGCCATCAATTACGCAGACGACACCCAACTCATCCTCTCCTGGGAGGGTGAGGAATCAATTCCTTTGGAATCCTTTCATGATTGTCTGCGAGACACGGCTAGCTGGCTACATAACAACTCACTATAGTGTAACACCGCCAAAACTGAGGTTTGGTTCTGTGCTGGAAGTCGGATCCCCGCCCCTTCCCGATGGACTTTTGTCCCCCTGAATCTTCGGCAAAACATCATCAAGTTACCACTGTTCGCAGTCTGGGTGTTATGATAAACAACAAACTGAGCATGGAAGCCCAGGTTGCGAAAACTGTGTCCACCTGTTTGGCCCTTACGCAAGATCTTCCCACTACTTTCCTTACAGGCCCGGGCTTCATTTGTCAGGTGTACTATTCTAAGTCGCCTTGACTACTGCCTGCTGCTAGACAGACTTCAAAGAGTACAATCTGCCGCTGCTAAACTGGCCCTTGGCTGGCCTAGGAGATCCTCGGCCACAGCGGCGATGGCCGAACTTCATTGGCTCCTGTTGAAACAACGGGTGGCCTTTAAGTCCCTCTGTCTCGTCTTCAAAGCCCTGCATGGAGTTGGGCCCAGCTCTCTGCAAGCCATGTTCGACTGGTACACCCCAACCAGAGCACTTTGTTCTACAACTGCTTGTCTTGTAAAAGTGCCTACATTTTAAAAAATGAGGTCCGGAGGCAGGTCTTTCGGAGTTGCAGCCGCTAAACTCTGGAACAGCATGCCCCTAGACATCCGGCAAACGAAAGAACTCCTTCCTATTAGGAAACGTGTCAAAACTTGGCTGTTCCCAAAGTGTTAACTTGACGGTTCACTACACTGCTATTCCTCTTCCCGTGCTCTCCCCCCATCTGGAGATATCTCAGCGCCAGGATGCCTGTAATGTGACAGCTGCGCTTTACAAATGTTGTAAATAAATTGTAAATAAATAAATCTTGAGAACGTTTGTCTCTATGAAGTACTGCAAAGTTATACTTTTAAGAGGAATATTACAGAAGATATCAATAAAGGAGTATATGCTGTGATTGTATCTGAAGGATGTTTAGTGAAACAAAGAAAAGGACATTTGATTGATCACCGAAAACTGAGTTGCGAAACTCCTGACTAAATGGAATTTTTATTATTTAGCTCTTTTGCAACTCTTTAAGCCATGGCGTACAGAACTGGAAGTACTTGGAGATTTTCACAGTTATGAAGATTCATTCAACGCAACTAAAAATACTATAGAATGTCCTGTTTTTACTAATTATCTGAAAATGTTGAATGACGAAATACAGCAAGAAGTTACAATTGCAGCAGAGATTGCTAGAGATAGTTCTCAAGACAGTCAAAGTTTTGCTTCGTTGAGTCAGGATCCACTAGGAGAACCAATTATCCAAAATGAAGCAGCAACTGCCATGGATGAGGTGGAAAGAGCAATGCAACAAGCTCAAGAGGATGTAATAAACTTAGAAGAATTGGAAAAACAACTAAATGTTGAGCAAAAACAAATATATGATAAAGTGACAGAACAGGCTGAGCATGGTTTATATCATGAGAAAAAAGAGTGCTCATGTACGTCATTTAAACCTGTCCGACTGTACGTGAGTGGAGAAGCAGGTACTGGAAAGAGTTTTATAATTAGAGGAATGCAACTTATCTACAGAAAAGAACACTCACTTGTGTTGTTACTGCTCCAACTGGGTTGGCAGCACATAACATTAAAGGGCTTACTTTACATCGTTTATTGATGCTGCCAGTAGAGCATGAAAATAAATTAGAATATCACAAGCTATCTGGAGAAGCTTGTTGTGAAGTTTCTAGAGTCTTGAAAAAGATTAAACTTCTCATTATTGATGAGGTAAGCATGACATCAAATTTAATGCGTGCCTTTGTGTATTTAAGAATGCAACAAATCCTTAAAACAGAGTATGATGTGTTATTTGGAGGCAAAGAGGTCATAGTTTTTGGAGATCTACTACAAATAACTCACGTGAAAGGACAGCCAGTATTTAAAACAGTTACACATGAAGACACCATAAAGTTCCTGGGAAGCATTGGAAATGTTAATATTTGGTCATATTTCGAATATACTGAAATCATTACACATATGCGACAGGCAAAGGATGCTGATTATAAAAGTATTCTTGAAGATATAAGAATTGGAAAAGTGAGTGAACATGGCAAAGATGCTTTACAGGCACGATTACTTTCAAATTTGTTTCCAAATGAAAATATTGTTCTAGAGAATATATATAGAAAAATTGCAGAAAGGAAATCGGTGATATGCTTGATGCCAACCCTGCAAGAATGTTCAATATTCAATAAAAAAAAATTAGGACGTAATTTACATGTGGAAATAGGTTTAGTAAATGGAGCAATGAGTAATGTTGTTGATTTTGTAAATTACCCAAATAGAGATGACATTGAATTTTTGAAAATCAAATTTGATGAATTTGAAGAAGTACAACAGTTGAGTCGTTGTTCAGCTCGACTTTTGCTTGTAAAAGATTTATATGTCCGCCGAAAACAGTTTCCTGTTTGTTTGGCATATGCGGCGACTATTCATAAATCTCAAGGTTTAAGTATAGATAGTGCTTTGGTGAATATTGGAAGTACTCTGTTTAAAGAGGGTATGGCATATGTTGCTTTATCTCGACTCAGAACTTTATCTGGATTATACTTGATTGATTTTGATGAGACAAAGATTAGTGCAGATGTGAATTGTGTGAAAGAGTATAATAGGTTAAGAAGAGAACATGCTGCCAATTTACCTCAATTTCCTTTATTTGAAAAGCGTGTGGTAGGTCAAAAAAGAAGATATGAGAAAAATTGTAGCGAGGTTGTAGAGAAAAGAAATAAAAAAGTCAGTCAGTCAGTCAAACATTAACTTTATTTGGTTTAGCACAACCATAAAGTATACATATACAAATTACAATTTAATAGAAAAAGGATAAAATTCATTTTCTAAAAATATATTTTCTGATTCTTTAAAAAGTAAAACATTATTTTCCAGACCCCATTTTTAGGTTGTTTCAGCTTTTAAAAACAAAGTCTCTACTATTTTCATAAATTTTACCCCGCAACATAATAAAATGTTCGAACCAGCTCCCATCCAGCTGATAACAGCCTGCCTGCAGGTGCGGATCTGAAACATATTTTGGACTGGTTTCAACAAAGTTCTTCTCTCGTCTTTTATTGACTCGCACATACACAGTAGGTGACATCATGTTTCCGTATGGTACCCGCATAGTCTACATCTTGGTCCCTGGTGTGTATCTTTCCATGACGGAATCAAGTCGGAAATGGTCGCCGAGTCTAAAAGCCATGAATTTCATTTTTAAAGATAGCCGAAAGTGTGCCACGAGGTAAGGTTGCGGTTTTAATTGTTTATACGAATTTAATACAGTCCATGCATGTCGACGTTTGCCCAGAGTCTTTTTGTCTTCTATCAGCGATAGAGATTTTGCATTTAGTTTGCAAATCTTTTTAAAGGATGCTTCTTCCAGTTGGCTGTTCCAGATCTCCTCTATTTTGAGGGTTTCTAAGGATGTACGCAAATCGCCACCCCAAGAATTGGGTTCCTGTTGATAATATTGTTTTTTGATTTCTAGCCAACATAGGTTATTTAGTGATCCTAATTCTGCTGATCTAAGTTTCCAGCACCATTTCGCTAAGACCGCTTTCCTTTGATATATTTGATTTTGCAAGCCAAATTCCAATTCTATTTGTGCTGGAGCTGATCCTTTGTACAGGTTAAACACTGATTTATATATTTTTGTCTGGAGTGTGTTTAAAATGTAAATTTCTTTCCCGTGCCATATTTCTAGCCCATAGGAAAGAGATGGTAATACTTGGGCTGCCATTACTTTTAGGAGATGGTCATGTGACGGGCATTGCAATTTCTTTTGAAGTGTTCTGTAGGTGAAACTCAGTGACATATTTTGCTTATTGTAACCCCCAAGTATTTGTATGATGTTGTTTCCTCAATATGTTTGTCCTTTGTATACCACTTAAATGGTCGTCTACTTGAGCCCGCCAATCTCACCACTTTCGTTTTTTTGATGTTTAATTCCACACCTTCACAGTCAAAATAGTCCGTTAATTTGGATATTATTCTTTGGAGACCTATCGGTGTTTAACTTAAAACCACAATGTCGTCTGCATATTGTAAAAACTGGTTGCATTCTTTGGCCAATTTTGGTGGGTGTCCGTTCACGTTCTGCAGATGACTTTCCAAATCTGCCAAATATATGTTAAACAGGCTTGGAGAGAGCACGCAGCCCTGCTTGAGGCCATTTCTTATTTTTAATTCTGTGGATATTCGTTTCCCATCACCAAGCTTTACTTTTGCCCACGTTCTGCTATATAAGGCTATTATAATGTCAATTAGAGCCAGCGGGAGACTCCAAATTTCAAGTTTTTTCCATAGGGTTTGTCTTGGAACTCGGTCGAAGGCGGATTTCAGATCTATATAACAGGCTAGCAGTCCGGTCTTCTTTTTTCCCGCTCCTTCGATTAGCAGTGCCAGTGCTGAAAGATAAGTTGTGTAACCCGTACCTTCCATAAAACCCGTTTGGAATGTTGGTACTATTTTGTTTTCGTTTATCCATTGTCGGAGGTGAATCAATATACAAGATGTGAAGAGCTTTGCCTCTACCTCAATTAGTGCTCTCAATCTGTAATTCCCGGGTTCCGTTCTACACCCATTTTTGTATATTGGGTGGAAGATGTTACCCTGCCAGGACTGCGGTATCTTTTTTTCTTTATATACATGATTAACCCCTTCACTGCCCATGACGAGCTCAGCTCATCATGCAGTACACTGGTCGTCATGAACAATGGGGATCTTGCAAATGCAGCACAGGAGGGGAAAACCTCTAGCAGCCAAGGTGTTAAATAGCGGCGTCAGGTATTTTACCCAAAAATCGGGATCATATTTGAATAAGGTGTTTGAGGTGGTTGTTTGTATAACTGTTGTCAGAAGGGTTAGTTCTTCTAGGTTAGTGCTTTCATGCTGATCATTTTTTCTTTGTCCGGTTTCTGCTTCTTTCTGATCCAAACTTTTTTTGAAGGCTTTATTTATTTCTTTGTGGGTATGATTCCTGTGAATGTTGTATAGTCTTTCAATATAATGAACCCATGTTGTTTCACTGATTCCAATGTTATATTGTCCACCCGTTCCTTTTCATAATTTATTAATTATATTCCAGAATTCACCACTATTTGGTAGTTTGCTTGTCCTTAGCAAATCTTCCCAGATTGTCTCCATGTGCAATTTTTTCGTTTTTCTGCATTCCTCTTTATATTCTTTTCTCATTTTCAGTATTTCGTTATTGTCTACTTCTTTTCCCAACCTCCTGTCTGCAGTCTTTGTTATTAGTTTTTTCTCAATTTCCCTTTTTTTTATCTCTTAATGTAGTGTTGTACCATGGTTCTTTGTTAGTTTCTTGTCCATATTTTACTGATGTTTTTACCGAGAACTATCCTAGCACAAGTTTATGTAGGTTCTCCCATTTTCTTTCGAGTGATAGATTTTCAATGGTCTCCATAGTTTTTGCTTGTTCGAGCACCATTTCCATTATCTCATTTTGTTTTTGATTATTTTGGACAAAATCACTTCCATCAGGATCGATGAGAGTTTAGGGCTTGTGCTAACCAAGACCAGTCTTTATCTTCCTTCAACCCATGGTTCAACTGCTTTATTTTTGTGCAATTCAGCTCTTGTTCCGTGATTGATTTTTTCATTTGTGTTATTGGATTGGGAAACCTTATTGTTTAATAAAGGGAATGGGTATTTTATTGGTGTTTGGCGCTCTAGAGTTATTCCCCATTCTATAAAGTATGTCCTTGTTGAAAAGATGAGCTCTACTATATCCTTGGATGCCCACGTGGTGCTACTTATTTCCTCATCTTTTTCTTTATTTGTTTGGATATTCTACTGATTTGAGGTCACTTGTTGTTATTCCCGTTAATTTCAGTATCTCTTCAAACAATCTCAGTATATTTCCCCGATTCAGCATGTCCAGTTTTCCTCTTGTTTGGTATTCCGGCTTAAATAGTAATTTACAGTCTGTTTCTGTGCTTGCCGTTTCGAAATTTCGTTTTTGATAAACTTCTCTTTTTCCCTCTATTTGATCGAGTCGAATATATGGTATTGTCCGTAGTGTCTTTCCGTAGTTGTTGTTTCAGGTCGACTTGAATCCACCAGTGTCACCACTTTTTGAAGATTCATTAATTCTCGATCTGTTGGTGCGTTACATATGTTTTGCCCTCAACTTGTCATCTGGTAGAATTCCATGGAAATCATTGCATGTTCTACCTTTTTTTTCCTACTGTTATGGTTAGGCGAGTGTTTGTTTCCCTTGCTTGATCTACTTGTGTTTTTTGGCTTTGTTCTTTTTCCATTATGTTCAGGATGTGTGATGAGTATCCTCCTGTCTGCCATTTTGAACATTTTTGTGCCGATATTTCATGCTCGTGTTTTTGTGTTGATGCATTTACCTGTACTTTTTGTTGTTTTATGGCCTCACCATGATCTATTTTTACTATCTCAGTTACTTTATTTATTTTTTTATTCAGTATATTTGTATTAACTTTTTCCTCGTCCTTTGTTTTTCCTTGCGTAATTGATATTATTTCGTTCTGCTTTGGAACTTTTGAGTACTCTTCCGCTTCTTCTGTGTTTATCTCTTGGTTACCAAGTTATGTGATAGCATTTTCTATGAACTGATCATTTGGGGCCTCTTTCTTCTTTCGTTCAAAAATGGCAAAGATCTGTTTTCCTTGCTTGCTTTTAATAGCATTTTTCCTTGCCTACCTTGCCCGTTTGCGCTGTCTTTTGGTTAGGGGTTCTATTGTGCCTGATGATCCCATTGTTTTATTTTCATCTTGTCCTCTCTTTATTGGTTCATTTTCTTCTGACTCGTTTAGGGTTTTTCCTTTTCAACGGAGGGAATTGTTCTGTTTTGTTTTCCAGTTTTTATGGCCTCATCATTAGAATGATCTCCTTTGTTGTTTTTTGAATGTGTTACCACTAGTATTTCTTTCAGAATGTCAGGTAATGATGCCACGGACACAATTTTGTTCCATTAACTTAGCTTTCCATTGTTTATCTTCCTCCTTTTTTTTGTTAGATACAACGAGATTTTATCCAATTTCAAATGTATTCCCACTATATGTGTTGCAAGTAGGTTCATCAGATCTACCTGAACATCAAGTTTGTTTGATTGAAAATTCAATGCGTTGATTGCTTGTTGTAAGCTTTTTAAAAAAGCGCCCCCCCAGAGTGCCGACTGTGCTTCAGTTTGTTGCGTCCGTACCCCTGTGGTTGTATTAAAGCTGCCTGAGGAAGAGATAGTTATTGGGTATTCTTCTTTTATCACCTCTTTCGCTACGTCGGACGCCTGAATTTTACTGGTCAGTTGTCTAATTGGGCTTGATGTAAGTATTTTTGGAGAAGATGTTGATTCCCTTTTATATCCATTTTGATTTTCATTTCTTACCAGATTTTCAGATTTTCTCAATTTTTCATCAATCAATCAATCAAAGACATTTGTAGAGCGCACTACTTACCCGTAGGGTCTCAAGGCGCTGGGGGGAGTGGGGGTGCCGTTACTGCTCGAACAGCCAGGTCTTCAGCTTCTTCCTGAAGGAGAGGTGGTCTTGGGTCAGGTGCAGGTCGGTCGGGAGGGAGTTCCAGGTCTTGGCAGCCAGGTAGGAGAAGGACCTTCCTCCTGTCGTCGCTCTTCGGATGCGGGGGACGGCGGCGAGGGCGTGGTTGGCTGATCGGAGGTGGCGTTTGGGAGCGTAGAAGTTGATTCGGTTGTTGAGGTAGCTCGGGCCTTGGTCATGTAGGGCTTTGTGTGCGTGGGTGAGGAGGCGGAAGGTGATTCTTTTGTTGACGGGGAGCCAATGCAGGTCTCCCAGATGTCCGGAGATGTGGCTGGTTCGTGGGATGTCGAGGATGAGTCTGGCCGAGGCGTTCTGGATCCGCTGGAGTCTCTTCTGGAGCTTGGCGGTGGTACCGGCGTAGAGGGCATTGCCGTAGTCCAGTCTGCTGGTGACGAGGGCCTAGGTGACGGTCTTCCTGGTCTCGGTGGGGATCCACCAGAAGATCTTTCGTAGCATGCGTAGGATGTTGAAGCAAGCCTAGGAGACGTTGTTGACTTGCCTGGTCATGGAGAGGGAGGAGTCCAGGATGAAGCCCAGGTTCCGTGCGTGGTCTGTCGGTTTGGGTGCGGTGCCCAGGGCTGGAGGCCACCAGGAGTCGTCCCAGGCGGAGGGGACTATGTTTCTCTGGTTCAACTTCCTTATGTGTGTTTTTTTCGAGCATTTTTCGGAGTTCTGTTTCTTCAAAGATTGAGAAAGATTTTGACCAGTCAATTTTTTGTATACTTCTCTGCAATTTTATTTGAGATCCTGAATTACTTTAGTTAAGTATTAAGCTTTTTTCATTGCCCTCGGTGGTTATTTTGTTTGGTGTGGACGTCGCTTGACTAAGAGGTACATGGATTTGTGCCGTAGTTTTTATCAACCAATTTTTTTATTGTAGATTTATCTTTGAAATTGGTGCCCAGACTTGTTTCTGATTCATTTCTCTTTTTGCGTTTTTTGCTTGATAAAGTTAAACAAGGTGATTTTATAGGGCTTTGTTGGGTTTTTACTTCTTCGCTTATGGTGTGAATTGCTGCCATTTGCTCTTTTGAGAAGTGAAAATTGTACTTTGGTTTTTCCTCCCCAAACTTGAAAGGCTCTACCATGGTGACTGGTATCAGATCTGTTTGTCCTTTTCCGAGTGACTCTTCTGACTACCTTTTATTTCCTTGTTTCTTTTTTCCTTTTAACACCAACCTTCTTTTTATTTTCTGTATTGGAGTTTGTCGAATTTTTCCTGACCGCATAATCCAATATGTGATATTATGTCCAGTGGCCTGTTTGAATTTGTATTAGTATTTGAGATCTTACTTTGTTTGTTCACTGTTTGCTGGACTGTTTTTATTTCCTTCTGAAAGCTTGCGTGTATTTCCGCACAGTATGTTTTTTGTCACTCTGCTCCGACTCTTCCAAAACTCTCCAAAACTTGATTTTATCTGGTCTGCTCAGGGTTGCTATTTTACTGATTTGCATATGGCGTTGGCATCTCAACGTGGTACATCGGTCTTATGCCTGCGTGCACGCGGTATGGTTCACAGTTCACCCTGCTTGCTTTTCCTGAGATCCCTCGGTACAAGATTACTCGTTGCGTAAGAATGGTGTAATCTCCAGACTACTACTAGCTTCTGTGATCACTCTAGCTTCTACCTCATGCTTGCGCTGCTTTCCCAAACCTCCCAAGCCCGTATGCCCCTTGTGGGACAGCTGCCGTCGGGGGAGAGCGGAAAAAGGACGGAAGGTGTTAGGTAGTTAGGTAGTGCGGCCACTTATAAAGGCTCTTCTTGATGATGGTGAGTTAAAGCGTGTTTGACGATATCGATTGTGTCTGGATTGCCTTTATCAGGGCCACCGTTCTGGTGTTACTAGTGAAATGGTTCTGTGTACCTGCAGGATGTTTTTGGCTGGATGTTGCGGGAGTCTTTTGGGGTCTTTGGGAGTATTTTAATAGTCTTTTAGGAGCACCCTTCTGTTTTTAGGAGTTTTATACTCATTTGTTTTTTTTTTCCTGATGTGCAGGACTTCGGGGGGGGGGTTGGGATCCTACTGATGACACAATTTCCACAGGTTATCCCCCTCCTCTAGCTCAACTCCTTTTATTCATGTATCCGTATGTCCAAGTTCCACTCCCCACCTCCCTTTACTCCACTCAGCTCAGCTCCGATACCTTTCGCTTTTATTTAATTTCTGTCTGTCTTTGTTCATGAACAGCTCAGGTCAGGTTCAGGCTCTCTCACATACCCCGCGGTACTTGAGTCAAATACCTCCACTGTGCACCTACCTCTTCTGTCCCCCTTACTCCTTACTTAGCACAGTTCGGCTCCTGGTCCCAGGTCCCTGGTCCCTGGCTGCGGCTCCTGCAAATTGACCCTCTCTGGGGCTCCGGCTCCGGTATTTTCCGTGATCTCAAAGGGCGCTGTAGTAGAACCTCGTAGCTCCTCGCGGCTCCTTGCAGCTCCAGGTCGCGTTTAGCTTCTCAGCTGCTCAGCTCACTTCTCAGTTTTCTTGACTTTTCTTGGTTTTGGTGGCTTAGCGGCTAGTAGGGGCCAGGTGGGGCCGCTGTCGCCCTGCTGCCGCCGCAACCGCCGCTACAGCCGCTGCTGCAGCCGCCTCACGCCTCTCCCCCGCCTGCTGCCTGCCTGCTTGCTCAAAGGAGGCTTTTGCGGTTTTGCGGCATTCGTGGCTACTGCGACTTCAACGTCTCTGCTAGACACCGCCTTCCTATCTTCCTTTCCTTAAAAGCAGTTTTGCGGCTTAAGGTAGCGGCTCCGATTGTGTTTTTCGAGTAGACGCCGCAGTAAACGCCGCAGCTCCTCACTCCTCGCTCCTCGCTGCTCTCACTCCCACTCCTTGCTTGGACTGCGATCTATCAGCTGCTCTCTCTAGCGCCACCTCTCAGCAACTGCTGCTAATATAAAATAGATGAACCATTGATAGTAAGTAAAAAGACAAAGGATACTATTGAAGAGGTTGTTGGTTTTCAGTTTGAAAACAGTTCTGGTGTCAACTGCTATACTAATGTAGTGGTTAATGTTGTTTTTTTCTTGAAACTTTACAACAACAAATTGTTGAAAATCGGGACAAAAGATTTTGTTGTTTGTTGAATTTGTGTTTGAGAAATGTAGTAGTGATAAAACCAAAATAGAAAGTGTTTCTGATATTCAAAATGTTTAAGACATATGTTCTGGTTTAAATCAATTTTCACAGAATATTCAGAAAGATTGTCAGGAATTTCTAATGTATATGCTTGTTGTATTGCAAGATGAAGGTATAGATATTGAAAATCTTTTTGCCCTTTGTTATGAATGGCAACATGACTGTGACAATTGTTCGTTTTCAAGTAGTACTAAAATAGGCACTGAAAGATTTATATATTTGACTTTACGAGACTGCAAATCAGTGTCTTTTAATAATCTAGTTAGACAAGCAAATCAAAACATGGTGTGTACCCAATGTAACTCACAAATGTTATCAACATTATTTATACAAAGATATGGACAGTATGTAATTTTAATGCTGCAACGATGCAGACCTGATGGAAGAAAACTGACAAGTTTAATAAAAAATGTTGTGGCTTCTCAACTATGAATATCAGGAAAAACTTTTGTAACTGTAGCAATTATTTTCAATGATGGTCCTTCTACAATATCAGGACATTACACAGCTTATTTAAAATGTACACAAGGCTGGACTCATTGTAAATATACTCAATTGATGTTTAAACAACATTTGACCTATGACTTACCAAATTCTTACCTAGTATTTTTACAACCAAAATTTTAGGGAAAATAATTTGCCTGGGAAACTGACTGCTGTTAAGAAAGGGTAGTCTGGTGTTGAAAAAAGTACTTTGTGAGTGAGGGTGATCAAGTTCAAAAAATTCTTGTTGTAGACGTAGAGGTAGTGTAAGTGTATCAGATAGTGGGTGATGTGGCTATCACAGGAGATGTTGATCATCAGTGAGGCAGAGGTGTTTTGGATTTGTTGTAGTTGTTGTAGATGTTGGTGACATTTTTTATTCCCTTGTAGAGGTTTATTTTAATGGTATACAGCTCCTTGCTAAGATAAAGGATGAGCAGAGTGTCATCGGCATACCAGATGATGTTGAGATTCTGATAGCATGCTAGTTGTTTAAGGTTCTAACTACATGATAAATAGCATCGGGTGGAGGTATAACCATTGTTAGATGGTACACAAGATGTTGGTGCTTTTGATTCAGAAGGTTGGGAAATGGACGCTTAAGATTACTATTAAGTAACTTCCTAACTGAGGATTTTACACATAATATTTGGCCATGCAGAAAAGTATCTGAAACAAAAAATGACTATTTCAGGTAAATGTTGTTAGCATATGTTTGTACATAACTTTATTTAGAGTGTATAAAAAAGAAGTAATAATGTTTTGTTACTTTGTGATTGTTTGAGAGGTCCCATATTTACGTACGAAATTGCTGTTGAAAAAAACATTTAAGATATGTTAGCATTTAAAAAACCTTTGAAATTCACTGAAAAAAACATAGGATTCACACCAGTTATAGCTGGCTGGACATTTTACTCATACAAAACCATTGAAATTCCCCCGTTATAGTTTGTTGTACTCACTATAACTTGTGCGCCCGCAATCCACTGCTGATGATGTCACCTATTACATCATTCATGACATGGTCAGTGACATCACTGATGGCATCTCAAATTACATCCCTGATGACATCACTGATGACATCATCCATGTGACAATGAAATACACCTCATCACACACTAGTATAATATTTCATCTCTAACTGTAAAATAGAAAGTGCCATATTGAAACCATTGACACACCAAAAGTAATTTCTAAACACCCACTCAATGATTATTAGATCTATACACACATCTAATCACTTACCTATAGATTCAGAGTTATTTGCTGTGAATAATTAACAGAACACTATCAAATATAATACGCCTATTTCAAAATTACACACCAGCACACCTTGTATTCACTTATAAAGACATCCTTCTGACTTATGCAAACAATTGATTATACTTACATTTACTCATCTACACACTTATACAAACCCCTTTTCATCTTTTTATATAGATAGTAACTCACACTGAGTGTGTTATAAAATCACTATTACAAGTATACAGTTATCCATATAGTGACTCATACAATCACTAAGCCTTAGGCACACTTAAATAGATATAACTGTCACATACACTGCCTTTTTTTTCTAGTTTAATGGAGATGTACCATTGAGAGAAATATTTTAGCACCACCACACCCATAAACATATACACTCACTGAAAAAACTGTTATATCATGCATTTGCTCCAAAACTTAGCGGGTGTCCAATTGTCCAACTGCCCTGTTGCTCCTGCTGTCCTCTCCCCCCGCTGCCGCTGATTTCGTGACAAAGCGCGGCCGCCGAGTGGGGGAAAGAAGAACTACCTTTCCCAGGAGCCTCCACCACGCCCACGCACAAAACGTGCCTGGAGGTGCTTCAAAACATGCAGCACCTTTGGCGGAGGCGGTTGCTCCAAAACTTACCGGGTGTCCAATTGTCCAACTGCCCTGTTGCTCCTGCTGTCCTCTCCCCCCGCTGCATCTGACTTTCATGACCAAGCGCCAGCCGCCAAATGGGGGAAAGAAGAACAACCTTTCCCAGGAGCCTCCACCACACCCACGCACAGAACGCGCCCGGAGGCGCTTCAAAACATGCAGCACCTTCGGCGGATCGGGTTGCCCCAAAACTTACCGGGTGTCCAATTGTCCAACTGCCCTGCTGGTCCTGCTGTCTTCTCCCCCCACTGCCGCTGACTTTCGTGACCAGACATGGCCGCCGTGGGGGAGAAAGAGGAACTACCTTTCTCAGGATCCTCCACCACGCCTATGCACAGAACACGCCCGGACGCGCTTCAAAACATGCAGCACCTTCGGCGGAGCGGGTTGCTCCAAAACTTACCGGGTGTCCAATTGTCCAACTGCCCTGTTGCTCCTGCAGTCCTCTCCCCCTGCTGCCGCTGACTTTCATGACCAGGTGCGGCTGCTGAGTGGGGGAAAGAAGAACTACCTTTCCCAAGAGCCTCCACCACGCACAAGCACAGAACACACCCGGAGGCGCTTCAAAACACGCAGCACCTTCCGCATCGCGGGACGCGCGTGGGACTAGCCGGGCTAAGCCTGGGCAAAGGGCGGGCCATCTCTGGCTGTCCGGGGCCGGAGGAGGCCGGGCAGGGCTTGCCTTCTAACTTTGCACTACGGGGACACTAAAAAAAAAGGTACTGTAACTGAGACCGAGAGCGCTAAACTGCTTCCCATGCAGGAATTTGACTGCTAGCTCTTTCCATTTGCTCTACGCTGCAGTTCCCAATTTCTTCCTTTGTTTTTGCTATTTTTATGGTCATCAGTGTTGCTATATATTGTAAAACTCATTATTACCTTCCCTGATCTAGGGGTGGGAATCAGGCGATCGCTAACTACATCTATTAAGTCAAGTATGGGTAAACACACCCCCCCACCAGCCAGAGCGAGAACTAGGCAGAAAACGCTCTTTCACATCCCAATGGTAAAACATACTGCTATAGATAAAATGCTACAGCATTCCATCGGGGCAGTAACCAATTAAATCTCACGAAATGAGAGGCTTTTATCGATAACACCAACACTACCCCCATCCTCGCCCACCTCGGAAATAGCCCCATTTGGGGAATCCCAACCTCGAGTCTTCTCACCTAACTCCCTACCGAATTGTCAGGTAGCAGTAACGCAGGGTGATGTAGTCCCAACACCTACGCAAGGGGGAGATGCGGGTAGACTCTGAAAACAACCCACCTAAGACTAAGAAGCCCCAAAAGAAAAGTAGATCTAATTCAGGTAATAAACATCCATGTAAAACCTCGGCTGCTCGATCCAGGAGCTCAACTAAGGTCCACACACCGGACCCAATTAATAAGAAAGGAAGGAATATTCCAGACTGGGCCTTAGAGATGATAAAAGACCTTAAAACCTACATAGATCAGGTGATCACAAACAGTATAGAGATGGTAATGAGAAAAATTGAACCATTAGCAACATTAGCAGAGTCCTGGGAAACCAAACAACCACACACTACACAAGGGACTGATTGTGCCAAAGTCTTGGCTCCCAGGGCAGCCCCTGAAGAGTGCAACAAGGTAATAGCACCATCGAATGATCTACCTAACCCCCTCAACCCTCCCTCTGATAGGCTAGGGCCAGCCATCAACCAAACGGGAGTTAGTGGTTGCCCAAATGGGGAAGTTTTAAATCAAGAAAAGGGCCCTGTGAAACGTCCTGTGGGTATGCCTAACTTAGAGAAGGCCCGTAGGTACCCCAGTGAAGAAGCCAAGAGCAAAAACGATATGAATTGCCATACCATCCAGCCAAGTGAATCTCGCCTTCCACAAATAGATTTGCCACCAGCCTCCTCCCCCTAAGTAGTGGTTTTAGCTGGAGTACCTAGTTTGCAGAATAGCAGGGCGGAATCATACATAGAACTAAGAAACAAAGTTCTATTCTGGTTAAATAAAAACAGACCTCTTCCACCTTGGGCTCATAGCGAAATTATCCATGTGCATAGGGTTAGTTGGATAGGACAAAGGCAGAAAGACATACAGGGTGATTGTATCCTGATTAATTTTAGGAACAGGGATACAGTCCAGCATATTGTGGGATGGCCGTCTTTTATGGCAAGCAATGATATGCATACACTTCCACTCTGTTATTTTTATCCACAGGGTATTTCAGAAGCAAGGATGGCCACAGCCAAAACGAGTTGGGACACAGGTGCCCATACGAGCTATATACAGAAAGGTGGTTGGGAGAGGGACAATACCTTTGAGTAACAGATATAGTCCCCTCGACCTGGTAGATTAACAAACCCCTGAGAGTAGCAACGATGGCAATTTGGGCAATATATCTGTAAAATCAATCCATATTAACAGATCCCATGGGCAGGGGGAATCGTCTATAGCACACCTAGCAAAGGTCCAATTGGAGGCCAATAGGGGGCTTCCTCTACAAGAAACAGGGAGCCCTGGACCAAAGAGTGATGGGGAAAGTGGGCCATTAAATATGCATTTATTGAGCCAAGGGACACAACATCTAATGGATCCATTATTCACACGTTTAGCGACAAGGTCAGAGCCATGTAATGAAGGTCAGCTGGGTAACAACTATACTGAAAATCCTTGCACTCCCAATATGGAAGTACAGGAAATGCCTAGAAAAGCAGGGGTTAGCATAAAGATTCTATCATGGAACCTGGGAGGACTTAAAAACAAACTATCCTGTCCAGATTGGGGAGACTTTATAGATCTCCATGACATCTGTTTCTTCCAGGAGACCTGGGCCTTGGAGGAACACCCTAGGATGGGATTTGCATCTTTTAGCATCCTCGCCTCCTCCAGTGGAAGGGGTCGACCGTCAGAAGGTTTAACTATTTGGCTGGGTTCGCATATCGGGGCAAAGGCAGAACAGATATCTTCGCAAACCAACAATATCCTGTGCATCAGGTTGACATTTCCTAATAAATTTAAAAAAACCCTTATCAACTTGTATTCAAGGCCTGTAAGCTATAGACAGCAATCAGGGGTTCTGGATAAACTGGGTTGTTTTCTATCAACTCTAGAGCCGGGCAAAATGCCTAAAGTAGGGGGAGACTTCAACTGTCAGTATGAACCACTAACTGACTCAAACCAAGGTGAGCCCTCAGAAGAAGATCGTTACTGGTCTATACTTGAACCACAAGTTAGCCCTTATAAAAATGTGGATACCATTGGCTATCCAACTTCATTCATTGACCCTAGCTCACTCTATTAGGGCCTGTAACGGGAGAACTAAATCTGACCAACCAGGCCAGCCCACATTCAATAGGGAAGGCCAAAAATCCCTGATTGATTATCAGAATTAAATGCCAGCGGGTGAATTATAAAGAGACCCTAAAAAAGGAAAAGAATAGTAAGTGCAGGAAATAGGGAAGGTCAAGCAGCTCAGGAGCCCAACATAGCACCAGAAGTCTGGGAGAGGCACTTTGGGGACTTATATGCCGGGGAGGAATTGGTGGGCGAGGAAATACCAGGTCCTGGGGGAACCACCCATGGGTCCAGTACAGAAGGGCTGTGGGACATCACCTAGACTGAAGTAGGGAATGCCATCAACAGACTACCCTTTAACAAAGCACTAGGCCTAGATAAGCTTCCTGGGGAGCTTTTTCGTACAGAACCTGGGATCTGGACCCCCTACTTATGTGCCCTATTTAATGCCATTCTGAAGGGCATGGGAGCGCCGGATACTTGGCGCGGGGACGAGATTGTCCCCATCTATAAAAAAGGCTGCCCCCTGTCACCAGGTAACTATAGACCCATCAGTCTAATTGATATTTCACAAAAAGTGATGGGAAGGGTTCTCCTTGAATGTATACAAAACTGGATAGGAGAGAATGAGGTACTAAGTCCCTATCAAGCCGGCTTCAGATCATACACCTCTACGGTGGACCGAATATTTAGGTTACAACTTTTGTTCTGGAAGACAGTTAAGATAGAGAGTGGCAGCCTCTATCTTATTTTCGTTGATCAGAGGTTGGCCTTCAACCTGGTCCCTAGAGGAAAACTCTGGGAGGTTTTAAACGATCTTGGAATTCCATCCTATCTCCTCGAATTGTTAATGAGGCTACACACAGGGACTTATGCACAAGTCAGGAGTGGGAAACAGGGGGAACTATCTGCGCACTTCCCTGTCATGAAGGGGGTCCGACAGGCATACGTCCTCGCCCCTACATTATTTTGTCTGTATATCAACGGGCTGATTGATCATCTTAACAACATAAAGAACAATGATGCCCAGAAACCAGGTCTGGGGAAGATACCTGCACTAATGTTTGCGGACAACACCTTGTTGTTGTCTAAACCTCCATCAGGTGTCCAACGCATTCTGGATGGATTTGCCGAATTATGTTTAAGACGGGGTTTGGAAATAAATTTACTTAAGACCAAATATATGATATTCAACCCGCCCAAATCCACTCGGCCTAATCCCACTCTTGAAAACATTCCCCTAGACAGGGTGAGGACATTTGAATATCTAGGCATCATGCTAACAGAAGATTTTCTATGGAAAACTCAAATGGATAAGGCAAGACTAAAACTATCTCAGACTACGGGAGGGCTAATGAAATTCCATAGGTCAAGCACATACAGGCCAGTGTCTCCCGCTGTAGAAATATATAAATCCTAGGCGAGGGGGGCCGCCCTGTATGGGGCAGAATTGTGGGGGCATACACCCACAGGAAATCTGCTAGGGTTAGAGAATAATTTTATGAGGCAGCTAGTTCCCCCCTGGTGCCCCTTCACATGGATTTAGGTCTGCGGCCTATTAATGAAGAAATCGCCCTGAGGCCTATCATATTTTGGTGACCCCAAAACTTTCAACCTACAGGGACGAGCTGAGGGAGATCCTTACCATTCTACCAACTAAAAACATAGCGTGGCTATACCATATAAAGGAACTCTTGGCTAGGCTGGGTAGGTTGGATCTTTGGCTAACCCCAGAGACTTCATGCTCAGCAACTTCCACGAAAGATTTGGTGTACCTTTATAGACAGGCACACTTGATAGCCATCCAGGGGATAGCCACAGGGGGGTCGATGACTGCAGAGTTTCTGTTAATAAAGGCTGAATACAGGAAGGAAGATTTCCTGGACCTGATATATCCTATTCAGGCCAGGAAACTCCCACTAAATGCCCTCACCAGCAACTGGGCAACAGTGAACAAGAAGCAATGCCCCTCATGTAATTACAGAGAAGAATCGGAAATCCATGTTCTGTTCTTTTACCCGGTATACAACACCCCACGCAAAAGATGGATAACCCAAATATGCCGCAATCTGGGATCAGGTCCCACATAGAGGCCTATAGATTACTAAAACATGACACCCATCCTCCCATAGTGTTTGCAGTTTCCCGCTTCCTAAATTCAATGTGGCACCTACGCAGGGGTCTCTCAGAAAAGGTGGCTAGGTAAAAACTAGTGTATATGCCCCCATTCATTGATTAGTGATCTGATTGTTTTTTTCAATCTCAAACATGCGCTTTCATTTTTCTTATTATATTAGTTGTACAACTGTCAGTCAATGTATCTGTAAGACTTAAATATAAAAAAAATTCTATATAGGACTGTGACACAATCACCATATGTATTTTAAAGTGTACCCACAGTACAGCCGTGTAACATATTTTTTTATTAGCTTTTATCTTTAATGTTTTTAGATGAAGTCTTTCTACTCCTGGGGCATGATCAATGCAAAATGTTAGCATTTTTATCTGCATTTATTGTAACAATGTTAACTATAGAGCATGTATTGGACTAGGATGATCTTTTTGTAACGAAACTGTACATATTCTATTGTCTTTTTATTCTGTGCTTTTATGGTCTTGTGACTGAAATAAAGTTTATTGATTGATTGATTATACTTACATTTACTCATCTACACATTAATACAAACACCACTTCATCTATTTATATAGCTAGTAGCTCACACTTAGTGTGTTATAAAATCACTATTACAAGTATACAGTTATCAATATAGTGACTCATACAATCACTAAGCCTTAGGCACACTTAATTAGATATAACTGTCACATACACTGCCTTTTTGTTCAATTTTAATGGAGATGTACCATTGAGAGAAATATTTTATCACCACCACACCCATAAACATATACACTCACTGAAAAAACTGTTATAACATGTATTCTTAACCTTATATACCTACTGAATGTACTATTCACACATTTTTGGGCAATCACACATACCCCACCAAACGACATAGACATTAATTTACCCATACAAATGCTCAGTTAAGAAACCAATAACAAATATAGTCTTTAACATAGCAATTAAGAGAAAGCAATAAAGACTTTCACACAGTTTAGTAACTACACATTATATATAGTGATACTCAACAAATTTGTCAAGGAAACAATCAATGACACTGTTACTAAATCCACCATCCAGACATTTATATTTATAATCCACTCATTCTTCAATGCAAAGTAATGTATTTATAATACATATTTAGGTTCAAATGTTTTTATTTGAAATCTGCACCTCAAAAACAAGTTAGTCATTGCAAATGCTTTACATCCAATAATAGCAAGAAACATTTGAAAGGCAAAGAGAACCCTAAATAGGGTTAGCATAGCAGTCAAATACCCATCCAACCAATGACGGCACAGACATACAAAGGGTGTTACGTAATTCCAACCAGTTGGAACCCCCGCCTCCCACCCCTCAAACTCCCCTTTCCCTCCCCTCCCCTCACCCACCCGTCCAGTGCTCATATCCGCCCCCCCACTTCCTCTCGCTAGATCCTGATGTATTTGTCCTCCTTGGGTCCTGTGAGTCGTAACAAGCGGAGATATCTTGGGTAGGTAAGTTCTCGGAATTCATTAACCAACAATGAGCTGAATGGCTGCCAGAGTTCGTCATACAGATCTATATCCCCGGCTAAGGTAAGTAACATCTTCTCCATCCCCAACACAAACCACAGCCTATGCAACCAACCCGTAGTGGAAGGGAGCGTACTGGTGCGCCAGTGCACCAGGATGTTCTGTACCGCAGAGCCTAGGGTGATGGCCATCTGGTGTCCCCTGCGTGAGTGCAGAGGGTATGTCAAGGGGTTAGGGAGCCCTAGTATGGTGTGGGCGGGGACAACAAGGTAATTCTGTTTGAAAGTGTGTGTCAATTTCGTCTATCACCTGTGTCCAGTATGAATGTATGAGGGGACAGTCCCACAAGAGGTTTAATAGTGTGCCTGTGTGTCCGCACCCCCTCCAGCAAATTTTGTCTTTACTGCGGTCCATCTCATGCTTCCGCTCCGGGGTGTAGTACCAGTATGTGGATATCTTAGTTAGTGTCTCTGTTAGCCCAGTGTAGTACGCAGAATGGCCTGCCCTGTAGGAGATCTGGTCCCATTCCTTGTGGCCTGCCCAGCTCCCGCTTCCAACGTTCCCTGCCCAGATTATAAAGATGTGCTGGTGGTGGTTGTAGACATTTGTAGAGATCAGATATTAAGTTGATGTCAGAGGTGCGGGATAGTAGCCATCTCTCGTATGGCTGAAGTTTCCTATCTGACGTCTTCCGCACTTGGCTTACTTGTAGGTATTGCATCCGCTCCATCTCAGGGAAGTTATATTCCTGCTTGAAGAGTGGAAAAGGGAGTACACCGTCTGGGCCATAGATGTGACAGAGGCATCGACATCCGGCCGGTCACCAGTGGGTGTAGGCTCCCTTGGCCATGCCCGAAGTGAAGTCTGGGTTATTGACCAGGGGCGTAAGCGGTGAGGGAAAGGTGGTGAGTTCTTGTACGATGTACGATGTTAGTAGCACCCCACACCTTTGATGGGACCCGCGTGATAAATGAGGCATAAAGATTAGCCGGTCGGGAGGCTTTGCAAAGTAAGGGGATCTCCTGGAGCGGGCGACCTGCCACTGCTTGATCCTGGAATAGCCAGTGTTTTTCTGACTCCCACTTGCTCCATTCCACCAGATAGCGTAGTTGCGCTGCCTGGAAGTATTTGTGCAGATCCGGTATTCCCAGTCCTCCTGCCTCAGGAGCTAAAGTAGACAGTGTCCTCTTCATTCTCGGCTTCTGACCCTGCCAGATAAAGCGGGCAAGGTCAGTCTGTGTTTGCCGAATCCAACCTACAGGTGGCTGCAGCAGTAGCGCTCTAAAGAGGTATAGGATTTGGGGCAAAATGGTCATTTTGACCTCCGTGATTCTGCCCAGCCAAGAGGGGGAGGCGTTTCCATCGTCCCAGCTCCTCCCGTATTTTCCCTGGAAGCGTACTATAGTTGGCTACCATCATAGTCGTGAGTGTGGGGGTCAACTGAATCCCCAGATATGGCACCGTGTCCGCCGACCACTGGAGGGGAAAGAGGGTCTGTAAATAGGCCTTTGTGGAGGGCTTTAGGGATAGATCGAGGGCCATCGATTTGTCTTATTTTAAACCCGGCCACCGCCGCAAAGGTATTCATCTCCGCCATGCACACAAGCACGGCCGTCCGCGGGTTGTCAAGCGAGAGCAAGACGTTGTCTGCGTAGAGACTAATGGTGTGCGTATAGCCACAAAACTTTATCCCCGTCGCTGTCTTGTTTTGACGGAGTCTCTGAGCGAACGGTTCCATATATAGAGCCAAGAGCAGGGGCGACAGCGGGCATCACTGCCTCGTGCCTCTCTCGATGTCAAATCTCCGCGAGCTATAGCCATTTACTCGGACCACTGCCGTAGGGAGTTTATAACAATTAAAAATGAAGGTGCAGAACTTCTCCCCAATGCCGACTTTCTTCAGGACCATCTCTAGGTACGGCAAGTGAACCTGGTCGAATGCCTTTTCGGCATCAACCGCCTGCATCATACACACCCCAGGGATTCCGGAGGTCTTTTCTATGAGGTGGGCAACCCTCTTGGTGTGATCCACAGTCTGGCGGTCTGGGTTGAAACCCGCCTGATCCGGGTCTATAAGCCTCAGCAAGAAGGGGCCTAGCCGGGCCGCCAGGATGCTCGTGTATAATGTAAGTTCTACGTTAAGTAGTGATATGGGCCTGTACGATCCGCATTAGGTCCTATCTTTCCCAGGTTTTGGAATGACCGAGAGGGACGCACGCAGAAGGTATGGGGGATGGTGCCGGGTTCAGAAAAGGTGTTAAAGAGATGGGTGAGAATCAGTGCTAATATTGTGCAGAATGTTTTGTAAAAAAGGGCTGTGAAGCCATCTGGACCCGGGGCCTTCCCTTGCTTAAGTTTGGCAATGGCAGAGATCACTTCCTCAATGCGGATGTCCCTGTCAAGGTATTCCGATTGTGAAGGTGCTAGAGAGGGAAGAGTTACAGAGTCCAGATACTCGGCCGCTGCCTGGCCATCCAGATGGTCAGCTGTATAAAGAGTTGCATAAAATCCGCAAAACTTTTCCGCAATCTCAACGTCGTCTGTGACCATGGACCCGTCAGGGCAGGAGAGTTCTTTCACTATCTGTTGTTGAGGCACGACTCGGAGCCTGCTTGCCAATATTCGTCTGCATCTGTCCCCTCCAGTGTAATAGGCATGTCACATCCGCAGGGAAGCGTATTACGCCCGGTCCATATCCAGTGGTGTCAGGAGGTGTCTGGCTACTTTGAGTTGTTTCCAAATCCTAGGTGCCCCAGTTCGCCCGTGTCGTGTCATTGTTAGCATTGTGTAGCAGGTAGTCTTGAATATTGTCCTGAATGTGTTTCATCACATCTTTTCTGTGCAATAAAGTATCCTGAAGATGCCAAACCCTGGGGGGTACGAGGCAGGCGGTAAGGTGAGGGTGGTTGTGACTGGTGCATGGTCTGAGAGCGAGAGCACCCCTATCTCCGTCGAGGTGGACAGAGTGCAGACTGGGCTAGTGACCAAGAGATGGTCTAGCCTAGCGTACGTTTGTGTGCATTGGAATAATAAGAGTATTCCCTCTCGTGTGGGTGTGTGCGGCGCCAGAGATCGTTAAGATCCAGCTCTGCTAACCGATCTGTGCAGCTTGAGGAGAACGCTCTGTTTTGGGGTGCCCGTTGTGCAGACCTATCCAGGACTGTGTCAAACACCATTTTGAGATCTCCCCCCAGTATGATGTGTCTATCAGGCGTGTCCGTGACGTCAGTAAGGGCTGAGTGTAGAAAGTGTTCCTGGCCTTCGTTAGGACTGTATATGGACCCGATTGTAAACAGTAGTCCCCCCAAGGCAAAGCGGTACGCTAACAGTTTCCCTCTCTGTTCTGTGCATTTATGTAGAACCTTCCCTTTAAATGACTGTGCCACTAAGATCGCCACCCCTGTAGTCTTATTGGGGCCTGAGGAGAACTGAGTTGGGAACTTGCAGGAGCGGAGTCTATGACAGTCGCGGGCCATCAGGTGGGTTTCTTGCAATAAGCAGATGTCTGCCCGGGCGTTCTCTAATAGGGACAAAATTGCACGACGCTTAACAGGGTTGTTCAAGCCCGCACATTCAGGGTTAAGATCCCAAGGGTTGTAGGCAGCATGGTGAACACTGGAATCACACCTGCTAGACCCCGCGCCCGGAGGGGTGCGAGACGTTGGAGTGTGACCTAGACTAGAGTGATCGGAAGGGAGCACTGGACAACCTACCCTCCCCCGCCCTTCCCCCTCCTGCATATAGCAACTGAACAACCCCCTTTCTTACACTTCCCTCCCAATATATAATCTTTATCCCCCAACCTTCCTCCCCCTACCCTCCCGACCCCCCCACCCCTTCCCCTCCCACCCTAACCCCAACTAGAAACCCCAAAATGCAAACCATAGTCCCAGGTCTTTCAGAACCAGTTTGGACCTGTGGTGAAAAATGTCCAGAGGGTAGTGTGCCAGTGGCGACCCCACTGGCCCCCCATCCATCCTCGCGCCCGTGTGGGCATAGTGCAAAAAAAAGCAAACCCCATTTTGATGCTGCTTCATTGCGTGTTTGTCGTGTCCTTGGATACTTCTTGTATAGAAGCCGCTTGTTCCAGGGCTACCGTCGTCGGGTCTGGTTTCATTTCTGCCTTAGGGGACCGCATGCACCCTACTTGTTGCCATTCTCCTCCAGACCTCCGCCTGGATCTGTCTTGCGTGGCCCACGGCGACGTGTTGTCCTCTTTCTCATCCTCCCCATGTTCGATTCCTAGAAGCGTGCAGGTGTCACGGAGGGAACGGAGTTGGTGCAAGGTCCATTTCCATTTGAAGACGAGCCAGAAGGGGTGGCCCCAGGAATATGGGATCCCATTGTCCCTCAGGAATGTTGTGGCTGCCCTAAATGCTCTCCGCTTTTGTAGTGTGATGGCGGTATGGTCATGGTACAAGGCCACCGGGTAACCCTGGAAGTGGAGGGGCCGCTTCCTCTGAGCCTCCAGTAGGATCCTTTCCTTTAGAGGGAAATCAGGCAGAAAAGCTAGGATATCTGGCAGGGGAGCAGATGCAAGCCGCGCCGGGCCAACTCTATGCACTCTGTTTATGCGGATCTGAAAGTCTGCAGTTTCCCCTAAAATGTCTCTGAATAATTCCTGTAAATATGTGGACAAGCTGTTCCTTTCCGCTTTAGATGGCACACCCCGGTCGCGGATGTTGTTCCTCCGGGAGTGGTTCTCAAGATCTTCTGTGTGTGCTTGAAGATCCACCTGCTGCTCCTGGAGACGGATGACCTCCTGCCTGAGAAGTTCCACCTCCTCGCTCCGTGCCTGGTCCGCCTCCTCCACCGCCGCTATCCTTTCCCCTAGGCCATCCACATCTCGGAGGAGTTTGCGTTGCTCCCCGGCCAGGTCTTGCTTCAAAGTTTGAAGATCCTCTCTGAGGGAGTTGAAGAGGGATTCAAGGATGTACTTGGTGATGGGTGCCTTGCTATCATCCTGTCTCGTGCCACTTGCTGACACTGAAGAGGATTGGCTTTTGTCTCCTTTGGCGGCACCCTTAGTAAGCATGTCTGGGATTGTGCGGGTCCCCTTATGCCCCTTGCTGGCCATCATGTCCTCCAATTCTTCTGGGTCAGACCTGAGGTGACCAGCGGTGGCTCCCCAAGGCAGCAGGGTGGGCCGCCACATCGTCTGTGCTTCTGTCGTATCCTGTGGGACTGCAGCGGAGGGCCCTATCACCGAGGTACAACCTCTCCACTGTCCCCTAGTGTCCCTCGTTTGAAAACCGGGCCGCCTTTGCCGCTTGCTGTCAATAAGGTCTTCCTGCAACTACGGCGCTGCAGGCTCCAGAGCCCAGGTCCAGAGTATCGCGAAAGGGTAGGATACCTGTACTGGCCCACGTGCACCCCGTGTGCCTTCTCCCAGGGGCGCCACATCACCACCGCTTTGTCGGTGTTGGATGTGGGGGCCTGCTTGAATGTCTTGAATGTGCCCTTAGAAATGCCAGTGGCACTGTGCTGTCCACCCAGCTGCTTTCCATAGGCTTGAGGCCAGGCCTTTTAGTACCGTGGCCCCCACAAGGTGTTCCTGGGCCCCCATTGCCTTCCCCTCCTGGTTCGCGCTGCACTCACCTCCACTCTGTGAATTCCAGGTTGCCCTGATGTCTCCTGTTGTTCCACATGTGACCTGTGACGGGGTCCCTGCTGTGTCCTCTGCCAGAGCCCGGCGGCCGTCCTCTCTCTTGCCTGCCACCTTGACGTTACGGCCCTCGGCCCGGACTCGCTGCACCAGCTGGCCTTCTCCCTGAGTGGCGTAAACCATGTGGCAGCCAGTGACCCCAACACCGGCTGGGGAGTTCACCCGAGGCACTAGATGTGCTGTATCTCACTTCCCATCAGCCCGGTCCTCAATGTCCTCTTCTATCAGGGCCTAAGCCATCGTTATCTCCCAGGCCGCTGCAGGACTGCGCCTTTCCATTTGTTGTAGGCCCTAGACCAGGTCCTCAATTTTCGCACCTGCCGCCGGGCGCCCTGCGATGGCCGCTGCTTCCGCCAACGGTCTGATTACTCTGCCTGCTAGGACCCGCTTTCTAGCTCCAGGACCTGGCGTTCACGCTGGTCGATCTTCGTTTCTGCTGTTACTCCACAGCGAGACCCCAGCCAGAGGTCGCCGAGAGCTCCCTCCTCGCTGCTCCGGTGTCGGGTCCGTGCCTCGCTACCGGCCTGGAGCCGGGGCCTCAGTTTTTGCGCCTGCCGCTGGGGGCTCACAGGCAAACGCCGCCGGTGCTGGTGAATTGCTCGCCGGGACCCACCATCCAACCCCGGGTCCCGGCTGTCACCCAGGTCATGCAACGCCTTGCCCTCGGTGTGCGGTGGGGTCGTTGCAGCCCAAGGACAGCGGCCGCCTCCTCAGCGCATGGCTGCCATTGCTCTTCTGCTCTCTGCCCGGTCTCAGCTCCCGGTGATTCACTGCCTAATTAGAGCTCTCCCGTCCTCCTCCGTCATCCAGCAGAAGGTCTGCAGGGCGCTCGGCACAATAAAGCCAGTTGCTGGTGTGTCCAAGGGGTATGTAGGCAATTATTAAGGCTGAATGGGGTTCAGGGCCGAGGAGCCATACGAGCCAGTGTCTTTTCAGGTTGCCATCCTATAATACATAATTAAATATCAAAGCAAACCACATTCACTGGATGATGTCATCAGTGATGTAATCAGTGATGTCATTTGAGATGTCATCAGTGATGTCATCAGTGATGTCACTGACCATGTCATGAATGATGTAATATGTGACATCATCAGCAGTGGATTGCGGGTGCGCGAGTTATAGTGAATACAACTCACTATAACGGGGGAATTTCAATGGTTTTGTATGAGTAAAATGTCCAGCTAACGATAGCTGGTGTGAAACCTATAGTTTTTTCAGTGATATATATATATATATATATATTACCTACTTGCGGTCGCCAGTAGGTAGTTATAGTTAGGATTTTTTGCAATGCAAAATCTCAAAATTCTATTTGGAATAACTTTGGCGCCGGTTGACGAATCTGCCTGAAAACTTCCCTTAAATTTGCCTCGCGGAGCTCCGGTCCTTCCTTGAAAGTTTCGGGGGGATTCGTCAAGCGGGGGCCGAGATAAAAGGGGGGTCCCAAAACGTGTTTTCCCCATGTTAATTTCCATAGGGCGGTCAAACTCACTTTTAGCCCGAACGGCTGAATGGATTTGCACCAAACTTTGCAAAATTGTAGGGACTGGTAGCCCGAACGGCTGAATGGATTTGCACCAAACTTTGCAAAATTGTAGGGACTGGTAGCCCAATGTGCCTTTTCTATGTCTCAAGATATGTGCTCCAGTGGTTTTTGAGTAATTTAGGTTCCAAAAAATACATATATCTATGGCAGCGCCCCGGTACGCGCCCCTGGGAGCGCTCCGGGTGCACCACGCGACTTGCGCACAGAAAGCTGATTGGCTCTCGGGTGTCTGTAAACATTCGAACCAGTCCGGAGCGGCCGCCATCTTGTGTCTCTGTAAAATCGAGACATAAGAGGTGGAAAAATCAAAGGGGGAAATGACCATAAGGGGGCAGGGATAGACCCCCCCTGACACCCTAGGTTTGATGTGGGGGCCATAAAAGGGCCCAGCGGGGCAAAAAATATATATATTTTTTTGATTTGCGCGGGGGGAGCGCCCGGTACGCGCACCGGGGAGCGGACCAGGGAGCGTCCCATGGGGAAAAATGAATTTAGAAATTGGAGGTAGTTCTGAAAAGAACTGTTTTTTTCTTCTTTTTGTTGTTTTACATTCTTTTGATTGTTTTTTGAACATTTTAAACTTTTTTGGGGGTTTCTGAAGACTTTTATATTTTTTTTGTATTTTTCATGGGGAGAAATGAAAAATCAGGGAATTGAAAATGGCTCAACTGGAGCAAAAAAAAAAAGAAAAGAAATAATTAGGTTTTATTGGGGCATTTGTGGTTGTCCCCAGCAAGGACGATGAGCTTTACGCTCTGTTCTCCGTAGATAATTCGGAAATCTGCAAATCATGGCTGAATGCAAGGCATTGTCTCACTTTCCTCTGGTGCCGATGGAGTGGGTTGCTTTCTTTTTGTGGTGGTGCTTGTGGATTGGGGAGGGTTACTGGCCAGTTCCCTCATCTCTGTAGCAGAATAGTTTATTGGAAGCTTGCGCTGCATGTGGCGAATCATCGTGTTGTTTCTAAATGAATATTTTTTATTAGGGTTCCCCCTAGAAAGTTCCATGCCACAGATTAGGCAAGTCACCTTGGCTGCATTTACTTTTTTCTTCCCCTGTGGAATCGGAAAAAACTCCCATATAATGTGTGGTCTTGGCTGGTATGGGGTATTTTGTTCTTCAAGCCATCTTCTCCTCCCCTCTTCCTCCTCCTCCTCCTCTTCCTCCTCTTGTTGACCACCAATGATATCTTGTGGTGGTCCTCTTGGCGGTGGTGGTGGTGGTGGCGGTGGTGGTGCAGATGCACCAGCTACTGCTGCTACTGAAGCCATTATAAAGATCAAAAAGGTACAGAGAGGTACAAACAGGTCTTCCTAAGTCAAAGGACAAAGTCAGAATAAGGAAAAAAGGTGTGGTCTTTCATCCTTTTAGAAAAAAAATGCATTGAACCTATGAAAAGTGTTATTTTCAGGTCACACGACCAGGGGCTTTATCATTATGAAACCAAAACTGTTTTGAACCAATGAAAAGTGTTATTTTCAGGTCACATGACCCGACGCGCTTACGCTACGCGCCCTGGGGAGCGCCCGAGGCACGTCGCGTAAGCGCGTCAGATGCCTACGTTGCGCGATCGTATTCGCTCGAGTGCTTCCGGATAAGCTTACGCCGTGTGTATGACGCGGCTATGCGATATGCCACAATCATGTTTTCGTTTGCGATATTGGCGCTTACGGGACGCGTGCCCCGGGGCGCTTCATATAATTACGCTTTCCGGGGCGCTCACCGGGGCGCGCACCGGGAGCGCTCCAAGGCAAAACATAAATAAAAAAATATATATATATACAAAAAAAAATTGCTTAAATTGTAGGGACTGATAGCCCGATGTGCCTTTGCTATGTCTCAAGATATATGCTCAAGTGGTTTTTACGAAAATTTACTTTGAAAAAATATATATTGGGCTACATTGAGCTATATATATGTTAGGGCCCAAATGTAGCCCAATGTAGCCCATTGTAGCCCAATGTAGCCCAATGTAGCCCAATGTAGCCCAAAGATGGCCACCAGAGACAAAAAAAAACAAATGTAGCCCAAATATCAGCCAGATGTAGCCCAAATATAGCCCAATGACAGAATGTCCCAGAGTGTTCTAAAGAACAACTAGAGCGCTAACAGTCTTACTTATAAACTGAGACTTATAACTAGGAATTAGCATTTAAAAAACATTTGAAATTCACTGAAAAAAACATAGGTTTCACACCAGTTATAGTTAGGAATTAGCATTTAAAAAAACTATTAAACTCACAGAAAAAACCATAGGTTTCACACCAGTTATAGATAGCTGGAAATTTTACTGACATAAAACCATTGAAATTCCCACGTTATAGTTAGTTGGACTCACTATAACTTGCCCGTGCAATGCACTGCTGATGACGTCACATATTACATCACTCATGACATGGTCAGTGACATCAATCATGACACAGGTTTTTTTAAATGCTAATTCCTAACCATAACTAGTGTGAAACCTATGGTTTTTTCAGTGAATTTCATAGGTTTTTTAACTGCTAATTCCTAATTTTTTATATGGACTCATACCTAAGAGTTTTTTAGTGAATTTCTAAGATTATTTTTTCACAAATATCTATAGCTTAGAAAGGTATGTTTTTCTAAAAATGAATCCTATATTGTATATTAATATAATTTTTTTTTTTTTTTAAAGTGTATTCTTTTTTTTATATTTCACTTATGAGCGCTCCCGGTGCGCGTACCGGTCTGCGCCCCAGAGCCTGTACCGGGCCGCGTCCCGTCAGCGCACCAAGAAAAAAAAAAAAAAAAAAGAAGGAGTGAGCATTTGGAATGGGGAAAATAGAGAGTGGTGTAAAGAGAAAGAGAGCTAGAGAGAGAAACACAGAGGGACTGTGTAAGAGATAGTAAAACAGAGAAAAGGTATAAGAGGAAGTAACTGAGAAAAGGAAAATGAATAAGGGAGCAAAAGAAGAGAAGAAAGAGGAAGAAAACTAAAGCAGATGTTCTAGGAGAATGTGAATGGGTGATGAGAGTAAAAGGAAGGAGAGTAAAGGATGGGGAATGACAGGTAGTGAAGGAACCAGAGAAAAGGAACAATGGTGACGGAGGGAAAGAAAATAGCAGTGAGTGTAAGTAAAGAGGAGTGAAAGAGGGTGGATAAAAGTGAATAAGGGTAAGACATGGGGAGTGACAGAAAGAAAGAACAGAGAGAGTAAAGGAAGGAGTGTCAGAAAGGGACTAAGTGAAGCAGAAAAAAAGGAAAGAGAGGGAGCGTGGGTGAGCAGGGACACTGAAAGAAGTTGAATGTGGTAGGAAAGTAAGGAAAAGAGAAGTAAATATGGAGGATAAGAATAAGTGAGGGAAGCAGAGTAAGAAAACAGGGGTGAGGTAGGGTGAGAGAAAAGTAGTGAGGTTAAAGCAAAGGGTGATGACAAACTACATTTTGTAGTCACACTTACCATATAATTAATTAAAACTTACATGCATCTTTAAACTACACTTTGTATTTGTGAAAGACAAAAGAAAAAACAAGTTATAATTAGTAAAATATATAATTTAAAATAGAAGAAACAGGTCAAGAGGTAAAAAATCTAAAAAAGTTTACTAGGAAATAAAGCAATAGTGAAGGATACAAAAACAGAAATAAAGTAATGTAGAAAGAGAAAAAAGAGGGAAAAGAAATAGAAAGAGAACAAATTACTGAAGATAAGTAAGATACTAAAAGAATGCGAGATACCAAAACGAAATCAGGAAAGATAAGAAAGTAAAAGGAAAATGAGTGGAGAGGAGTCTAAATGAGGAACTATTAATAAGAAAGAGGAATAGAAGATGACTGAGAGTGAGTGAAGGGGAGTCACAGAGTGAAGGGATGAAGGTAATGAGGTTAATATAGAATGATGGAGGAAAAATCAATCAATCAATCAATGCATTTATATAGCGCACTACTCACCCGGAGGGTCTCAAGGCGCTAGGGGAGGGGGGGTCCACTACTGCTCGAACAGCCAGGTCTTGAACTGTTTCCTGAAGGCAATGTGGTCCTGGGTCAGGCGGAGGTGTGTCGGGAGGGAGTTCCAAGTCTTGGCGGCCTGGTAGGAGAAGGACCTTCCTCCTGTGGTGGCTCTTCGGATCCGGGGGACGGCAGCGAGGGCGTGGCTGGACGATCGAAGCTGGCGTGTGGGAGCGTAGAAGTTGAGGCGGCTGTTGAGGTATGCTGGTCCTTGGTTGTGCAGGGCTTTGTGTGCATGGGTGAGGAGACGGAAGGTGATTCTCTTGTTGACCGGGAGCCAGTGCAGATCTCTCAGGTGTCCGGAGATGTGGCTGCGACGGGGGATGTCCAGGATGAGTCGTGCTGAGGTGTTCTGGATCCGCTGGAGTCTCTTCTGGAGTTTGGTGGTGGTTCCGGCGTGGAGGAGTTGCCGTAGTCCAGACGGCTGGTGACGAGGGCCTGGGTGACCGCTTGCTTGGTCTCAGTGGGGATCCACCGGAAGATCTTACGTAGCATGCGCAGGATGTTGAAGCACAATGAGGAGACTTGTCTGGACATGGAGAGGGAGGAGTCTAGGATGAAGCCCAGGTTGCATGTGTGGTCTGTTAGTTTGGGTGCGCTACCCAGCGCGGGGGGGCCACCAGGAGTCGTCCCAGGGGGAGGGTGAGGATCCCAGGATGAGCACTTATGTCTTGTCCGAGTTCAGTTTCAGGCAGCTGTTCATCATCCACTTGGCTACTTCTGTCATCCCTTCATGCAGGTTGGCTCTGGCGGTTGCGGGGTCGTTGGTGAGGGAGAGGATCAGCTGGGTGCCGTCGGCTTATTAGATGATGTTGAGGTTGTGTTGGCGTGCGATGGCCGCAAGGGGGCTCATGTAGACGTTGAAGAGGGTTGGGCTGAGCGAGGAGCCTTGAGGAACGCCGCAGATGACTTCAGTGGCTTCTGATCTGACCGGGGGGAGGTGGACTCTCTGTGTCCTTCCGGCGAGGAACGAGATGATTCCATTCCAGTGCCTTCTTCTGGATTCCGACGTTGCTGAGGCGCTGCACTAGGGTGCGGTGGCAGACAGTGTAGACGGCCGCGGAGAGGTCTAGGAGGATGAGGGCCGCTGTTTCTCCATTGTCGAACAGGGCTCGGATGTCATCGGTGGCTGCGATCAGGGCGGTCTCGGTGCTGTGGTTGGCCCGGAAGCCAGACTGCGAGAGGTTGAGGGATCTGTTCGTCTTGAGGAAGGCGGCTAGCTGCTTGTTGACGGTCTTCTCAATGACTTTTGCAGGAAACAGGAGCAGCGAGATGGGGCGGTAGTTCTTGAGGTCGGTGGGGTCGGCTGATGGCTTCTTTAGTAGAGTGCTGAGTTTGGCGTGCTTCCAGCTCTCCGGGAAGGTAGCAGTGTCAAAGGAGGTGTTGATGATGTCCCTCAGGTGGGGTGCGATGACAGCGTCAGCTTTGTTGAAGATGTGGTTAGGGCAGGGGTCGGTCGGAGATCCGGAGTGGATGGAGTTCATCGTGCGGATGGTGTCTTCGGTGCTGATCGGGGTCCAGGCGCAGAGGGTGGTGGTGGGGCGCGGTGGTTCAGTCGTGGCGTGCGTCGGTTGGGTGCTGAAGTTGTTGTGTATGTCCGCGATCTTGTTGTGGAAGTATGAGGCCAGGGAGTTGCAGAGGTCTTGTGAAGGGGTGATGTCGTTGTTTCCGGCGTTGGGGTTGGAGAGCTCTTTGACAATGTTGAAGAGTTCCTTGCTGTTGTGTGCATTGTTGTCCAGTCGTTCCTTGAATGCAGACTTCTTGGTGGCGTGGATCAGTTGGTGGTGTTTTCAGGTGGCGAGCTTGAGGGCAGCCATGTTGTTCGTTGTTGGGTCTCTGCGCCAGGCTTTCTCGAGGTCTCGGCAGCTCTTCTTGGAGCTCTTGAGTTCGTCGGTGAACCATGGGGCTTTCTTGCTGCAGGGTCTGCTAGGCGGGGTCTTCAGAGGGGTGAGGTCGTCTGCGTTGATCCACTTTGCGAGGTTGGTGGCCGCCTGGCTTGGGTTCGTTGTGCTGGTGGGAGGGTTCATGCTCAGGGAAGTCGCGAGCTGGTCGGCTGTGATCTTGTTCCAGATTTTGCGTGCAACCTGTTGCTGGTGGTGGTGGATTGTGGTCCTTCTGAAGCTGAAGTGGACGCAGCTGTGGTCCATGCAGTGGAGTCCGGTGGCGTGGCTGAAGGTGATGTCCTTGCTGGATGAGAACACGGGGTCGAGTGTGTGTCCGGCGTAGTGGGTGGGGGTGGTCATCAAATGCTTGAGACCGAGGTTGGCGAGGTTGTCCAGCAGGGTGGTGGTGTTGCGGTCGTTGTACTCCAGGTGGAAGTTGAGGTCCCCGAGGAGGATGTAGTCAGCGGAGGGGAGGGCGTGCGGGCTGATGAAGTCGGCGATGTCTTCGCTGAATTGTGTGCGTGGTCCCGGGGGTCTGTAGATGAGGGTGCCTCTGAGGGTGGTCTTGGGGTTGAAAAGGATCTGGAAGTGCGGGTGTTCGGCGGGTGCGAGGGTGTCGTCGGAGTTGGTCGTGATGCGGATGGTGTTTCTGTGGATGATGGTGATGCCTCCTCCTGTCTGGGTGACGCGGTCCCTCCGGATGATCTTGTAGCCATCCGGGGTGGCGATGGCGATGTCAGGCGCTGAGGAAGCGTTCATCCAGGTTTCCGTGAGGAAGGCGACGTCTGGGGCTGTGGTGTCGAGCAGGTTCCAGAGCTCGACGGCATGTCTGTGGATGGAGCGGATGTTGAGCAGGATGCACTTGAGGTGGTTGCTGCTGGTGCTTGGCTTGGTCGGAGCTGGTGTAGTGCAGGTCCAGATGCAGGTGAACTTGCAGGAATGGCAGCAGAAGGGTCCGTGGGTGCGTCTCGTGGTGGCCCGGTAGCAGCCCGGGCTTCGACCGGTGTTGAGTGCGAAGAGTTTGGTGGCATCATAGGTCCGATGGGTGGGTTGGGGTCTGCGGGAACCAGGGGTCCAGGCACTGGGAGCGGTCCAGGCGCGGACGGGCGCAGACAGCTTACCATTGGTGCACCTTCGGCGCTCAATCGGCGCGCCCGCTGCGCGTCAACGCTGCGCATACGCCCGGTCGCCATTTATGGCCAAGTGGGAGGGAGGGAGGAGCTGGGAGGCTGGAGACGGGAGGGTACAGAAAAAAAGGGGGCGTGGCCATTAGCACGGCGACGGGAAGCGGGGAGCGGGGCGGGGGCACAGGGGCACAAGTTACAGGGGCACAAGTTGGAACAAAATGACACGGATGATACAAGTACAACAAAGCAGAATCCCAAGGGGGGAAACGGCAGTAAATACAGGGGTGGAACTAAGTGTTAGCACGAGGGGAGACAAAGAAACAAACAGTCAATTCAAAAGGAGTGAGAGAGTAAGTACACAGAAAAACACAGGGAAGGACTGAGTGTACTGCAGTACAATGAGTGAGAAAGGAAAAAGAGTATAGGAGAAAAAGAAAGAAAGAGAGGAGAAGAAAACTAGAGCAGTGGTACTGAGAGAATGTGAGAAAGATGAAAAGTGGTGGAAGGGAGAGAGGAAATGCAGACAGTTGAAATTGGATTGAGGAGTTGTGAATGAAGTGGAGTAAAGGAACAGCGATGAAACATAGTTAAAGAAGACAGTGTAAATGAGTAAAGAGATCTAAATAAGGGTGGAAAAAGGAAAATGAGTGTGAGACAATGGGAATACAATATAAATTACACAATGCAAACTATAGAATAACTTCTACAATATGTTACATTGTTTATTTTTGCTGTTCTCAGAATATATTGAATTTCACTTAAATTAGTGAGTTCAAACTCTTCATCATATAACAGCGGGAAAAAAACCACAATCTAAAAGATTGTGTTTAAAAAAAAACATAAAAACTTACAACTCATATATGTACACTAATCTTTGATTCACTTACTTTTCCATGAGGCCAAATAGAAGATAGTGAAGGTCCTTTTGGTGGAAAAAAAGTATGCAGTTCTCTATAACTTCTATTTCATCGACTTCTTATGAAAAAAGTTCTAAGAACATCATACCTTACACTTTCCTTACAGCCAAATCGTGTCAGATATATGAGTAATTTTTTACTATGAGATCCACTTACAGTACCTATATGAGATAAATAATTTTAAACATTAGATTAACTAACTAACTAACTTTTATTAACTATTCCCGTCTTCAAAGGCCAATTACCTTTACTAAAACTTTGGTTTTAAAAACACTAGGTAAGAATTTTTAAAGTCATAAGGGAAACGTTGTTTATAAGTCAAATGAGAATCATTGCAGTAACTCCAACCTTTTTTACATTTTAAGTAGCATGTATAATGTCCTGATGTTGTCGAAGGACCGTCATGATAAATAATAGCTTCAGTTGTAAAGGTTCTTCCTGAAATTGATAACTGAGAAGCCACAACATTTTTGATACAAGTTGTCAATTTAGTTCCATCAGGTCTACATCATTGGAAAAATAAAATGATATACTGTCCATAACTTTGTATAAATAATGTGGATAGCATTGGACACTTACATTGGGTACACACCATATTATGATCTGCTGCTTTAAGTAGATTTTTAAATGACACTGATTTACAGTCTGGTAAAGTCAAATATATAAATCTTTCAGTGTCTATTCTAGTATTACTTGATGAACTACAATTGTGGCAGTCATGCTGCCATTGAAAAGAAAGGCTGAAAAGATTATCTGACAATCCTGCTGAATGTTCTATGAAAATGTATCTTGACCAGAACACATATCTAAAATATTTCGAATTTCTGTTACACTTTCTTTTTTTGCTCTATCACTGCTACATTTCTCAAACACAGAATTCAATAAACCACACAATCTTTGATCTCGATTTTCAACAATCTGTTCTTGTAAAGTTTGAAGAAAAAAAACAACATTAACCACTACATTAGCATAGCAATTGACACCAGAACTATTTTCAAACTGAAATCCAACAACATTTTCATCAGAATCCTTTTTCTTTCTGTTTTGAATTACAGTTTCATCTACTTTTGTCTTTTTGCTACTACCTCACTGCAATTATTCTAATGTCTTCTTTTTCGGCCTACCACAAGTTTTTCAAACAGAGGATATTGAGGTAAATGTGGAGCATACTCTCTTCTTAACCTATTGTATTCTTTTACACAATCTAGATCTGCACAAATCTTTGTCTCATCACACTCAATCAAGTACAATCCTGATAAAGTTCTGACTCGTGATAATGCCACATATGCCATACCCTCTTTAAACACAGATCTTCCAATGTTCACCAAAGCACTATCTACACTTAAACCTTGAGATTTATGAATTGTTACTGCATATGCCAAACAAACAGAAAACTGTTTTCGGCGAACATATAAGTCTTTTACAAGTAAAAATCTAGCAGAACAACGACTGATGTGTTGTACTTGCTCAATACCATCAAATATTATTTTTAAAAATTCAATTCCATCTCTATTTCTATAATTCACAAAATCAACAACATAACCCATTGCTCCATTTACCATAACTCTTTCAACATTTAAATTCCTTCTCAAAATGATACGACAATTTAAACACACATTCAGAGTCTTTTCAAAACCAGCTGTTTTAGAAATACTTTTCTCTAATGAGTCCAATGTTGTTTTCAAATTTTCTGACAAAACAATTGTAGCACCCATATGCTCTATTTTATCTATTGCTTCCAGCTTTATAATCTCTTCATTTTCTAACTTTAACATGTTGTTGTTGAAGATGGAACATTCTTGCAGAGTTGGCATCAAACATATCCCAGATTTCTTCACAGTCATTTTTAAAAAAATATTATCTGGAAGAATGTTTTCATTTGGATACAAATTTGAAATTAATTGACCATGTAAAGCTTCTTTCCCAAGCTCACTTACGTTTCCAATTCATACATCTTGTAGAATATTTTTATAATCTTCATCCTTTGCCTGTCGCATATTTTGAAGTAGTTCAGCATATTTAAAATGTAACCATTTATTAACGTTTCCAATGCTTCCAAGGGACTTCCTGGTATCTTCATGCGTGAGCATTTTAAACACTGGTGTCCTTTTACTGGAGTCAACTGCAACAGATCTCCAAAAACAATAATGTGTTTTCCTCCAAATAACACATCATACTCTGTTCTAAGAATTTCTTGCATTCTCTTTTTTTTTTTTTTTTTTATAAATTTTTATTTGCATCTCATAAGGCAAGTATATAAAAGTACATAAATAAATAAACAAGTTAAATTCATTATTTCCAACCAAGAAAGACAGCCAAGCAATCATAATCAATTTCTCCGCAAAGTAAAGCGTATTCTCAAAAATGAAGGTATAACAGTAATAACAAGAAGTAAAAAGAAAGAAAAAAGAAAGGAAAGAAAAAAATGCACAAAAACAAGCATTAGATTTGAGACCATGCTTACTTCATCAATGATAAGAAGTTTCATTTTCTTCAAGACTCTTGAAACGTCAGAACACGCATCTCCAGAGAACTTATTATAATGCAATTTATTATCATGCTCAACTGGCAGCATCAGTAAACTATGTAGAGTAATCCCTTTAATGTTATGTGCTGCCAGACAAGTTGGAGCAGTTACAACACAAGACAGCGGTGAATCAGTCCTTTTCTGCAGATAAGTTGAAATGGCTTTAATCAGAAAACTTTTTCCTGTCCCCGCTTCTCCACTTAAGTACAGTCGAACATGCTCAAATGATGTACATGAGCACTCTTTTTTCTCATATCTGAATCCATGTTCAATCTGTTCTATGACTTGATCATTTATCTTTTTCTGCTCAACGTTTAGTTGCTTTACCAAATCTTCTAAGTTAACTCCATCCTCTTGAGCTTGTTCCATAGCTCTTTCCACCTCATCCATGGCAGTTGCAGCTTCATTTTGGATAATTGGTCCTCCTAGTGGATCCTGACTCAATGAAGTAGAACTCTGACTGTCTTGAGAACTGTCTTTAGCAATCTCTTCAGCAATTGTGGTTTCTTGCTCTATTTCTTCGTTCAACATTTGCAGATAATTTAGAAAAATAGGACATTCTATGGTGTCCTTAGTTGCATTAAAAGAGTCTTCATAACAGAGAAAATCTCCAAGTAGTTACTCTTCTCTACGGCATGGCTTAAAGAGTTGCAAAAGAGCTAAATAGTAAAAATCTCTTTTGACTGGAGCTTCGCAACTCAATTTTCGATGATTAATCAAATGGCCTTTTCTCTGCTTCACTAAACATCCTTCATACCCAATGACAGCATATTTTCCATTATTGATATCTTCTGTGATGTTCCTCTTAAAAACTGTAGTTTTGCAGAACTTCATACAAACAAGTGTTCTCAAGGTGAGTACTTCTATTTGAATAGTATGTATCCAACATATTTGTCTTCAAAATATCTGTACTATTTGGTTCTTTCTCCGCCAAATACTCAATTTCTTGTACAGATTTCAAAATTCGGTTTCGTGTTGCAGCAAAACCTAGACTCACCGAAATGATTGTTCTTGATTTGGCATAGAGACTTGCTGATGATAACTGATCAGAACTTTCATATGCTCCAATTTCTTGATGCGACAACATCTTCAGACTGAAACTGTATCATTTCTTGCTTAGACTCATTTCATGTGAAATGTCCTCCCACATTTCCTTCAGTTCTGTCTATTTCTTTTTTTGTGATGTAAGATGTCACATATTGAGCCACAGCAATAGAGTTGTCAGCAACAAACTGAATATCCATGTTAGCATTCCACATGGACAAAATCACAGGGTTGTAGTCGTTGATGTACTTGGACTCTTCATTTCTTTTTAAATTATATGTATTTTTGGGTGATTTCCTCGTCACAGTATGTCGTAGAGATGACATCAAATTATTCACTCTTCCCTTAGAAATCACTGGTCGTGGAAACGCAAAACAACATTTTGTGTAGTACTTTTCCTTGTTTTTAAATTTTCGACGACAGTACTTTCCACAACGATGAGTTTGAAAACGTAAAACTTGTTGCCTTAAACTGTTTTCTTCAGTAGTTTTGGAGCAGCACATGTTGAATACTCTTCATTGAAACTCATCACTGTTTCATCCGAATCTAATCCAAATTTGGGTGCATCTTTAATTAATAACAACATATGTATATGAGGAGCACCTCTCGCTTGATATTCCTTCCTCCAAAACAAATCCAAAACCTCTCCAAGGGGAGGATTTGTTTTGTTGGTAATAAAAGACATCATAGCTTCAAATCTATGATTAAAATATCTGCAAACATTTACTGGATCCAAAGAACACAGTTCTCCAGGTGTTTTCAATTTTATATTTTGTATGTTTCCATTTGCCTCTCGTAGAAATTGAAGTCGTCCCATGCATACTCAGCACAGCTAAGATTGAGGAACCATGTAGGAGTTCCTAAGTTTCTTAGCATACATTTCAATTCCCCATGACAACGGAACCAATACTCATTTGTTCCATGCTGACATGCCATGAGATTGATTAGCTGATAATGTCTTGCAGATTGACTTTCTCTTAAAGTCCCTTGTTGAAACATTTTGCATATGAGCTCCACTTTTCAATATATGATTAACTGCATAAGAAAGCCCAGATAAATCACTTTCATACAGTAGATGAAACAAATATGGAATGCATTGCCGAAACCTTGGATCTACAGCATACAATCTTAAAGTCCGGTATTCAGCTGCAGGAATTTGAACTGGTCGATCGTCATATCGTCTACCACGACCTGTTGGAAATAACTGTGGAAAACAACGAGCTTCCAAACTTTCTTCCCATACACTAATGGGACTTCCTTTTGCTGCTTTCATTTGAAACAAGTCAATTGCATTCCCCATTACTTCTTTGGAATGCAAAGGATGAACAGTATAATGTTCATATATTTCTTTACTTCTAGACACATCAACTTTTTCAATTTGGCCAACTGAACAATCACTGTCTTCTTCTGCAGCTGTATCCTCTGCTCCAACACTTACATCTTTGTAGTACTCATTGTTTTTGACCAAATACAACGTTGCCTTTTTGACTTTCCTAACATCCAATAAATCTTGCCAGATTTTCTTACTCTTTGTCGCAACCCCATTAACTAGAATAACCAGAGGATCCTCTTCTACTCTTTCTACACCAATTGTATCAATATTTTTGTTGACATCTAAAGGCAAATAAAGAACTCTTCCCTTTAATCCTCTTTGTAAATCTGTAGGAGGTAATTTCCCTATCTTAGGCTCCATGCGAACAATAGCTTGAAAAGGATGGACACATTGAATCAAAATTGATTCATAAGTATTTAAATCCATCAATTCAGAAGGAATATCTATCAACTGAAGATTATTATCAGCAGCTCTAGCAGGCATTCTATTTTCATTTAATTTTTTCAAACAATAATTACAAATACGCTGATCAAAATTCAAATCAAAAGAATTTTCCACCAACAAATCACTTACAAAATCCTTCCATTCACTATTATTTTCCAATTCACATTTTGCATATAAATCAACTAACCTAGTCAGAATCTTATAATGAGTCCGTCGACAACACACACAAGTTAAATTAGGCCTTTCACTTGATTTCACCTTAAACTTGGTAATTTCCTCGTCAAACTTTTCTGTACTTGAAATCTGTACATTGTCTTCCACATTACCATCCATTACTATATCCATTTCTACACTGTCCTCTTTGTTCCCAAAATAACAAAACTCAATTTCTTCACAAATAGTCTTCACATCTACTTCAGATCCATGCAAAAGAGCACTGTTTAACTGTTTAAGCTTAAGTGCTCGACTTTTTGCATAATACAACCTTCTCACTAATTTCCTCACCTTATTATGATGCTCTGCTGGGATGGGAAGTCGGACGCAGTTTTGAACTTTTGGAAGCCTGGAGGGAGTCACCCTCCCGGCCTTATTTATTAAAATATGAAACAAAATTTAAAACATTAAATAAAAGTTTCATAATCATGTACAATTTTACATTTATTACATTTCGATGAAGACATGTTCTTTGGCTAACCTTAACAGATCTCTAATACAAAGGTTTCCTAGCCGAGTCTAACATCCTGCAAATGCATACATTCTAAATTAAAATTGTACATCCTAGCATTAAGGGCCAACGGCAAGGTCTTAACCGGTGTCAGATCCCTACTACCAGAACTCTTGCCCTCACGGTGTGAGTGGCGCATGTGCAGAGGACTGTACCCTCATTGCCAACTGTAATTTCCCTTGTCTTAGTGGGGGCCCCCCTTTCCGCTCAACGCCATCTTAAAGGTCGTCCGAGCTCCCATGTGAGGTATCTGTAGGAAGGACAGCGTGGACTCCCCCCCCATCCCCACACTCTCTATCCGCCGTCGCGGATATCCGGCCCCCGGGAAATTATTAGGAGGGGCATATAGCCGCCTCCTCCCCTGGAAGGGGCCTATGGCCGTCTCCTCTTAGGCGACCCATCCTTAGTGGGTGCCGCCTCCCCGTGGGAGGGGCCAATGGCCGCCACCCCCCAGGCGCTCCCATCCATAGTGGGTGGCACCCCCCTCTAGGGACCTTAAAATTACTGCTCACCGATCATGACCTTACCGCCCGACCGAAAAATAAATACGACAGTTATTTACCTACTAAGGAAGAAAAATATTCAGCATGTCTAATTGTATCAAGACTGTTTACTCCTAAAATAAAAAACAGCATCCTACATACAGAAGGCACATCCTCAACCTAAACATTCGTTTACTTTTATGCAGAGGAAAAAAGGGGGTTTATCACAGCAAAACTTTATTGCAAAACAAACATTGCCATAAGGGGCTGGTGGGTGGGTCAAAATTGCTGCTTGTTCCGTCGAGGGCTCACGAGCAACGAGTGGGTGCAGCCTTCAGAGCACAGGAACAAGAGGACGCTTCTTCGGATTCCCGCTCTATTTATTCTTCTGTGGGAGGGTGTGTACCCTCCTCCGGTACACCTACTAGGTGTGGCCATCGGTGTAGGTGTCTAGGACAACCCCTCTTGGGCAGGAAAAGGCGCGCCCCGGCTACGCCGCTTCGGGCATACCAGCCGAGACATGCCCCCCGCCCGAAATGGTTTCCCGAGAGGACGGGGCACCCAACCATACCTTCGGGGGGACCGAGTGGTCGCCCCTTTCCATTTATGAAGGCCTTGCGCCACCAGAGCGTCACTTATTTCCCATGTTTAAAGTGATGCACCGGTGCCACAAGGCAATCATAAATAATGGCCAAATGAAAATACCATTGATTTGCCCCCAAAATCGTTTTTTGAATAACATTTAGAAACACAGCGAAGATCCTATGTACAAACACTCAATTTCACTACTGAACCCTCACTATTTGACAAAATACAAATCCTCTATCTTGCAAATGTTCATAGCAAGCATTACCAAAAAACATGCTTCAAACCAATCAAAAAGAATCTCAATCTGCTTCCAAATCTGAGGTAATGCAAGTGACATTATTCTAAATGGTTCAAATATATTTAATTAATGAGGCAAACACTATTAATTACTTCTCAAAAAATATAAAAGCCATTATTTTACCCCAAAATCGTTTTTTTAAATAACTTTTTACAAACACAGCACAAGTCCTATGTACAAGGAATCAATTTCACTATATGCTTCCAAATATTCTCCATAGAGCAAACAAGTCTCTATCTAAATTAAATGAATCATAACTTACCTTTACAAATGCTTTGGGAGATTGAGAACAGTGTCAGACACACACACCAATTTTTCTTTAGCAGAGCAATAGGTGTGCACTCAATACACTGAAACCAAGACTGGCAGAGAAAATCTCTAATTCTACACACATATGCCTTATTTCAACCAATCAAAAATCTTCCCTCACTATTTTCAAACCAACACCCTTCCCCCTCTCAGACCTTTCTATCTGTTTCCATAGCAACTCCCTCCTACCTGAACTCTCAGGTTCAAACGTTTATTCTACAAAGTTGCAAGTTAAGTCAGCAAGGATGTTTGACCTCTCAATACGCCAGCTTATCCAGGGCATTATTGCTTTTAGTGACTTTTTCTTAACCATTCAAATTGCTTCTTTCAGACAACACAACCATGCACCCTAACTTTCAGTTTTCTACTATCTGAATCCACCAATCATTGCTTCTGATTCAACAGCAGAGAAACTCCACAACTTTTTTTTTTAAACTCCTACTGTTCCAACTGCCATTTCATTCCCACACTTCATCTGACTGCACCAGAACCTTCTCACATTATGTATTCTGTATGGATTATTGGACATAGCTACATCCACTGGGCTCAAACGTATGCAGCAAGCAGAAATTATCTCAACCTTGATTTATCAAATGTGGAAATCAAGTGGATTGGCCAGAGAGGATTGAGATGTCATCAATTGATACCATTGGTGAAAACCTTTTTGCATCTGCCAAACCCTGACCTTTTAATAGTGCACTGTGGTGGAAATGACTTGGGCACTATGACTGGGGTTGGTCTGGAAATGCTTTTAAAGGACACCTTTGATCAATTGATGACACTTTTTCCACAAACTGCCTTGGTATATTCCAATATATGCCAAAGACAGAAATGGAACTGGTCCAACCAATTTTGTCCACAATTTGAGAAAGCATGGAAACATGTGAATAAATCTGTTTCTGCTTACATGAGAGACTGTGGAATGGGTTCAATATACAATATTAACTTGCGTTACAACATGCAAGACATCTACAGAGGACATGGTGTGCACTTCTCAGATGAGGGGAATAGAATATTCCTCCTGAATTTAAGACTGTGCATTGGAACCTACTTGTAGGTACCTAAATCAGCCACAGAACCCAACATCTCTTTTTAGTGCTACCCTACCTCTGATCATTCAAAACGTTTATCTTTTTCTAACTTTTTTCACTATTTTTCACCAAAGTACGCTCCCCGGTACGGTTACCCGTGCAAGAACAGAGCGCTCCCCTGTGAAATTTTTCAATATTTTTTAATTTTTTGCCTATATGAGCGTCCTAAGCCCCCCTCAGAAAACCTAGAGGGTCAGGAAGTGACTACAGTGCCCCCTTCTACCCATTCCCAACGTTGTTTGTCCTCCATTTTGTGTCTCGATTCTACTGAAACACAAAATGGAGGACTCCCGTAACGCTGCCGGTGCACGTACCCGGGCGCGCACCGGTAAGCGCTCCCAAAAAAAAGGTGGGAAAGTAGTTTACAGAAAAACCACTGGAGACACTTTCATCAAATATAGAATAGGCCCAACTACATAGCAGTCCCTACCATTTACCCAAATGTGATGGAATTCCATTGAGACATTTATGATGTAGGCCTGACTAAATATCCTGAGGTAATTTACATGACAAAAACACATAAGAAGTGATAGAATTGACAACCAATTAAAATGTTACTTTCATTTTCTACTATTATTTCATGACATTTGATTGGTTATGTACCTGAATATATATAAAGAAAGAGAGAGAAACACAGCCATTTTGACTACTACTTCCTGAAGAACATTTCAAGAGCATTTTCACTGACAAATTAAACTTCTTTTCGAAAGGTAAGATGTTAATTTAAAAACTGAAGTATGTTGTGCACTTTAAGTTAATTTGGAAAACATTTTCTGATAGTTATATTCTATCCCTATGTAATAGTTATAGAATAAGATAGACTTCTCTATTATAGTTATGGATGGAGTTAGGCTTGTCTTGTATAATTATGAATTTACTTAGGCTTTATCACATACACTTTTTTATATTTCTACTTCCAGTCTGATACATAAAACTGCCCAAAAATAAAATCACTGTTAAAAAAACCAAAGTACCTGTCTGAAATTAAACCCAACAGTGCCCTATCTCTACTGATATATTTTTTTAAATTTTTAAATGCAAATTACAGCACAAAAATGGAAGGAGAGCAAACAAATTCCATCGAAATTGTTCTGGAGAGCAACAATGATAAAGTTATTGAACCCAATGACTCAGAATTCATGGATGAATCATGGGACTATGAACTACTTCAATATGTACAATCAGTAGATTTCCTGATTCAAAATGAGGACATTTCCGACAATCAAATATTAGAAGTTTTGTTAAATTTGGAAAAGGAATCTAAAATATAAATTTATATTTAATAAGTAAAAAATAGTTTGAGACATTATTCATTTTTATATGTATTTCTTAAACTAGTACCAAATTGATTATAATGTAAAGTCAGACTTAAAATATACTGTGCAACTTTTTTGTGTTACATAGTAAGTTTGCTCATAGTTACTTCCTTTCTCCCACTATATTATCTCCAATGTGTATGTAACATCTCTTTATCATCTCCTGCCTCCATATTGTTTCTGCTTTCCAGACAGACTATGCTATGAATTCCATATACCACAATAACTTCTGTAACAACATGCAAGATATCTACAAAGGACACAGCATTGGTACCTACATGTTGGTACTTAAACAAAAAAAACAACAAAAAAAACAATTAATAAACATACAATATTTGAAAAGTCTATCATTCTTTTTTCCCCATAGTACGCTCCCCGGTCCGCTTCCCGGTGCGCGTACCGGGGGCTCCCCCCGCAAAAAAAAATCGAAAAAGAAATCTTTTTTTTTGGCCCCGCGGGGCCCTTTTAAAGCCCCCACATCAAACCTAGGGGGTCAGGGAGGGTCTACTCTGCCCCCTTATGGTCATTTCCCCCTTTGTTTTGGCCACCTCTTATGTCTCGATCCTACCGAGACACAAGATGGCGGCCACTCTAGACTGTTTAGAATGTTTACAGACACCTGAGAGCCAATCAGCTTTCCGTGCGCAAGTCGCGTGGCGCGCCCGGTGCGCTCCCCGGTGCGCGTACCAGGGCGCGCTTATAGATATATATTTTTTCAACCTAAATTACTCAAAATCCACTGAAGCACATATCTTGAGACATAGCAAAGGCACATCAGGCTACCAGTCCCTACAATTTTGCCAAATTTGATGTAAATCCATTCAGCCGTTCGGGCTAAAAGTGAGGTCGACCGCCCTATGGAAATTAACATGGGGAAAACGCATTTTGGGACCCCCTTTTATCTCGGCCCCCGCTTGACGCATCCCCCCAAACTTTCAGGGAAGGACCGGAGCTCGACAAGGCCATTTTGAGGGAATTTTCAGGCAGATTCGTCAACCGGCACCAAAGTTATTCCAAATAGAATTTTGAGATTTACCATTGAAAAAAATCCTAACTATAACTACCTACTGGTATATATTACCTACTGGCGGTCGCGAGTAGGCTGTTATAGTTAGCACTTACTTTCCATAGGAAATCCGCAACATTCTATTTGGAATGATGTTGGCTGGTTTCACTTGGAAATTCTTCTAAGTGTGAAGTTTTGTAACTTTAAAAAAATCCCCTCAAATCAGCCAAACTACGAATTCTGATTTACTCACCTGTTATAAGGAGAGACCTCAGTACTGCATATTTCAGCCCAGTACTGATCCTGAAAAGTAATTTTAACGTACTTACCAGTAAGTTGAATTTCCTTCCATTGGATATCATTGCCTGCTATATAAAATACATATAAATTAAAAAATATATATTAAATAAAAAATATATATTACAATTTCAATATTTAAAAAAAATCTATTTTTCAATGTATATTAAAAAATGTAATGTAATGTAAAAAATGAAATATCTAAAAAGAAATACTTTAAAACAATGTAGTAAATCAGTGTAAAATAATAACAATTAATACATTTAAAAAATACCATTTACAAAACCTTTGAAATTCAGTCAAGTCAAGTCAAGTCAAATGATTTATATAGCGCGCTACATACCCAGAGAGTCTCAAGGCGCTTGAAGAAGGGTGGGGAATTACTTGTCGAAAATCCAGGTTTTAAGTTGCTTTCTGAATGCTAGGTGGTTCTGAGTGAGGCGAAGGTGAGTGGGAAGTGAGTTCCAGGTTTTAGCTGCCAGGTAGGAGAAGGATCTTCCTCCCATGGTGGTTTTGTTGATGCGAGGTACAGTAGCAAGGGCTTGGTTGGAGGATCGTAGCTGGCGGGAGGGGGTGTAGAAGGAAAGTCGTGTGTTGAGGCATTCGGGTCCAAGTTCGAAAAGTGTTTTGTGTGCGTGGGTTAGGAGGCGGAAAGTAATCCTCTTATTAACGGGGAGCCAGTGGAGGTTTTTCAGGTGACCAGAGATGTGGTCATTACGCGGGATGTCTAGTATGAGTCTGGCTGAAGCGTTCTGGATGCGTTGGAGTTTTTTCTGGAGTTTTGCGGTGGTACCGGCGTATAGGGTGTTTCCGTAGTCCAGGCGGCTCGTGACGAGTGCGTGGGTGACCGTTTTTCTAGTTTCGGTGGGGATCCAGAGAAATGTTTTTTTGAGCATGCGAAGAATGTTGAAGCAAGATGATGAAACGGCGTTGACTTGTCTGTTCATAGAGAGTGAGGAGTCCAGGATGACGCCCAGGTTCCGTGCGTGGTCCGTCGGGATGGGTGCTTTTCCAAGGGCCTCTGGCCACCAAGAGTCATCCCAGGCGGAGGGGGAGGTACCTAAGATAAGGACTTCTGTTTTGTCTGAGTTCAGTTTCACACGGCTGTGCTTCATCCTCTCGGCAACTTCTTTCATTCCTTCATGTAGGTTGGTTTTGGCAGTGTTAGGGTCTTTGGTAAGTGATAGGATCAGTTGAGTGTCATCAGCGTAGGAGATGATGTTGAGGTTGTGTTGGCGTGCGATGGCCACGAGGGGGCTCATGTATACGTTGAAGAGGGTGGGGCTGAGTGAAGATCCTTGTGGCACGCCGCAGATGACTTCAGTGGCCTCTGACTTAAATGGTGGGAGGCGGACTCTCTGGGTTCTTCTGGAGAGGAACGAGGTGATCCATTCCAGTGCTTTTCCTTGGATTCCGATGTTTCTGAGGCGCTGTAATAGGGTGCTATGACAGACTGTGTCGAAGGCTGCGGAGAGGTCGAGGAGGATGAGGGCGACTGTGTCTCCATTGTCCAGTAGAGTTTGAATGTCGTCTGTTGCTGCGATGAGGGCGGTCTCAGTGCTGTGTTTGGCTCGGAAGCCGGACTGTGAGGAGTCGAGGGATTTGTTGGTTTCGAGGAAGGCGGCGAGCTGGTTGTTGACAGCTTTCTCAATGACTTTGGCCAGGAATGGAAGGAGCGAGATGGGGCGGTAGTTTTTGAGTTCGGTGGGGTCAGCTGTGGGTTTTTTCAGAAGGGCGCTGAGTTCTGCGTGTTTCCAGCTTTCCTGGAAGGTGGCGGAGTTGAGGGAGCAGTTGATGACTTCTCGGAGGTGTGGTGCCATGATGGAATCTGCTTTGTTGAAGATGTGGTGAGGGCATGGGTCTGTGGGGGATCCTGAGTGGATGGAGTTCATCAGGCGGATGGTGTCCTCAGTGGAGATTGGGTTCCAGTCATTAAGGATGTTCAAGGGGGGTGAAGGTCCTGTAGAAGGTTGGGTGGGTTGGTCTCCGGGTTGGTTGTCGAAGCTGTTGTGGATGTCTGCGATTTTGTTGTGGAAGAATGAAGCTAGGGAGTCGCAAAGGGCTTGAGAGGGGGTGATGTCGTTGGAGTTGGCTGAGGGGTTGGTAAATTCTTTGACGATGTTGAATAATTCCTTGCTGTTGTGGGCGTTGTTATCTAGTTGGTCTTTGAATGCGGCATTCTTGGCAGTCCGGATTAGTTGGTGGTGTATGCGGGTGGCGTTTTTGAAGGCGTCCCTGGTGCTGGTGTTTAGGTCTTTTTTCCAGGCCTTCTCGAGGGAGCGACAGAGTTTCTTCGATTTCTTAAGATCATTGTGGAACCAGGAGGCGTTTTTGCTGCCTAGTTTGATTTGACGTTTTTTCAACGGTGCTAGGATGTCGGCGCTGTTGGATAGCCATTGGGTGAGGTTAATGGCTGCTTGGTCGGGGTTTGAGGAGTGGGCAGGGGGGTTTTCAAGAAGCGATGAGGAGATCTGGTCGATGGTGAGTTTGTTCCAGTTTCTTCGCAGAGTAGGTTGAGGATGGTTGTGGGTTGTGGTCTTTTTGTAGATAAAGTGAACGCAGCTGTGGTCCGTCCAATGGAGAGTTGTGGTGTGACTGAAGGAGACATGTTTGCTGGAGGTGAAGATAGGGTCGAGTGTGTGACCTGCAATGTGGGTGGGGGTAGTAACAAGTTGTTTGAGTCCGAGGTTGGCGAGATTGTCCAGAAGGGTGGTGGCGTTGCTGTCATTGATCTTTTCCAGGTGAAAGTTGAGGTCTCCCAATAGAATGTATTCCTCGGAGGGGAGGGCGTGTGGGGTGATAAAGTCAGTGATGTCATCACTGAATTGTGCACGGGGTCCTGGAGGCCGTTAGAGGAGGGTGCCTCTGAGTGTGGTCTTGGGGTTGGTGTGGATCTCGAAGTGAAGGTGTTCGGCGCTGGCAAGGTTGACGTCTGAGCTAGTTGAGATGCGGATGGAATTCTTATGGACGATGGCGATGCCTCCACCTGTTTGCTTGGTGCGGTCCTTACGGATGATCTTGTAGCCTTCCGGGATGGCAATGGTGATGTCTGGGGCTGATGAGGCGTTCATCCATGTTTCTGTTAAGAAGGCGACGTCCGGAGAGATGGTGTCTAGGAGATTCCAAAGGTCGATGGCGTGCCTGTGGACCGAGCGGGTGTTGAGCAGGATGCATTGTAGGTGGTTGGTGTCAGATATCTGTTTTGTGTTCGTGGATGAGGAGTTGTTCTTGGTGCCGTCGAACTTGCAGGAGTTGCAAGAGAAGGGTCCATGGGTGTGTCCAGGAACGGCTTGGATGCAGTTGGGGAGACGGCCGGGGTTTAGGGCTAAGAGGGTGGTGGCGTCGTATGTAATGCGGGTGGGGTGGGTGGTACGGGGGCCAGGGGGTCTGGCGCTGGGCGCGGTCCAGGTGCGGACGGGTGTAGACGGGCTTACCTTTGGCGCACCTTCGGCGCGGCCGTAGCGCGTGGACGCTGCGCGTTGGGACATTCGCCTTAAGTGGAGAGTGGAGGGGGGTGGAGGGAGGGAGGAGCGGCTGGGGAGGCGGGTGCGGGGCGGAGAGGAGGGGCTCGCTCGAAAGCACAACAAACAAAATGGCAGCAGAGGTAAATACGAGCTGGACAAGCTTGGGGCCAAAAAGTGAATAATGCAATGGAGAGAGGGCACAGGTAAAACGAACAGCAAAATATAAGGTGGAAGCCAAACAAAGCGAGTGCAGTGCTAAATGAATTATGCAAATGTGAGCAGTCAAATGCGGGCGGTAACAATGTGGACAAGCGCTGCGATACAAGCAAAGAGGAGCAGTGCTAATGAGAAGTGCTACGATACCAGCCGGCAGGATTCACTCAGGGAATCAGTCAGAGGATGAGGATAACGCTGAAGAAATCGGCAGAGAGCGAGTGAGCGGCCGCCTCTTACAGCGTAAGGGAGGTCACAGCGCTTCAGTCTACGGGGCAATACTAATCAATCCTTGGGAGGGAGGAGCAGCTGGGGAGGCGAGTGCGGGGCGGAGAGGAGGGGCTCGCTTGAAAGCACAACAAACAAAATGGCAGCAGAGGTAAATACGAGCTGGGTAAGCTTGGGGCCAAAAAATGAATAATGCAATGGAGAGAGGGCACAGGTAAAATGAACAGCAAAATATAAGGTGGAAGCCAAACAAAGCGAGTGCAGTGCTAAATGAATTATGCAAATGTGAGCAGTCAAATGCGGGCGGTAACAATGTGGACAAGCGCTGCGATACAAGCAAAGAGGAGCAGTGCTAATGAGAAGCGCTACGATACCAGCCGGCAGTATTCACTCAGTGAATCAGTCAGAGGATGAGGATAACACTGAGGAAATCGGCAGAGAGCGAGTGAGCGGCCGCCTCTTACAGCGTAAGGGAAAATACCATAGGTTTCAGCCACGTTATAGTTAGGAATTAGCATTTAAAAAACCATAGAAATTCACTGAAAAAACCATAGGTTTCACACATGTTACAGTTAGCTGGACATTTCACTCATACAAAACCATTGAAATTCCCCCGTTATAGTTCGTTCAGCTACCTATAACTTGCGCGCCCATAATGCACGGCTGATTACGTCACATATTACATCACTCATGACATGGTCAGTGACATCACTCATGACATCACTGAGTTATAAAATCACTATTACAAGTATACAGTTATCAATATAGTGACTCATACAATCACTAAGCCTTAGGCACACTTAATTAGATATACCTGTCACATACACTGCCTTTTTTCAAGTTTAATAACTAGCAATTTCTGGGGCCAGGTATGGATGTAAGCCTGGGGCATGTAGAATGCGGCAATGGGAAATGATTGTAGACTTGTTTCCATCCAAGTACCACCGTCTGTCTTCTAACAGCTCAAGACAAGTTTCTTTAGAACTTTTTTCGATATTAGTGTACATGAACTGGGGGTTGCGAAAAGTTCTGGGTGACCAATGGAATTCATGAATTTTTTGACATATTGGAGCCAGATAAACTTCATGGCCGCTGATTGGTTCATGCAGTCGTGGATCACATCCCTGCTAAAAGCCGTATCTTCAGAAGACCATATCTTGTGCCACAGCATAACAAGTGTTATCTTAATTAGATCTGTAATATGCACTCGGTTTAATTCTTTGTGGCATATAGTAGTAGAGATCGATCTTGGGACAGCTAGCAAGTATCTGAAAAAGGCATTTCCGCTACTTGGATTTGTGTACAGTTGGCTGCCCCCCATATGCCGGCACCATAAGTCGCAGTCGAGACACATTTAGCTGCATAGATCTTAATCAGGGTGTCTATAGGTTTTCCTCCCAGACGCTTGGCAAATTGTTTTACTGCGCCAATGGTGCACGAGAAGGCCAAGTTACGTGTAGCTATGGCTGTTGTCCAGGTTCCTCTATTGTTAAAAGTAATACCTAAATATGAGAAGGTTTTGGTCAAACCTATCTTAGTCTGATTAACGATGGTTTTGCAGTCTATTTTTGAATTTTTCTTTGAGGTACAGCACACGGTAAAGGTTTTTCCCACATTTATCTTCAAACATCTGGACCCCATGAAAGTTGAAAAGCCAGTTAATGCCTTTTGAAGGCCCACCTGGGTTCGCGACATTATTACGGCATTGTCGGCGTATAATAGTATTGGTACCGACGAGACGTTTATTTTGGGATAGCCAACTTCCAAATTGATTAAAAAGTCTGCCACTTTGTTGATATACAAATTAAAAAGAAAGGGTGCAAGGATACATCCTTGCCGAACACCCTTTTCTATGGGGAATTTCCTAGTGCATTCTCCACTTTTGCCATAGCGGACCGTTGCTCCTGCGCCTCTATAAAGTTTCTTAATAAAATTCAACATAGGGGGATCTATCCCTAACTTAGTCAAGGTAGTCCATCACAATTTGTGATTCAAGCAATCGAAAGCTGAGCTTAATTCGACAAATGTCATGCATAAGTTCCCTTTTTTGGCCAGCGTATATTTACTGGTTATTAGAGCTAGGTTCAATCGCTGCTCGACTGTGCCCAATCCACTCTTAAACCCATATTGGAATTTAGAAAGAACCCCTTCAGATTTGGCCCATGATTGTAGTTTGGTAAGTAAAACTCTTCCTGCTACTTTCATCAAAGAGTCGAGCAGGGAGATTTGCCTGTAGCATTTAGGGTCCTGCCTGTCGCCTTTTTTAAAAATGGGAATTACAATGGCTTCTTGCCAGGTAACAAGAATGCCTGCCTGGCTATAGGCATTTAAGACATTTGTGAGGAGGGGGCCCAGAGATCCATATTGTCTTTAAATAAATCAATAGAGATACCATCTGGGCCTGGGGCTTTTGAGTTTGCGCTCTCTCATATGGCCTGCTCAACTTCTATTGTTGTAAAGGCTATGTTCAAAGAAAACGTATCTATGACATGTGTTACTTCGGGCTGTGGGTCAATAGGGATGTATGATGAAGTTTCACGACAGTTTATCTCCAGTAGTTCATCCTTTTTGCATAATGCCGTGAAGTAATTGACCCACACGTCCTTGGCTATAGCTACTTCCAGGGAGTCAGTATTTCTTTCTACAAAGAACGGGGCGTTAACTTCTCTCCAGAAAGAAATAGTATTGCGACGGGCACTGGCTTTAATTATTGCTTCCCATGCATGATTTTTGAGTTCATTTTTCCTATTTAGAAGTGCCTGTTTATAAGCTAACCTCGCTGCTCTAACTAACTTGATATCTTTCGGGAGAGTCTTTACAGCCTGCAATAGGGATGTATGGGCTTTAGTGCATGCAGAGTTGAACCAACGGTTCAATCTAATTGTTTCCACATCTTTACATTTCCTAGTCATTTTTTCATTTATGATTGCAGCTATCTTACCGTAAGCCATCTTAATCATATTGGGATTGAGGTCTTGTTCCAAGCACGTCATAAAGTGCTTTTGATCTTTCATAATTATCTCTTTTAGAACATTTTTGGGGTCGACCTTAGCCCATTTGATGGCATAACCATTTCTTTTAGACAAAGAAATGGAGTGATGGTATAGTTTATCAGGTAGACTCGAGACATGGCTATCGTGATTGTCCATATAAAAACTAATACTGATTGGGAAATGGTCGCTCATTGCTAGGTCTTCAGTTGTAAAGCCCTGTACAAATCCCTGTCTGTTATTAGATAACAGCATGAAGTCAATGATGGTACCTGACCCATGCCCGTAGAAAGTTGTTTGAAAATCGACCGTAGGCTTGCAAAGTTCATTTGCATGGCCTAGATCCCAGTCGTACATTAATAGATTTAGCATATTGCCTAAGATGGTATGTTCAAAGTGCGTGCTAGGTTCCCCCTTAAGGTCGGTTATGCCACAGATATCCGAGCCACTATGAGGGCATAGATGGCAATTGAAGTCTCCCATTATGAGGATGCAATCAGCCTGCCCTGAACCCATGTTTAAGATATGGGTTAGGTCATCTATGATAGCATCAGCTTTTTCTTTCAAGATGTTATTGTATAAGTTAATCAGAAGGAGATTTATCCCTTTCCCTTTGACAGAAAAACCTTGCAAAGATTTTGCACACTCTATTGTTTGCCCCCTCCCATACTAATTTCTTCACTGTCACGTTTGCCAGATTGGAAACATAAGTGCAAAGGCCGCCAGAGCCCTTGCCTTGATTGCCCTGGGTAGACGGAGTAAAGAGGGTACTAAAACCCTCTATATGCAACTCCTCCTGGTCCCAGCACTCCTGAAGACATATGATGTCAAATTTATTTACAAAGGATAGGAATGTCTGGTCTTTCAATTTCTTGGATAGGCCCGCAATGTTCCACAAGGTTAGAACCAATCTAGCTCTCCTCGCAATTTGTGCTGATGGTATATCAGGATGGTGTGGGCTAGTAATTATATCCACATTATGCCCTATCAGATCTAAAGGTTCTTTATTTAATTTATCGTGTGTGGAAGTGTCATATGCCTCGGGGAGTGTTTTAACATTGTACGCTTCAGGCGTGGAGCCTGTGGCTAATTGATTTAAAGGGGGGGATGCCAGGGTATCTAATGGAGAGGGAGGATCTAAATTTGTGGTTGTCGGGGTAGGGCTGATATAACCGTGGGGGGGGTTTAGTATTACACAAGTCAGGTGCGTTGCCTAAGGTTGAAAAAGCAGACAGGGAGATACGATCCTGTTTTGCCCTTGGTGAGTGCCCTAATGGTCAATCAACCATATCTAGACATTCATTTCTGTTTCTTAAGGGAATGCCCCTCCATCCTTCCGGATTGAACTGTTCTCTTCTAGGAAGCCAGGGCCGTGGTTCCCAGTCTCTAAATCTGTACCTATTACTGTTCCAGTGACCCACTTTGAGGTTCCGTGACAATTGTAAGTGGTGTTTTCGACTCGCACGAATATGGTCGAGTCTGGTATCTATGAACCGCAAATGACGAGTTTAGTGGGTGTATGCAGTTTCGCTGTGTTAACCTAAACCGTTCGTCTGTTACGTGGGTTTTTCTATCTGTACCCACGGGTTCCATCTTAGATACGGCTTCCATTTTGTCTCTTGCCCTCAAGTAGCCAGCGAACGGACGTTGTCCGCTTCGCGACCCTGGGATTCCCAAGATATCTGCGGAAGACACATGTCCTTTGAAAATGTCTTTATGACGAGGGGGATGATACTGTAAGGCAGATGGCCCCGCTCGAGGCTCATCTTGCCGTGCCGGTTTATTGTCTCAGCCGTGCATCTCATTAGGCACGTCCCTTTGATGCCTGCAGCTCGTGTTTCCCGATACCTCCTCTTTTACACCCTTTCCAATCTCCCCACTGTCTTCATCTTCCTCTACACCTGTCCTTGTTCCTTCTTCTATCGGTTTTATTGCTGATTGGAATGTACTAATGGTGGGAAGATGGGTTTTTACAGTTGGGAACCGCCAAATGTTTCCGCACTTATGTTCCGGACCTTGAATGTATCAAAGTGACCAAAGCAACCCCTCTTGGGGATAATTATGGGAACCGAGTCGTAAACCTTTGTGTACCATGTAAACCTATGGAAGAAACGTGTATAAAAGGAGCGACCCACTTGCAGCAATTTGAAGCAGTCTCCCCAAGTTGCACGAGTTGTACTTGCTGTGACTTCTGTGTTCCCTGCAGTAAATAAAGCTCGAATCTTTGATGCCGAAGGAAGTGTCCTGTGTCTCTGTCATTCGTACGCCGGAGCAGGTTACCCACGAAGGTTTCAGGTGTTGTCCCCTGGCACCGCTGGGTCTTAAATAACCCAGTCCTTCAGTTGGCGCCCAACGTGGGGCTGCATCAGTGGTACCGGTCCAAGCCCGATGATCGTGAGGAACTTCGTGTGAAATCTCCGAGGGAAGGTGCACTCCGCTTCATCGATCCTGTTGTCGAAACAAGTGGCCCGAAGACTTTTCCCGCGAAGATTCCCGCCTCCTGACGGCTGCGCCGGACTGCTGCCCTGACCGTAGACCTGTTTTGGCGCCTGGCGTAGACCTTGGTATAGCGAGACGATTGACGGGCCTTCCTGGTGACGCCATCGATCTTTGAGTTAAGTATTTGTGGGTCGCTCCCAGAGTTCTTGGTTGTGGTTACTTAGTTGTTGCATGGTTCCATTGCATTTGTGGTTCTTGGTACTTTGTTGTGATATTTGACGACTGCAGACGCCAAAAACCGAGGGTTTTTGCTCTTTGCTGGGACTTGGTAAATCCCGTAACCCTTGAAGTTTGTGAAACACGGCCAGTGTGCAAGATGCCTGGTCGCTGTACTTTGTTTAGTTGTTTCAGACGTTGTGGTACGGATTCCCGACTGGAGGATTCGTGTCCGATACCTCCGGTTGGAACTCACACTTATGAGCTCTACAGCAAACACGGGCTAGGCCCGATTACTTTTAATGAATATTGGATTCGTTACACTAAAAAGGATGGTGTCCTTAGTTGGCCACCTCATGGTAGCTTTGAGACTCCAATTTTAGATAATCTTGAGGCTAAATTGTTTGCGAAAAAGTCAAGGCCGGCCATGTTTGATGCCTTTCGGTTGTGGCGTAAAGAAGCCCGACAGAAAGAGATCAGACAGACTAAACGTAATCAGAGAGATGGTGTTGCTACCATTGTAAAGAAAGCAGAGCAGTTTCAGCGTGATAAGGAGGATAAGGAAAAGTAAGTGTTTGATAGGCTACAGCGTATGTCCATAGATAAATGCTATCCTGCTTTGCCTACGGAGTCGGATAAGAAGGAAGAATCAGTTGAGGATCCTCTAATGTCTTATCTTATGAAGTCGCCACCTCCGTATGTACAGGGTACCACAGCTCCAGTGGTTCCCCCTGTACCTGTTCCTCAGCCTGTTCCTCAACCTGCACCCGTTCTTCCGACTGTTCCTGCTCCTTCGCCTACTGCTATTCCTACTGCTCCTCCACTTCCGCATACTCCTGCTCCCGCTACTGTTCCTGCTCTACTAACTCCTGTTGTTGCTTTTGTCTCTACTCCTTCTCTTGTTAGTCCCTTGTGCTATACTTCTTCATCTACTCGTTGTCGTACCTCTCCGGTTGCGGCTAGCTTCTTTCATTCTCTCGGACCTGTTCTTGGGTCCGCTGGTTCGGATGGTCCTCAGAGACGTAGTCAGCTTCCCGGTAACAGGGAACGTGCTTCGCTATACAATATGGCGATGGGTTGGATGACGCATCCTCTTAGAAATCCTCCACGTGCTGTACTTGATACGTTCTGTCAATTCAATGTACCGACACAAAGATATGTGTTCGAAGAAATGTGCAAGGTTTTGCGCGATCAGATATCGGCCGATGCACCTGACGAAGTGTTGACCGCTTTGTCTGATCTACAGCTTCAGTTCTCGAACGGACTGATAGTGGATACTAACGTTCGACGTGCTGTTGAGCGGTTGTTATCTTTCTGTCCCACTCCTATACCCTCAAGCTTTGTTTGTTGAGGACGTTGAGAGGCAGTTAGATGCGTCTGGTCAGTTCCCCATGCGTGAAGTTCCACCAGTATGGATGCCAGGTGATGCCACCCGAGCACCGCCAATTCTGCCGCATTTCCAGAGAGTATGGATTCATCTCAAATGGAAACGATCAGAAGTGTTACAGGTGAAGCAATCTTTGCCTGACCCTCGCAAAAATCCTGCAGGGTACTATAAAGAATTATCGCAGCTTGTAGACGCTACGATAATGAATCTTGCCGACATTGATATGCTGTTTGGCAATGTAGTACCGCAACCGGTATGGGCTAAGATTTGTCAGGAAAACCATCCCAACGAATTAGGCGGTGATTTGGCTGCCCTTATAGCGGCGGATGGGTTGCAAACTGGTGGTGCTAAACCCGAACAGTTGATTGCTGCTCTCCCTCAGAGAATAATTACACTAATGAAAACTCTTATGCCAGCTATGAGGGTGAATTGGGACAAATTGTCAGCTTGTAAGCAGAAGAAGGATGAGAGTGTCTCCGACTTCTTTACGAGATTTGAGGAGGCATTCATCGATCATAATGGGCAGGATATGGGCACTGAGGGTGGTCAACGGTTGTTTGTGGATAAATTTGTCTCTAACTTATTGCCCGACTTGAGCAATAAGTTGAACAATTCTGAAAGTGCGTGGGCCGTTTCTACCTCAGCTCAAATATTGGCTATAGCACAGTATTATGAGAACAGAGAGAAAGAGGAGAACGATCGCGCTGATAAAAAGACAAAAGAACTTAAAACTAAAGTGTTGTTACAGCAAGCGTATCCTCCGCGTTCGAATCAGAATGCTTCGCAGCAAAATAGATCGCAGTCGCAATCTAATCGATCACAATCTCGAAATGACTCCTCCTCTCAAAGATCTTCGTTAGGGTACAATCAGTGTGCCTATTGTAGACAGGAGGGTCATTTAAAATTCAATTGTCCTGTTCTAAACGATCGTAATAGTGGTAACTCATCTAGAGGAGGTCGTGGTGGTTCTCAGCAGACATCACGTGGTAGAGGTCGTGGTGTTCAAAATGATCGATCAGATAACTCATCAAATTCCAATAATTGTTTCGATCAACGTGGATCGTCGCAAGGACGATCTGCGCAGTACAATGTAGACGATTATTACGTCGATCAGGGAACTGACGACAGTAATTACTAGGACAGCCATAGACAAGGAGAGGGAGTGGTATCAGTTCCGGTTGATCAGAGAGGGCCTTACGTCGCAGTTGCTACATCGGGCGTCGTTGAGCCTTTTCTGTTGGACACTGGTGCAGCGAAAAGTTCTATTATGCATTCGAAACTCCCTGGCGCACCTTTGTCTGGCTTAACAAATGTTTCCGTTGGATTCTCTGGCGCCCCCGTTAGCAATCCAGTTTCACGCCCTTTGCCCCTTACAATTGGGCCACGTGAGCTTGAAGCTCCGTTGATTTTGACTACTGGTTGTGGTGAAAATCTCTTGGGCCTGGATTTGCTAAAACGTTTGTATGCAACTCTGTATTGTTCTCCTGCGGGTGTAAAACTTACGTTAGGAGAGAGGGTTGTCTCTCCTATGTACTTGTCTCTCGATAAGCTTCCACCGGAATTGAGTTCTCTTCCTGCATCTCTATGGGCAACAGGTCCCAATGATGTGGGCCTGCTTGACATCTCCCCTTATGTTGTTCAGCTGAAATCTAATGTGCGATTGCCACGTATTCCCCAGTATCATATCTCTCTTGATGGTGAACGAGCACTGTTAGCGATCATCTATGATTTGATCGAGAAAGACGTTATTGAAGAAACTCGGGGAAACGTGTGCAACAGCCCTGTACTGCCCATTCTAAAACGTACTGATCCTTCGAAACCACCTGTTTATCGTTTTGTTATCGATTTACGGGAGGTAAATAAAATTGTGATTCCTCAGTTCCCCGTTGTGCCTGACATCACGGCGCTACTGACTCTGATTCCAGCTTCTGCATCTTGGTTTTCGGTGATCGATCTGAAGAATGCGTTCTTCAGCATTCCGATTGCAGAAGAGAGCAGAGACCTTTTCGGTTTCTCTCTTGGTGGACGCAGCTTCCGGTTTAAACGCGCTCCTCAGGGCTACTGTGAGAGTCCATCGATTTACAGTCAAGCCTTGAAGGGTCAACTGGATGCGTTTACGTTGCCGGCCGGTGCGGCCCTGATCCAATATGTCGATGACTTATTGGTAGCTGCAGATTCTCAGGACATTTGCAAAATTGCTACGGTGTCGTTGCTGCAACATCTCTGTGACTTACATCACAAGGTGTCACCTTCTAAACTCCAATATTGTTGTCAAGAAGTAACCTATCTAGGTCACTTATTGTCAAAGGAGGGAAGGCGGTTGACCCCAGAGAGAATTGCAGCAATTGCGCGAATGACTGTGCCAACAACCCAAAGAGATGTGCGTGCCTTTTTAGGTATCACGTCGTATTGCAGGCAATGGATTCCAAATTTTTCATTGCTAGCGAAACCATTGGTGGCTCTTACGTGCAAGGATGTTTCAACTCCTTTACCATGGACGGAAGAATGTCAGAAGAGTTTTTCTGAATTGCGTGATTCATTGTGTTCGGCTCCTGTGTTAGGTACTCCTGACTACAGTAAGCCGTTCACATTATACGTTCACGAGAGGGAAGGTTGTGCTTTGAGTATCTTAATGCAACCTTTTGGTGGTAAGCAACGTCCATGTGCATATTTTTCCTCGACCTTGGACCCGGTAGCTAGAGCATTGCCGAGTTGTTTGAGAGCAACAGCGGCAGCTGCGGTGTCCATCCGACAATCAGCAGGATTGGTCATGGATAATATGCTTACGGTGATGGTTCGGCACGCAGTTGATACTCTTTTAAATCGTACGAAAACTCAGCACTTGACGAGTGCGAGGTTGTCTGGGTACGAGTTGACGCTGCTGGCAAGTCATATTCAGATAAAACGTTGCAATGTTCTGAACCCGGCAACTTTGTTACCAATTAGCACGGAGTCAGATGAAATAGCAGAACATGACTGTTATTTGAGGACCGAAGAGGAAACAAAAGGTCGAGTGGACCTTAAAAACACCCCTTTAGAAGATCCAGATGGAACATTGTATGTGGATGGTTCATGTTTTAAATTGCCGAACGGCGATGTCACTACTGCGTATGCTGTTGTGACATTGAATACTGTTGTTGAAGCTGCAAGATTGAATCAGAATTCTGCCCAGGCTCCGGAACTGATTGCTCTTACTAGAGCGTGTGTGTTAGCAAAAGGGAAACGTGTGAATGTGTTTACCGACAGCCAATATGCATTTGGCGTCGCCCATAGTTTTGGACGGTTGTGGAGAGAGAGAGGTTTTATGACATCGCATGGTACGAAGATTCAGCATGGTCAGCTTGTGAGCGATCTTTTGGATGCACTTACGTTGCCTAAGCAGGTAGCAATTGTTAAATGTAGTGCGCATCGTAAGGTGACGGATGATGTTGGACGTGGTAATGCGTTTGCAGATGAGACTGCTAAGGAGACTGCTCGGAACCTTAGCACTCGAATGTATGTGACAAGTTCGGTTAGGTGGCCTACAGAGTCTAGTATGTGTGAGGATACTATCGAGAGTGTGAAAGAAATTCAGAGGGAGGCCACCGAGACTGAAAAGACGAAGTGGAAAGAAAGTGCGGGAAAGTTGGATGCGAATGGTTGTTGGGTAGACTTGTCGGAACATAAGAGATGGATGTTGCCAGATGCGTATGTGCTGGCTGTTGTGACAATGGCACATGGGTTAGCACATATTAGCGTGAAAGGTATTTGTAAGTTGCTGTCTCCTGTGTGGAAGAATGATGGTATCACGAAATGTGCTGAGCGTTTGGTTAAGAATTGTATGGTATGTATGTTGTACAATCCTGGTAAGGGAACCCCAACTCCTCCTGGTAGTTTTGCTCCCCCTTCGTGTCCCTTTGAGGTGATTCAATTAGACTTCATCCATATGGAGTGATGCATAACCTGAAATACGTTTTAGTTGTGGTTTGCGCGTTCTCCCCATGGATTGAAGCCTATCCTCTCAAAGACAACACTGCTTTGTCAACTGCAAAAATCCTACTGAAGGAATACTTTCCTCGGTACGGAATGCCTCGGGTTGTATGGTCTGATAACGGAAGTGAGTTTGTGGGGAGTGTGATGAAGAGTGTGTGCAAAGGCCTTGGAATTAATCAAAAATTCCACAGCGCCAATCATCCCCAGTCAGCTGGTTTGGTTGAAGGGTATAATGGCACCCTTAAACTAAAGCTAGCAAAGATTCAGGCTACGACTGGTCTTTCCTGGCCTGACGCTTTTCCCTTAGCTTTACTGTCAACAAGGGCAACCGTACACTCCCGAGTAGGGCTTAGTCCCTATGAAATAGTGTTCGGTCGCCCTGCGAATGTGTGGGGGGTCCCTAGACCGGGTGTGTTCCGTGATCTTGAGTACCCAATGTTGATTGACTATCTTCATGATCTGACTGCTAAACTGAGGTTAATTCACCAACAGGTTTACGAAGCATTGCCGACGCAGACGGAGGGTCCAGGCCACCAGCTCCAGCCCGGAGACTGGGTGGTAACCAGAAATTTTGCTCGTAAGAAGAATTTGGAGCCCAGGTTCACTGGACCCTACCAGGTCCTCCTTGCCACGAGAACTGCCGTTCGTTTAGAGGGCCGGAAAAATTGGGTGCATGCCACCCATACGAAGAAAGTTCCTATACCGTTACCGGCAGACTCGTGGGTGAGGAGGGGCATTGCTTCAGCTGAATCCGAAGGATTGCCGGCGTTTGTACCTTTTAGCGACGCACAACCTGTCGGAGAATCCCCAGTGCAGCAGAAAGACACTGTTGAACATTTGTCACCAAAACACTCAAGACCAGAACATTCGACTGATCAACAGAACTCTGTTTCTTCAACGGATCCTTTGTTCGACGAACAGCCACGTCCTGGGAAAACTCGATACTTTTTGCGATCCAGTACTAAGGACAAATAAAAAGATTCCGTTCTGTCCCTTGGCAATTGCATTACCCTGTTTTCCACGATCAGTCTGGATACCCGTATCATTGTAATTATTCTTGTATATATTGAAGGTTCGTTCCATATGTATTTTTGCTTCCACAGCTGAGAGACATTTGCATATACATTGTAAATAAAGGCCGTAGGGCCGCGCGTGTACTTCCTTCTGGTTAGTAGGTCTTGACGCTAGGTTAAAGAATGTCGGTTCCTGGGAACTCCTAGGGATTGACTACTGCTACACAGAACGAAGTGCGTCAAGAAACATTGCGGACGGTCATAGGGGATGGCGTTTTCAAAGCTGATGGACTTGGAAGAAGCTCAGGCACAAAGATTCAAGCTACAACAACTTAGTCGTACCAAATGTTTTATGTTTCAGATATTCATATTGCTTTTGACTGTTTCTGCATTATTGGCGGGTGGGGTGTACTATATGATCTCGTACTTCTTACCTTCTGCCATACCTACTCCTACTTCTGACCCTAAACTTACCTCCACTGCATCCCCTCATTCTTTCCATATCCTACCCGAACACGAGCAGGCTAGACGTGTAGAATTCCGCAATAATTCCTTTATCCAGCTCCTTCACCAGCACCAGTTAGTGGTTAACACTACTAATTGTTGGGTGTGTGGGTTGATGCCACATACCACGGATAGGGGAATTCCATATCTGGTTTTACTGTATAGTTCCCAGGGTTCCGCTCGAGCATTTCAAACAATGTTTCGAAGCGCACTAGATTCTTACCCCAGTCGAGAGCCACGTTCTCCCTACTTTGGCCCTGGCTCGTATCACAAGCCTTTGTCTATAGCGATAGAAGACTTAGATAGAGATATCTATGAGCCGTCGCTCATTCCGGAGGAAGAGGTACAAGCCTATAGGGTCCTGAGTAAGGTCGAATATAGTGCGCTCACGAGTGATAAACAGCTTAAAAGCTCACCTCCGATATGGGTCGTACCCCACATTGGTAATTTTTGTTTAATGGGTCGTGGCCGAAGATCGAAAGCTCGACTCGGAGAGAGTGCTTGCACCGAGAATTACATTCTGCCGATGGTCTCATCCCCTGTGTTTCTGGCTGCCAAGGGTACATACTTTGTCTGCCATGATCGTGCGTATGCATGGTTGCCCTCCGACTTTGCAGGCTCATGTTTTATCGCAAATCTGTTGCCTCCGACGTTCACTGTAGACGCAGACTATCATAAGACTAGAGTTGTGAGAGGCGTAATTAGTGAAGAGGATACTGCCGGTCAAGAGGCAGGAGACTTTTTCAAGGGTTTCCTCCCGTTTTGGGGGCCTATGGTTAATAGTAGGAACCTGAGACAGTTGACTCGAGTGGTAGAATCGACAGCTAATATTACTGCCAGTGCCCTTGGTAATATCACCACAGAACTTCAGGCGGATAGACTTATGACGTTACAAAACCGTATGGTTTTAGACGTGATCTTAGCAGATCGAGGTGGGGTATGTAAGGTGATCCATTCGAGCTGCTGTATTTTCATTCCAGATAACGCTCCGACTGTCTATCAAGCCATCTCAAAGTTGCATAAGATCTCTGAGTCCATACACGTGGACGTAGGGGATTGGACGCTACTTGGGTGGTTTTGGGGCCTGATGTCGACTTGGGGTTGGAAGATTCTGATGATTATCGGAGTTGTTGTGGCGTTCCTGTTCACGTGTTGCCTTTGTGTGCAGTGTGGTCCTGCCTTATGTGGCCTCTGTGCTACAACGTGTATAAGACAGCCGCCTGTTACCAAGGGAGCTCGATTGGACAGAGCTATGTTACAGCAACATCTAGATGGTCTGATGAATATCGAGTATGATTCCGACTAGTGCTTGCCTACATGAGGGCAAAAGGAGCGTCCGAGGTTCCGTGACAATTGTAAGTGGTGTTTTCGACTCGCACGAATATGGTAGAGTCTGGTATCTATGAACCGCAAATGACGAGTTTAGTGGGTGTATGCAGTTTCGCTGTGTTAACCTAAACCGTTCGTCTGTTACGTGGGTTTTTCTATCTGTACCCACGGGTTCCATCTTAGATACGGCTTCCATTTTGTCTCTTGCCCTCAAGTAGCCAGCGAACGGACGTTGTCCGCTTCGTGACCCTGGGATTCCCAAGATATCTGCGGAAGACACATGTCCTTTGAAAATGTCTTTATGACGAGGGGGATGATACTGTAAGGCAGATGGCCCCGCTCGAGGCTCATCTTGCCGTGCCGGTTTATTGTCTCAGCCGTGCATCTCATTAGGCATGTCCCTTTGATGCCTGCAGCTCGTGTTTCCCGATACCTCCTCTTTTACACCCTTTCCAATCTCCCCACTGTCTACATCTTCCTCTACACCTGTCCTTGTTCCTTCTTCTATCGGTTTTATTGCTGATTGGAATGTACTAATGGTGGGAAGATGGGTTTTTACAGTTGGGAACCGCCAAATGTTTCCGCACTTATGTTCCGGACCATGAATGTATCAAAGTGACCAAAGCGACCCCTCTTGGGGATAATTATGGGAACCGAGTCGTAAACCTTTGTGTACCATGTAAACCTATGGAAGAAACGTGTATAAAAGGAGCGACCCACTTGCAGCAATTTGAAGCAGTCTCCCCAAGTTGCACGAGTTGTACTTGCTGTGACTTCTGTGTTCCCTGCAGTAAATAAAGCTCGAATCTTTGACGCCGAAGGAAGTGTCCCGTGTCTCTGTCATTCGTACGCCGGAGCAGGTTACCCACGAAGGTTTCAGGTGTTGTCCCCTGGCACCGCTGGGTCTTAAATAACCCAGTCCTTCAACTTGGTTCCAGGACCAGTCTGGGGCCTCCTCCGAGTTTGGGGGTTCTCCATTGTTATAGAAATTCAATGGTGGGTAAAAAAAGGAGAGACGATGAGCGTCAATCCCCCCTTTTTTTCCAATGCAGGCCAAGAGCAAATATAATCAACCGTGGCAGAATCACCACAGCTGACTATACCGCAATCGCCCTCTATATTTTTTCTTGAGTCCCCAATCCAGGATACTCTTTGAACTGAGGTGATTCTACTGGAATTTGAGGATTGGAGAGGTCTATTTATGCTTAACCACTGCAGCACCTTATTACAAAGGGACCAAGGAGGTTCGTCCATATTTTCCGACAACTCTGGGACCCCAGTAAGAATAACAGTGTAAGGGGTCGCCTCAGGGGGAAGATGTATAGGACGCCTAACCCTTGCTCCCTTCTTGTCATCTCCCATAGATTGCGAAGCCGACCCTTTAGGGGGTAGATTTGGTGTAGGTTTCAGCTTAGCTAACTTGGATGGGCCTTTTGTTGGACCTGGAGTGGCCTTAGAGATGTCTTGGGTTGTGTTGGGCTTTGCCTTCATGGTTTCTACGGTAGTGTGGGTGGTGACTTGTGTAGGTTTCCGTTCAGATTGCACGTCAACGGTTTTTGGTACTTGTATAGATATTATTCGGGAATAAGATTGGGCTGATTTGACTGGTGTGCCAAGGGCTTTAGATTTACCCCCCTACTTTTACGAAACCCAGGGTTTTCTGAGTGAAAGGTAGTGTATTTAGCTTAGCTAATTGTTTTTCGATGTTCATTAAGCTTTTTTCTACTGGGTGTAAAAAACGTTTGAGAAGCTCTCCCACGCTATTTAATAATTGGGCATTTGATGCGCATGTATTGCAGGTGCCCCAGCTAGCCACATGTTATTTAGATTCTCAGGGAGTCCCGAGATATTAATCACGGGAGTATTACTATCATTTTGTTGGCACTGTAATGAATGATTTGTACCAGATATGTGAGTATTTGAAGAGGGTGTGAGTTGATTTGAGTTGGATTTAGTCGTTTTTTTCTTCTTTGTCCGTTTTGCTATGGCACCCTCCCTCCTCCCTTTAGCATTATTTTCCGGTGATTCAGCATGGGTTTGACATTGCTGTAAATCAGGTGTTTTTTCTAGGTCATCAGATGATTGCGAATCAAGGGACAACTGGGAGGCAGAGAGATCAACCGTGCTAGGAACGGTATGGATCTCTGCTGTGGTTTCGGCTCGCATTACGGGGGGAGTAATCGGCCCAGGCTGTATTGGGGTTTGGGCAGAGGCGAGAGGGCCCATAGAGGACCTCATCGCTATTGCCAGCTCTTGTGGAACCCTGCGCTCAAGCATAATTATGCTCTGATCTATCGCCTCATTAGTCCTAGTAATGAAAAGGTCTATGGGGCCGGTTATCTGTGCGGCATTCTGCGCAGTTTTACTTCTTGAACCTCTTGTCATTGCCAAACAGGGGAGAAAGCAAATGAAAGAGTATTGTCGTCGATGTCAAGATGACAAACAGTCAAGTTATGTAGTTCTCCAGATGGAGCAAATGAGTGCAGTTACAAAAATGCAAATAACATGGCCCATTCCAGTCTTACCCGGTATTTAACGGGCTTAAACGGGCCAGCCCTTGGCCCGGGCTTCGCCCGGCGCGTCCCGCGTGTGTCTCCGTGGGACGAGGGCCCTGACACAGCTTTAAGCGCCTCCTGGTGCGCTCAGTGCTGCCGTCAGCCTGGAGGAGCCAAGATTCCTGGGTAATGCAGTTTTTCAATTGACCGGCGGAGCCAAGCCCGGCCGGTCGTCCGAGGAGGTTGGGGGCGGAGCCAAGCCTGGCCGTAGATCAACAAACAGGTGAACCCCGGTAGCAGGAATGAACAACAAACAGCTAGGGACTCAGCCCCTGACGCAGCTTTAAACGCCTCCTGGCGCGCTCAGTGCTGGCGTCAACCTGGAGGAGCCAAGATTCCGGGGTAATGCAGTTTTTCAACTGACCCGCAGAGCCAAGCCCGGCCGGTCGCCCGAGGAAGTTGGGGGCGGAGCCAAGCCCGGCCGTAGATCAACAAACAGGTGAGCCCCGGTAGCAGGAACGAACAACAAACTGCCATTCGCATAGGTGTGACACCACCTATGCGAATGGCAGTGCAGCCAATGGGAACCATCATCAGCGTGGTGCAATACATCTTTCGAAACTCCCGGTTGGTGTGCTCCACCACTGCGGTCACAGGCATTGGCCACAATTATAAGATGCAGGATTGCGGAAGATACCACCTGGCCAACGCAGTGTGATACCGCCTATGCAAATGTCATTGCAGACAATTGGAGCCGCGGTAGAGAAATATATCTTTTGAAACTCATAGTCGGCGTTCCCCACCACTGCGGTCACGGGCATTGGCCACAATTGAAAGATGCAGAATTGCAGAAGAGACCAGCTGCCCCCCACTGTGTGATACCGCCTATGCAAATGTCATTGCTGCCAATGGGAACTGTCATTGTGATAGTGCAATACATTTTTGAAACTCACAGTAGGGGAGCTCTACCAATGCAGCATTGGCCACAATTGAAAGATACAAATCAGGCCGACCAATTGTATCAGCAGAGTATCACTAAAACAACCCTAGGGGCATATAAATTAATATATGACATTTTTCCGCAAACAATTACCCCGCATACCATCACTCCGCAATAATTATACCGCAATTACAATTACCCCGCAAATTATCACAACGCAAACTTTTACACACACTCACACTCGCACTCACCCCACCCAGAACCATGTGGCAGCCATTTCATTGATCTCCTTCATCTTACAGGTAGGTAGCCTTCTCATGGTCACTTGCATCACCCATGTATAGGATGGAACACCCCCCAGAACCATGTGGGAGCCATTTCTGTGTTCTCCATTACCTTAGAGGTAGGTATCATTTTCATGCTCACTTGCATCACCCCTGTGCAGGTTGGAACAATCCCCAGAAACAAGTGGAGCCATTTCTGTGATTTCCTTCACCTTACAGGTAGATAGCCTTCTCATGCTCACTTGCTTCACCCCTGTGCAGGATGGACACTCCCCCTGAGAACCATGTGTTCGCCATTTCATTGTTCGCCTTTACCTTAAAGGTAGGCAGCCTTCCCAACAGAGAGGGGTGTAAATAGTCAGCCAACACTACAACTCCAATCAGGCCCTCTTTTCTCACAGCTGAGCAGGATGGAACACTCGGCCATCCCACAGCCATGTGGCAGACATCTCCCTCCACAGTGACACATAACAGGTAGTTAGTCAGCACCTGCACCCTGTCATCCCTCTCAACATGCATGGAGACATATGACCACCACATCCCTCACCTGTTATCCAACTCAGTACAGATCAAAATGTCACATCCAGTACGCACATAGCTACGCACATGTAAATGTTTCAGCAATTACACTTTGAATCACAAAGTTACATGAGAAATAAAACCAGGGCCCAATCATGCAAAGCACACAATGCAATGTGTAATTCCCTTTGTTTGAGAGCATGAAGGCTCATGTGAACATAACACATGCTTGGTCAATCTGTCAAAGAAAGAAAACCACATGATTTCAAATTAATATTAACTTATGAAATCATGAAGATTTGGTATAGCGAAAGAGATTCTCAAAAAAGTCTACAATATCCAAGAATAAAACAAAGTCGATGTGCACAAAGTTGGTAGGTGATGACATGTCCTTGTAAACACACTATCTGTACATGTCAAATGGTTGATCTTTACATGTCACAAAAATAAAAAGTAATGTATGTACCTCTACATCATGTCATGATGCTGATAATCTTCTACCAAAACCAAGTGATTGCAATGTAGAATGTTTGGCGTATCAAATGAAACATCCAACTTTGTGTCAGCAAGGTTGTGGTGTTTTCTTACCTGGCAATCTAGCCTCTGTCCAACAGAAGATTCACAAGCAATAACTTGCAAAAACTGCTGCAGAGGTCCAAGGACACACAAATGGAACAACTTGTGGATCTCATGGGCCAGCTTTTGGGTGTTCTGAGGGACAGACATGCTGCTCAAATGACGGCTCAACACCCCTCCAGTGGCTAGCCTGCTGCAACTCCCACCACCTCAGTTGCGGTCCCAGAAATGGGTGGGCTGCAAGACAATGACTCCTTAGACACCTTTGAACCTGCAGCAGAGGCCCCCTGCCAAACGCAAGAGGGGATGTCTGAGAAACACCACAGGAGGATCACGTGGCAAAGCACCATCGAAAGCCAAATCACTGAGCCAGCCATGATGGCACATTTGTTGCACTGAATATTGAATTTGTTGATTATCTAATCCCACATTGCATGTTGATAGTAGGAATTTGTTGGACTGTGTAATTACATTGTTGTGGGGAGTAATCATTTTGTCTCTTTTACCATCACTGACAATTCATACACCCACTGTGCACACATTACCTTTCATTCACTTTAAATTTAACACAATCTAATGGAAAATAAACACTATTTACACACATATGACATTGTATCAGTTTCATGTTTATCACAGTATGTACAATGTCAACTCTGATTACCCAAGCTCTGATGGTGACAAGACATTGATGGGGAGGAGGAACCTAGAAAGAAACAAGAGGATGACATTGAATTGTCATATAATGGCAGTACAGCAACAATCCACCACTAGTTAATACCGTACAAAATATATCACACATAACAATGACCAACACCATCATCATAGACATGAGGTAAGTGGAAACAAAAACACTGTGCCACACAGCCCTTATCAGTGAGCTAAAAACAGCCAGCATCCATAAACTTCATTTATGCTTTGCCACTAACAGAAAAGCCAACTGACATTGTCATAGTTTCTTAATGGTAACTTACACTCAAGGGAAGTAATTTCCGATGTGCTGTTGACTCAGGGCAACACTTTCCTCTTGTCCACTATCATCGTAACTGGGAATGTGTGGATTTGCAGCAGGGGGCATCTGATGTTCATCAGTGTCCAGTGTGGATCTCTTTGCCCAAGGCCAGGTTGTAGACCATGCAGCATGCAACTATGATATGAAACACCTTTTGGGGGGAGGAGAGTAGTGTACCACTACTCTTGTCCAGACACCAAAATCTAGCCTTCAGAAGTCCACTATACAATGTGTCCTCTCTTGGGCATAATTGAAGCAGACTTCCCCTTAGATACTTGAATTTCTCAGTGGGCTCAGCAACCAAGGCCGGTTAGGATACAGAGAGTCACCTAGTAGTGAGAAACAAAGAAAAAGTTTGTAATAGTAACAGTTGAGGAGAACAGTATGTCACACATACAGTACACTACTTGACACAGCATATTTACCAACAATCCACGCATGCTCCAGATGCAGATTTTCCATCACTTGTAGGATGATGCTCTTATGCAGTATGTAGGAGTCATGGGCAGAACCCGGATATTTGGTACATACATTGAGAGATAATCATATCCACTTGGCACACCACTTGCACATTAATTGACTGGGAATACTTCTTATTACAGTAGATGTGCTCACATGCCTGTGGTGTAACTAGGTCAACGTGTGTGCAGGCAATAGCTCCAACAACATTAGGAATGGGACCATGGTCATCCACTTTTCCTATCACATTTGCCAATTCATGTCTCCTTGGAAAGTGGACATAGCTGCCTTTGTAGATCAACAATGCAGACATGACATCATGCAACTTTAAGATGTCATCATCCTCCATTTTCTCCTGCTCTGGGAAAGTCTGATACACAGGTGGTTGTCTCCTACGTATTGTGACAGGGGATACATGTAAATATGAGTCAAAGAAAAGATGTAGAAAACATCTTACATAAAAAATACACAACCCAACATTGACAGGACTGTAAAAACAGATTAATGCAGAAGTCACATGCACAGACATGTTGATCTCCTGTAGTCATTTATGTAGTCAGGCGGTATATACATGTCAACTATGAATCAGACTATGTGAATGGTATATGGTACACTCCTACATCTTGTGTCACCAGCCCTGTGTGTAGCTGACAAGGCACATGTGGCAAATGCCATCAATGCTGAGTTGTACGTCGCTGCTGTCACTACACAACCTTCTTACTTTAGTCACATTTAGCACAACATCATTACAAAATTAGCACATTGAGTGTAAGCTGGACAATGATCAATATGAATACAGCATGGTATACAGTGAGATGTGCACATTATGTGGTTAGTCCATCATGACTGTGGGATGAGTTGACATTTCACACATTGGCATATTCCCTAAAATGATAAGCAATTCAACAATAAATCTATTTACATGCCCACATGGATGAAATTCAATATGTGAGTAAGTACATACCAGTGTATTTAATCATGTATACTGACATGACATGTATGGGTATACTTGATTTAAATGGCACACTCTCAATTCACGGTACATCCAGGTGAAATGAACTTTGTGTAAATGTATAGTCATCAGTGATAAGAAATAGGGGGAGAAGGAGGATAAACAGAACTAGGTCAGCCTCCAGTCGTATTTATCAAAAAGTCAGGAACCCACAGTAATGGGTCCAGAGACCTAGTTTGTATGTATGGTTACTGCGTAATTCTGTCAGTATCTACCATAAAGAGAAAGAAAAATTTCTTTCTAGAGTCCCCTCACTCACCGGGGTTTCCCCACGGTGACATGCTTCATCATTGGGGCCATCCCAGTTCTCTACGAAAAAGGGCGTGCTGCGACTAGCGGACTATGCAGGAGCACTGTATTTGTGAAAGGCTATGTGTGGTGTAAGGTGTTGTGGTGGTGGATTGGCTGTGTGATTAAAAATACCGTGCTAGTGGGCCTCAACAATTTATTCTGCTCCTAGTTTGGTATATTAAAATGGGGTAACACTGCTATCTAACCTTAAGTTGGGCTAGATCAGTGTTTTGTGGTCGACATGTTTCAAGCTCCCCAAGCTTTTCATCAGGACCATACAGGGTCCAGCCCTGTATATACCACTCCTATATTTAAATAAATAGGACTGATTTGATATTTTTTCTTTGCGCTGTTAATTTAAAACATGCGTTTTCATACATATGATTTGTATCTTAATGGCGTATATGTATTGGTGCTTAATTGCACTTCATGGTCTCAGGCGAGGGCGGGATCACCTTGTGGAAACATTGTTCCTTATCGGTGAAACCGCTCGGTATTACCTGCTCGATCCTCACCCGACCGCATTTTTTTTAGTCATCAGTGATGCAATTTGCAAAACAATAATGCTATTGCACAATGTGCTTACAGCTGCGGTAGCAGTGCTCCACCCCTGCGGTCTCAAGCATTGGCCACAATTGAAAAATGCAGGATTACAGTAGAAACACCCTCAAGCCCACAGCGCCACCTGTAAGGTGAAGGAGATCAATGTAATGGCTGCCACATGGTTCTGGGTGGGGTGAGTGTTCCATCCTGCTCAGCTGTTAGTCAACAGTGGCTGGTGGGAGTTGTAGTGCTGCTGTCTGTACACACACAGCCAATTAATGAGAGGAAGGATATAATAGATATGTGAGGTATGTGTTGGCAAGACTGTGTTACACATAAGTGCATTTAGGTATAGAAAGTGTATCTTTGTAGGTGTGCAAGACAGTACATGGAAGTGTGATGGAATACATTTGTTTGTACTAACCAGCCTCTACTCCCCCAGCTATTCCCGTGAGACTCTCTAGGTGCAATATGACAAGCACCATTTCCTCCCAGTTAGTGAATGTTAGTGGTGGAATGGGAGGTCCACCAACAGTCTTCTGAGAGGCCTCATGGTTCCTGCTGGCACAGCATTTCACCTCGGTCTTGAAGTAATGCCACTTCTTCTTGATGTCACGCAGTGTGAGCAGGGAGGTCCCTACTGCATTGACTTTGTATACTATCCTTTCCACATTTGATTTTTTCTTACTAGTGGTGTCTGCCTGGACCATGCTTCCAAACAAATGTGGTTCTACTCTAAATGTCTCATCTACATTCACTAACAACTTATTGTCCGTGAATTTGGCCATTTTGTTCTGTGCCATGGTGTGTGATGTGCAAAGGTGGTGGTGGAGAGGTGTGAGGTGTGTGTTGGTGTGGGTGGTTGCGATGGGTGATGTGTGATGTTTTGACTCTCTGTTCAGCTGTGGTGTTTGGCCCTTTACTGCAGGAATTGTGCAAAGGATGATGGTCAGGGAAGGGGTTGATTTTATACTCACCTATGTGAGTGTGTCAAAATGAGGTATTCCTATCAGGTGTGTTCTCCATATTGACCTGGGATTTGTTTGGTTTTTATTACCATGGGGTGTATCATAGGGGTGTGTCAAATGTGACAGCAGCAGAAAGAATAGGCACCCATGGACGCCTTGTTGTGTGGTTGCATTTGACCGCCATTCTTCTTTCCGCATGACCTCAAAGGTCAAAAACGCAATGATCGTTCTGCCTGCTCTGCAAATTATCTTTTCACGCAACCCCAGCAGTCGGAAAACAATGATTGTTCCGCTGGCTCCGCCATCTTATCATAATTTCACTTGCAGTCATTCCACATGAGGATCGGCCTTTTTAGTACTTTCTGCAGCATTTCCGTTCACTGCAGTCAGATTTTCTGGTTTTCTGGATGCAGCGGATGGATTTTTGTGAATTCTGACCAACACGGTCGGATTTTACATTCATTACAATGTAATGTGACTGCCGGTTTTGCCGAGGAAAATGCAGACATTTTTTTCTGCAAGCACGGCAGTCGGAGGGCTTTTCCGACCACCATCGTAATAACCCCATTAGCGTTTAAAGGGCATATGTATCAAAGGACACATTTGCGATTCTCAAATAGAGATTTTTAGAGAATTGCTATTTGAGAATCGCTCAATGCTATGAATGTAGGATTTGCAAATAATGTAGCGAATCCTACATATGCCTTAATTTCGAATCACAAATTGTGATTCGCAAATAAGGAATACATCCTCATTCATTCCTATGGGCCTAGAGGCCCATAGGAATGGATGGGAAGACATCCTCAATTTGCTATTAACATTTAGAGAATCACAAATTGATAATGCAATTTCAAGGGTGCCACACCCTGTTGCACCTCTGAAATGTACATGTGTGCACATGTAGCATGCATACGTGCCCTTAGGGCATGTATGCGTGCCACATGGCACTTTGAAAAATGCAAAAAAGTGAATGTTGCTTTCTAAGAAATCGCAAATTACCACCAACTTGAAGGAGAAATCTCACAACTTGGGTGCTTTTTAGATCACATTTAAGGAATCGCAATTTGCGATTCCTTAAATGCTTTTGCAAAATAAGGAATCGCAAATTTAGCGATTCCATATTTTGCGAGGGCCTTTTGGGATGATACATACCATAAGGCTTTTTCCCGTTCGCAAACGGCCGATGCTGAGAATCGGCCCGTGTGAAACCAGGAAATGGGCATCACATATATGCCCCTAAAACTTCCCAAGTTAGTGCCCCGTGTACTGCAAACAGCTCCCTTCCAGGCAGCTATTCCAGCCCTCCTTAGTAGAAGGCCAACCTATCCCTCATACATACTGAGGTACCCTGGGAATCAGAAATAGGTGCAAAGTTGGAATAATAGCCAATATCCAAGATCTTCCTGACTCTAAACCACAGGCTCAACGCAGCCTTTAATACTTTTAGCCAATTTTTATTTTAAAAAAATGAGGGCAACAAACTTACATCAGAACACTGTAGATCCCGACTCACCAATAATCTTTGCTAAAATACCCCCCAGGTTGAACTATCCAGCATAACCAAAAGCATCCTGCATTTTTTAAATTGAAAGTTCCTACAATACAGATTCTGGTTGGGCAAAGGTAGGCTACTATTCACAATCCTGCACCTCAGTTTTTTCCACTCTAGCTTAGCTCCACCCATATAGAGCTTTTTATTTCCTCCCGAATCCTGTCTATTACTGATCCTGGAAATGTGAGGAGAATGGAATTGAAAAGATACATTAGCTTAGAGAGGATTGACATTATAATGAAGGTCATCCACCCATAAAATATTAATGAGTTTTTTTCCCATCTACCGAGTAATACATTCACCTCCTTCACCACCTGCCTTATATTATGCTTCAGTATTGCCTCCAGTGGACAAGCACATGCCCAGGTACTTAATCTCCACCTGTGCCCCCCCCCCAGCCCTGTCTAATGCATTCCAACACATAGCCTCTGACATGGAATTGTTCACTAAGTATCCTGAAAAGGCCCCAAATCCCCTGCCAAAATGTTCCACCCTATGGATAGACTGAACAGGGTCTGATGGTACGATCTTCTTGCTAAAATGGGAGACTTACCTAAGCCTCCCTTCTGACCTGCTGGGCAAATGGCTTGGTGTAAATATAAAACAGGAGAGGTGAAAAGGGCCATTCGTGTTGAGTGCCTCTGCGGACATCAAAACTCCTGGTCAATGACCCATTAAGCAAGAATGAAGTGTTGCCTTCTCATTTAACCTCTGAAGCATTAAAATAAAACAAGGCCTTAGACCCAATTACACCAAGATCTCTAGCCAGTAACCCCGACATACTCTATCAAATGCCTTGGCAGGATCTATTGTGACCACTGCCAAGAAAATCAATCAAGCAGTGGATATATCTATAGATTCAATCATCTGCTGGGTAAACTCATGAATCTGCTGCTTTGGTACAAAGTCCTTCTGAACTAGATGTATTACAAAAGGGCTAGTTTGGCAAATCTCCCAGCAAAAATACTTGTGAAGACCTTATAATCTGCATTCTGTAGAGAGGTTGGTTGGTAAGAATCAGCCTTTCTAAGATCCTTGGCAGGCTACAAAATGAATACAATTGTGGCTTCCTTCCATGAGGCAAGGGTCTGTCCATTCCCCTGATAAACTCAATTAAACAGTATTTCCCACACTGGTCCAATCTCCTGCTTTAAAATCTTATAAAGCTATGAGGGGATGGCATCGGGACCTGCCACCTTTCTGTTCTTAATACGTGACATGTGCTCCCTGATCGGCTCCTGGGAAATCTGTACCTCAAACCACTCTTTGCTCTCTGCCGTGTGCCTAGGGTGGTCAATTCCTACCAACCAATCCCTAAACCTATACGGATCCGGGAAGATCTCTTCCATATCAGTGTAGTCATGTGCTTATCTAGGTTCCTGATCGATACTGTGACCTTATGCCCCTATTCGGCTATAAAGCCCTTTTTGTTCCCTATATTGGCATAACCGTTCAAGTACGATTTTCTGAAAAGTCATCTCTGGCCTCACACTAGCAAAGCCACAGAGCCACATTCCAGCATGACTCTCTGCTACTTCCTTTGCGACCAATTAGTGCAATGACAGAGCAGCAGTCACTATCTGATATTCCTAGATAACACTCCGAGTTCTTCAACAAGATAAAAACTTAGCAAACCTGGAAATCCCCGCTTGCTATGTTTTGATTAGTAATAGAACTCTAATGAGCAACTGATAGCTGCCACTTCCTAGTGACATCTTTAATTGACGTCTTATGTCCAGCAAACTTGCGTCAAACCCGGCACCTGTCAGGTATAAATATTACCAACGTTGCCTTAAGCAATGTGAGACCGAAGCTAGCTACTGTTGAGCGAGCTACTGTTGCTGATGCCAGCTGCCTGCATGACCAGTGTTGGTAAAAACTAGCACTCTGTCGCTGCAGCCTGCTATCCTGTGGTGGTGAAGCTACTGATTACCATTATCGCCGCTACAGCGCGAACTATGGTGCAGTACACTTGAGGAGCCGTGCAGCCGTCCTCTGCGAAGACATCCAGCCCAGCTGCCCGCGGACGCTGTCACCCCTCCTTCCTCCCGACGCGCTGAGAGAAGCCGCTGCCTTTCTCGTGCAGAGAAATCCAGTCCCGGCGCTTCCAGTTTACCCTCGCAGGTGACTGGGATATCGAGAGAGACCCCTGAAGGAGATACCAATCCTCCATCATTCTATTCAGAGGTATGGTGTTGACTAAACCCTTAGACGAGAATTCTTGAAACAAACCTTGGCAAAACCAACTTAACTTAAGCTACTTACTTACTCCCCCTTCTCACGTGTTAGGCTTAGGTCAGGCACACCGGGGTAGGCTTAGTTAGAAGCACCAGTTGAGTATGTTAGCCTAATGTATATATGACTGTATATATGTTTTATTACTTTTAAACCATTGTATGGCTAAGAAACCATATCAATGCTTTTACAGTTCTATTTCGCAATTCTTATCTTACTGTACGTACTTTTTATAATAACAGTTATTGCAATTGTGGCAATACATTTCTCTTGTACGAGAAGAAAGACTATGCAATAAATGTTAACCCTTAATTGACAAAAGCCCGTCTCTCTATTCTCTACATCTCGTGAAAGTAAACTGCACTAGACTGACTGAGTGAAATCTATGTCTATTGTTTCACACGACCCTAGAGATCGACTCTTGATCTGAGGAGCAAAGTTGTCATGTTGCACGGTTGTTGGAAAACTGAATCCCTTCTTGTCTGTGCCAGGGAAGCTGATCACTTCCTATGCAGAGAAGAAAGTTTCCAGTGACCTCTGAGCTAGTTGGTAACACAACCCAATTAAGTTTAGCATAGTCAGTGGAGGCCTGGAATATAGCCAGTTCCACGTCGATACTACTGTTTATGTTATTCCAATGCGCAGGGCCTAGTGGGAAACTAGGAACTACACTACATGGCGCCCTAACGTTTGGTAAGGCGATAAACTAACGTAAGACTTGTAGAGTAACTCAGTCGTGCATATTTCACACCCCTTTCTCCCGTAAATACTCCAATAGACGTCTGGAGTGGGTGAAAGGTTAAAATCCGCCCGACCTTAGTAGGAAGAGATTCCTATGTAAAGCTCTGGTTTATTCAACGTTGAAGGATACAGTGTTCCAAAATATTGTGCATCTAATCTTTGTCTCCTTGGAGACCTACTCTGCAAAAACCTGCATTTTTTGAAATGTCAGTAGAAAACGGAACCTCTGGGGCCGCAGTAGATGCGACTCAGCAAGGTCCCGAACAAGCAGACCCGGATGCTATTATCATCCCGGTCCAGTTAAGAAGATCTATAACTTTAAAACTTATAGAAAACGGACTGCCACCTCAAGGTGGTACAGTAATTTTCGTGATAGAGGCTCACGAGTATCGGCAGACAGAGGTATTCTATTCATGGATAAACTTTCCAGCGGTAAACGCTATAACACAAGAGTTTCACTATTACAAAATAGAGGAACCTCCGGGAGAGTACGCTCCTTTCGAGGAGATTGAAATCCCACTTAAATTTCAAGAGCATCTGCTCTGGTTTAATGGCGCCCTAAAACACAATAATCACATAACTAGGCTCGGTCCACTAGGTAGACCAGGAGCTACGTGGCCGGTTCTAGCCAGCTACACACCACATCCTGACATTGCAAGAATGTCTAAAGAAGAGCTGTTAGCACAGCTAAACACATTAATAAAAATACATAGGCAATTAGTCCAATATGTAATACGGACTGCAACAGTCCAGCCAGCTGTTAATACACCACAGCTGACCCCTCATCAGGGGAACACAAATAAAATTACACCACAGAACATACAGTCATGTCTTGGTAAAACACCCGTAAAACGGGAACAAATTCCCTTCTGGTTAGCCCAGAAAATCACTCAAATAGAGGCAGTATTTCCTGATACTACCCCTATTGAGAAACACAGAATCTTGACCATCTGCCTTCCTATGGGAATCGCACCACACGTGGAGGACTGCGACACTTGGGGTACAGTCTTTGCTTCCATTTACACAAAAACACACGGTGTTCCGTCTATGGCGGTAATACCAGACGTGCTAAAACAGATTCAAAATGAATTCGGTCCAGAGCCCGCTTTAAATCTAGGTATGAAATTACTGAAAGACTTCAAGCAGGTCACGGCTATATTATTAGCCAATGTAAAGGGAGAAGCAGCATCTGTGGCGATTCGCCAGAAGTTGAGGGAAACAGATATAAAAGATCCTGTTGAGCTTGCAAAAATCATAGAAAAATGCTATGAAGAATTAGGTAGAGACAGCTTGGGTGGGAAACCAGTTAAGCCCCAACTGCTCGAAAATCCAGAAAAATTATTTATTAAAAATAATTCAAACACTCCTAAAAAGAGCTGGGATGGAAATAAACAATCCACTCCCAAGGAAAAAGTTTTCCAGTCCAGAGGAAGGTCTCCTCGACGGAGGGAAAGAACTCCGACTCGAGAACGCCAGTCTCCCCAACGGGAGCCCTCTGAGAAAAGATATAACCTTAGAAATAGGGATAATATAAAAAAACCTGATAGATATCAAAGTATTGATACACGTCCCTCTCGATCTCTTCCACAGACTTCGGAAAGAAGAGGACGGTCAGACCCAGGAGAGCACACCAAGTCCAAAGACAAGGAACCTGCTCAAAATAAGAAATCTCAATTTCAGAAAAAGAAGGTAGCCAGTATTAGAGTAATCAACCATGCCGAGAATACTGAGGACACAGTTGAAAAACGGGGAGTGGGCATTGACAATGTTGGACAGTGCAGCAGAGATCAGTATAGCGCGCAAGAACTTGATGAGTCATCTGGAGACAGTGGACACGAATGAATACATTCAGGTTGAAACTGCCGACGCCAGACTTAGCGAGCCCCATAAAATATACGAAATAACATTGCGTATGGAGGGTGATAAGACTAGGAAAATTAAGGGTCTATTTTGGGATAAGCTCTCAAAAGGCTATGATATTCTGTTAGCTGAAAAAGATTGGCCCCCGGAGTTTGTCAGGGAGTGCCCTCGTGGCGAAGAGGTAATTATGCCTGCCTTCTCGAATCACATACCGATTCATAAAAAATACACATATGCAAGGAAATGGGCAGTAGCCCAGGCACCTGCATTGTATAAAAATCATGTAGGATGGGATGAGGATTCAATGCCTCACAAAATCCAACTAAAAAGTGAACCAACTGCCCAACGGCAGTATCCCATAAAGCAAGAAGCTAAAAAACAAGTCAGGGAGATCTTAGATCAACTTGAATACCAGGGGGTGATTGAAACATGCACCTCTCAAATGAACAATCCTTTGTTTCCTGTCTCCAAGCCAGACAATTCATATCGTCTAGTTTTGGACTACAGACACCTTAATACATGTTGCAAAACTTTTGCAGTACAAAACTCGCATAGTGCAGCCCTAATGAATAACATAGTTAGGAAAAAATACAAAACGACATTAGACATTTCTAATGGTTTCTTTTGTCAAAACATTGCACCAGAAAGCAGATACTTGACCGCTTTCTCCGCATTTGGGTCGCAGAAAAAATTCTGTCGACTCCCACAGGGGTTCAAGAACAGCCCAGGACTATTCTCAGCTAGGGTAACAGAGTTACTACAAATCTATGATGATGAAGCATTATCTTACGTAGATGATATTTATCTCACAGATGACGACTTGGATACTCACTTGAAAAGAGTGAACACCATTATACTTGGGTTCGCAGCAGAGGGTTACAAATTCAACTTTAAAAAGTCCCGAATTGCCCATCTGACAGTACTATTTTTAGGGTACGAATTATCAAGTGAAGGGAAAAGCCTAGCGGACAACTTCTTAAGAGAAGTGCGCTGTACTCCAAGCTCCAAAAACGCTGAAGAATTTACAATCAATACTAGGTTTTCTGAATTTCGGAAGAACTTACATCCTAAATTACGCAGAGAGGGTTAAACCTCTCTACGAACTAATTAAACCTGATTTAAAACAAATCAATTGGACTCAAAAACACACAGAAATTTTGAGATCACTGCAAACAGACATGTTAGCAAAAACAAAATTAGATACACGTGACAACACACGCGATCTGGTAATCCGAGTCATCCCAGGAAGATGCGGATTCACGTACCTAACCTCTAATGAGGGAGAAAATGTACCTATTTCAATTAAATCTCACTTGTACACACAAGCAGAAAAAACATTCAGTCGCACAGAAAGAACTGTGAACGCAGTGCAAATCGCATTAGCAAATGAAAGAGAACTAGCACACGGCAAACGGATTAATATCCTCACAGCGGAATCCGCCTTCGAAGCGCTATTCAGCCCAGTAAACCTGCCTACAGTGTCACTGAATCCAAAATGGATACAGTGCATAGATTCTCTAGGAGCGGAAGATGTGAAATACTATTTCGCCCCGCAATACACAGAACTGAATGATTTAGATTATGAAGAAGAATATCCTCTGCCAATCGAAATCCTGCCTCTCCCACAATACGCCTGTATAATCTATACAGATAGCTTTGTACAGCATTTTAATGTAGAGAGTAAATCCTACAATGCAGCATGTGCGATCATTAAAGGTCGTTGGCTGTGCGGTAAATTCAGACCGAAAGTAACAAAAACTGAATCTGTAAGAAACTGTTCGGTTCAAAGAACTGAAATCAGATCTTTAAAGATGGCGCTCGAAAATGCAGAACGCGAATTCCCCACACTTATAGTGTGCGATTCTCATTTTTGCGTAAATTCTTTCAACAACAAACTGCAGAGTTGGATCGAAAACGACTACAAAGATGACACAGGTGCCACAATAAAGCATAAAAAGCTCTGGAACGAGGTAGCTCTTTTACACAAAGAACTACAAAAGACTCACGTGATTCACGCACAGAGTCTTCAACGTGATGGCGTTCACGTTGCAGGGAATTCATTGGCTAATACAGCCACAGCGGAAGCAACTAACCCGGCTTCCGTAGCCACAAAAAAGCGTACAGATAAGTATATAGACGGGGAAACAATGCTGGCAGTAAAAACGACCGTAAAAGGCGACTGTGCAGCACTACCCGTAAACTATCCACTCAATTATGCATACATAATCGATGCAAACTCCGTTCCGTTTGCTCGAATCCCTGGAGTGGGGGATAGAGTAATTCCAAACACGAACAGGAGAATATTTTTAATAGCAGACGCACATATGGGTTTGGGTCTTAGGCACAGAAAGATTAAGGAATCACTGACTGAATTACAATCAGTATTCTGGTGGCCGGGAATGAGTGTAGAACACCAAATATATGCAAACAACTGTGAAGACTGTAATAGGGATCGCAGTGGCGAACCTTGCTACCGGCTACCAATCAGAAAGAGCGTAACGCTGCCTACACCCCATCCTGCGTCCTATTAATAGTTAAGACGAAAAGCCCTTAAAAAATGAGGCCACCAGCACTCGGCTGACGCCTAGAACTGTTATAAAAGATTAGCGAGTCCATATCGGCATATACGCAATTACCACGTTCCATTCTGACCAGGGTCCTGCTTTCAGCTCTCGAGCTTATGGGGGGGCCATGGCTAGCATGGGAATTGGGTTGCGGTATTCTTGTCCGTCGCACAAGTGTGGTAGAAAGAAAAAACCGGGATATAAAGCAATCTATAACAGCGAAGGTATTAGGTTCAGGCGCTGGGTGGGTCAAACATTTAATAAGTGTCCAGACTAGTCTTAACAACATGCCAAGAAATTCTCTGAAAGGTTTCAGCCCATACGAACTATTGTTCGGAATTAGAATGAACGTTCAGGACCTCGATAGTCAGATGTCAGTGGTACAAAAAGAAACAAAGCAGTTTGAAGTAAAAGACCGTTTGGCTGTTTTACAGGAACTGAATGAAACAAGAAAATCATTAAGCAACATAAAGTTAAAGCAACAGCCAAGTACCACTGACGAGGCACCACCCGCAACAGCCCCAGCAAGGCCTGTCTGGATTCCAAAGATTGGGGATCTAGTCAGAGAAAAGATCGCGGTTAAGAAGGAATTTGGGCCTTCTTACAGAAAAGCAGTACCTGTCTTAGCAGTCTCCGGAACAAGATCAGTTGTGCTACCGCCCCTTGCTGGTAAAAAGGAGAACAGAATCGTGTCCATCGATCTGGTAAAACCACAAGCATGTGGCCTATAATCAATAGTAGGCCCAGTGGACTCCCAAGAAACAACAGAATACCCAAACTTGCAACAATCCAAGAGGTTCAAACTGAAAGACTCATCACATTCGATCAGCCTGCAGTGCACAATGAAGGACTATGCAATAATGCCATGGAACTCGTGCCTCTTGAAACACAAATTAAAACAGTTCGTCAAGAATCACCAGTCTACACTAATGTGGCATCAGAAAGTGCTACCGAGAGACAAATTGAAAGAACAATCCCATCAATTGACAGAACTGCCTCTGGTTATTTCATCAACTTTGACAACTTCTCTGAAGATTTAAACGACCCCGAAGTGATGCCAGAAACAAAAAAGTATTCTAAAGAAAATACAACAGGACTCCTTCAACAAATCAAAGAACTATATCTGGATTCACCGTTGATTGAGCATTGGATTATCTCAGGGGTATTCATACTCCTACTATGCCTAATTTTAGTTTTAATTTTAGGGAAGTTCATTACAATTGAATGGACACAGCAAGTCAGAACATCAACCTAGTCCTGAAACCACACAGATCATCCCACGTGAAGAAAAGAGAACTGTCAACAGTAAATGTCACAGCAATTCCAATACCTGGTGGGGTAGTATGGGAGAAAACAGACTATGAGATCTATGGTCCGGTCGAAATCCTGAAGTATCCTCATCAACTAAAGGTTTCCTTAAGTGACTTTGTTACACCTAGTACATTCTCTGATGATTGGGACTTTAACAGTATTAATAACATGATGTCTGATTTAGTAATGTCAGCTAGATTCACAGATCATGATTATTTACAAGGTTCATCTAGTTATGAGCAGTTATTCTGTTACACCCACTATGGGGATCATTACTTGCATAAATCTGCACAGCCTAGAAATGTTTTTATGTATAATCAATGGGAACATTGTTCTACACCACCTAAAAGCAGTTCTAAAGCATTTTTTGAGAAATTCAAATACTTCTCAGGGTTTAACACAAGTGATGCAGAAACGTTTTATTACAAACTGTTAGATAAAACAGGAATGAAAACAATGCTGACAAATTCTAAATTGATATATTCAGAAGCATTTTATGACAAAATGATGACATTTGGTTTTGATTATTGGAAAAATAATATTGAAACGAAAACGATTTGGGGTACAAAAGATTGGCAGGTGCAAGGCATTGAAGCACTATTTAGAACCTGCATGATACCAGAACAAATGTTATTTTTAAATGACACTGTACACCAAACATCCTGTCTTGGCCTAGCTAAGAACAAAGAAATGAAAACACCGTCTATACCAAAGCCAATAGCTGAGAATGCAACTGCAGATAATGAGTTAGACGTGTCACACATTTTACATTTCAACAGAACACATCCTGATTGGAAAAAGTGGTTAATCTGGCCTACAGACACAAATAACTGTCAAGATAGGTTCCTGAATAAAACACAGGGTTTAAAAATGACCAGATTAGACCCAAGATACTCCCAGAGACAACATCCAGGGGTTATAACAACATACAGTGTAGGTAAACTCTGCCTAGAATGGCTAGCTACATCCACACTGGCTGAAATTAAGCAACACTTGTCTTTATTAAAAGATGGTGCTGATTTGCGCGATTTCATTCTTGGACCACGCAAACAGCGTCAAAAGCGTTTCATAGCGACCAGCATCTATGCTGCTTACAACGAGGCTTGGAAAGTAAAGCAAATTGAAACTGCTGAAAAGATACGAGAAATTGATCGTATTAATTTGGAGAAATCACTTTCTGTAGTAGACAATGGGTTAATGACTCTGTCTTCCAGAATATATTCTTTGGACAATATTGTATCATCTGCCTTTGATGTGATAGACAGAGATTTGCTAATGTTACAACATGGCCAGTCTCAATTACGCTCTATTATAGAACTAGGCTGGACGCTGCAAAATCTTCGTTCAGGCTATGTGCCTTGGCGTCTGATAAACACAACGTCATTATTTTCCATTTTTAACCTTACTGATAAACAGATCAGTTTGGCACAGAAAGGAGCAGACTATACAATCTTGAGCATCGAGAAACTCGAGCGATTACCATTGACAATGTCAGAGAGCCCTGTCATTGAATGGATAATACACGGAATTATCACAATTCCGATTACAACTTTCCGATTTCATAAGTGCCTTGAGTACATACCTGCTGGCCAATATGAACAATTGGGTAAAGGATACTTAAAATCCGAATGGAAATTACCATACACTCATTCTTGCTATAGTGACAGCGACAAAAATGTATTTCTTAGTGGTGACAACTGTAAACATTCACTAAGCGGTATACTTTTGTGTCAGGGTATTAATTTACACGGAGCATGTGATGGAAATTCAAACAACCTTTCATGCCACCAGCTAGTCACACCTGCAACTCAGATAGAGCCCTTCTTTATGCAACTCGCAAACGGGAGTTACATTCTAAGAACGGATCACAGGTGCTGTGGCCTCGCGCCCGGACTAAGTTATCTAGTAGAAGTTACGTCCATGGTCAAATGCTGTATGCAAGCATTGTTCCCGAGCGGGCCTCCAGACATAGTGACTCCCATCTGGCCTCGTCTGAATCTCTATTCTATACGAATTGATACATTAAGCAAAATGAAATCTGTGCTTTTACAGACAACAGTGCCTTTAACGTCATCTAAAGAGACGTATGATCTTCTAGTCGCAAGGACGGCTACTGAGGTCCATGACCTTTTATCAACAAATTGCCCCGTGCATTTCGTACAAATGCTCGACCAACTCCTTAACATGTCTAGTGCTACAAGCATCCCAGGCATATTTAAGACAGTCTTTACAGGACTGCTAACACCCTTCCAGGCAATTTTGGGAATATTTCCTAATTTTGTGCACTCCATTTTTGGTGGTATTCCACTATTTTTTGGACTCATCGCAGGGATTCTATTTTTGACCCTCCTGCTACGTTATGGCAAACCTCGGCTCAGACATAGCTCCCATGGGAATGGAAGAGACAATCCTAGCAATGCGCTACAGGGACAGGATAACTAACGTCCTCGGATTGGCCAGGCTGAGAGATCTAAACATGACCTGGTTCCTTTCATTCAGACCGATATGGCAAAATTGCATTTTACCTGTGCTACGGTGTATGCTTTGCGGCGATGAATGCGTGTTGGACATCTGTCTTTCACTTCCATCAGCAGTACCAATGGACGTCGATACTTTGCTAAGTCCAATAGCGGCTCACGCATTGTGTTGTCCCCAGCGGCTACCAATCCTGATGACGGCATTCGTGGAGACTCCTGTACTACAGCCAAGTGGTAACAGTGGAGCGAGTGACAAAAGCAACATCATCCAGGTACAACGTTCTGTGAGCATTGCTGATCCTGCCTTCGATGACAGCAATCATTCTCACACCTGCCAAGTTTCAGCGCTATCTAATTTGGTTGAACTATCACCTGATTTTGTAGACCAATTCTTTGCGAGCCTGTCTGATACGATGTTCTCACCCATAGAGAAACAATAACTTTTGAAAAGCTTTCCGACACACAGCGTTCCTATGAACTCTGGATTCGGCCTTCAGTTTTGTTCAACAAAAAAACTGCCAGGAGCTTTGGTAAACTGATTTTTCTTTGAATTGGACAATTTTTCAAATATTGACCCTTTTCTTTTTTGGCACGAACAATTCTTTGCTTAACGTAAAAACTATTCTTAGAGAACAGAAGCTTCACACTTCTATTTCTAAAACACATCTAGAGACATAACAACATTACACCAGCCTCTAGCACACATATTATTACAATGCATTTTTATGTGATGATTTATCTCGCATTTCTTCTGTCAGAGATACTTCATGTGTAATTCTTTTTGCATAATCGTTCATTGATTTTATATGCAATACATCTTGAATGATTACTATGCTTTAAAAAACGTACAGTACCTAAATTCCATGTATTACAAGTACGCCTATTTCGAATGCATTTATGTATTTTGGGGTGGGCTATGTTACACAATGTTACACATGCATCTAATTGCTTAGTTTAGTAATTTTGATGGACATGAATTCGTGGAGTGGGTGTCATGTGCTTATCTAGGTTCCTGATCGATACTGTGACCTTATGCCCCTATTCGGCTATAAAGCCCTTTTTGTTCCCTATATTGGCATAACCGTTCAAGTACGATTTTCTGAAAAGTCATCTCTGGCCTCACACGAGCAAAGCCACAGAGCCACATTCCAGCATGACTCTCTGCTACTTCCTTTGCGACCAATTAGTGCAATGACAGAGCAGCAGTCACTATCTGATATTCCTAGATAACACTCCGAGTTCTTCAACAAGATAAAAACTTAGCAAACCTGGAAATCCCCGCTTGCTATGTTTTGATTAGTAATAGAACTCTAATGAGCAACTGATAGCTGCCACTTCCTAGTGACATCTTTAATTGACGTCTTATGTCCAGCAAACTTGCGTCAAACCCGGCACCTGTCAGGTATAAATATTACCAACGTTGCCTTAAGCAATGTGAGACCGAAGCTAGCTACTGTTGAGCGAGCTAATGTTGCTGATGCCAGCTGCCTGCATGACCAGTGTTGGTAAAAACTAGCACTCTGTCGCTGCAGCCTGCTATCCTGTGGTGGTGAAGCTACTGATTACCATTATCGCCGCTACAGCGCGAACTATGGTGCAGTACGCTTGAGGAGCCGTGCAGCCGTCCTCTGCGAAGACATCCAGCCCAGCTGCCCGCGGACGCTGTCACCCCTCCTTCCTCCCGACGCGCTGAGAGAAGCCGCTGCCTTTCTCGTGCAGAGAAATCCAGTCCCGGCGCTTCCAGTTTACCCTCGCAGGTGACTGGGATATCGAGAGAGACCCCTGAAGGAGATACCAATCCTCCATCATTCTATTCAGAGGTATGGTGTTGACTAAACCCTTAGACGAGAATTCTTGAAACAAACCTTGGCAAAACCAACTTAACTTAAGCTACTTACTTACTCCCCCTTCTCACGTGTTAGGCTTAGGTCAGGCACACCGGGGTAGGCTTAGTTAGAAGCACCAGTTGAGTATGTTAGCCTAATGTATATATGACTGTATATATGTTTTATTACTTTTAAACCATTGTATGGCTAAGAAACCATATCAATGCTTTTACAGTTCTATTTCGCAATTCTTATCTTACTGTACGTACTTTTTATAATAACAGTTATTGCAATTGTGGCAATACATTTCTCTTGTACGAGAAGAAAGACTATGCAATAAATGTTAACCCTTTATTGACAAACGCCCGTCTCTCTATTCTCTACATCTCGTGAAAGTAAACTGCACTAGACTGACTGAGTGAAATCTATGTCTATTGTTTCACACGACCCTAGAGATCGACTCTTGATCTGAGGAGCAAAGTTGTCATGTTGCACGGTTGTTGGAAAACTGAATCCCTTCTTGTCTGTGCCAGGGAAGCTGATCACTTCCCATGCAGAGAAGAAAGTTTCCAGTGACCTCTGAGCTAGTTGGTAACACAACCCAATTAAGTTTAGCATAGTCAGTGGAGGCCTGGAATATAGCCAGTTCCACGTCGATACTACTGTTTATGTTATTCCAATGCGCAGGGCCTAGTGGGAAACTAGGAACTACACTACAGGCAAGGGTCTGTCCATTCCCCTGATAAACTCAATTAAACAGTATTTCCCACACTGGTCCAATCTCCTGCTTTAAAATCTTATAAAGCTATGAGGGGATGGCATCGGGACCTGCCACCTTTCTGTTCTTAATACGTGACATGTGCTCCCTGATCGGCTCCTGGGAAATCTGTACCTCAAACCACTCTTTGCTCTCTGCCGTGTGCCTAGGGTGGTCAATTCCTACCAACCAATCCCTAAACCTATACGGATCCGGGAAGATCTCTTCCATATCAGTGTAGTCAATGATGACACCAGTCACCCCTGCATGTCCTCAACCTTGTTTGAGGCATCTTCCTGGGGATTAATGACAGATTCCTTTATGTTACTCTTGGATCTCTCAGCCCTCACTTTCTATGCCAGTAGCACACCAGATCACTCCCCATACTCAAACTTTCTCTTGCATCCTGTATGCCACCTTTCCCTACACTAAGTATCCAGCTTGATTTTATAATTTAAGAATTCCTCCTCCAACTGTTTTAATACCCTTTCTTGATTCAATAGCATACTTTGCATCTGCAAGGTGGCCTCCAAGTCCCCAACTTCTTGCTCCAATCTGGCTAATTATGCCCTTTCTGCCTTATTCCTAAAATATACCTGACTCCGCATAACCCCTCAAATAAAAGCTTTCATAGCACCTCATATTACCCCGAAGGGGAGCTGAGCAGGCGTTACCAAAAAGAAAGTCAGCACTAGCTTTTTTCAATTCAGAACCTACACCTGCATCGAAGCCTATGTTTTTAAGTCTGTGAATCCTGCAAAGTCACCTTGCAAGAGTTCTGGTGAAATGGGTAGACAGATGCTGGCCTCTCAACTTCAGATAACATCCTTGCTTAAATCCATTTTTTAAATGACCTGACTTTACTGACATTAAAAAGTGTTGATGAGGGTCCTGACAAGAATATGAGTAGGAAGGGTTTGAGAATGGATGCACCCACTGTCACTGTGGCTATTGTTCTGAATCATCTGTTACCACAATTAGAAGTCTTGAAGAAGAAAGAAAACCGGAGGATGACGTTGATCTTCACAGTACAACCCAGATTGTTCTGAGCGACTCGTTTGAAGCCCTTACCATCTGAGAAAGGCTTTAATAGGTTGATGAGCATAATTGGAGTACTCACTAGCAGCCATCCTCTTGGGATTAAAAGAAGATATGAAAGGTAGGTTATAGGTCTCAGAGGCTAACCAGGTGGGCATTCAAGCCTCATTGTCCACTCAGTCTCAGAAGCACAATGAGGTGGCCACATGTACTAGAGCATTAGTGGTGGAGGTTGAGTCGATTAAACAGGATGTTCTTAAAAACACCACCAGGATTAGTTTTCTGAGCAAGCAAAATCATGGCTTGAGGGAAGATCTTGAGAGGATTAAAAAACACTCCTGGAGGAATAACGTCAGATTCCTGAACATACCCAAAGAAGGAGCTGATATGAAGTCCTTCATAACCTCTCTGCTGTGGGACACAATCTTAGATAATAGGCCAAACATCAATTTAGAGCAGGAGATACAGAGAATACACAGAGACACTTTCAATGGCAGAAACCAAGGAAGCGCTTGGTAAATGTCCTTTCCTATGCAATAAAGGAGGTAATATTGAGCATAGCCTTAAGGAGGGACTCCTTCATGACTAAAGGGTTCTCATTCACTATAAGATCAGATGTGTGTCAAACAACAGACCAGTGGACGGAGCGCTTGGCTGGAGAATTGAGGAGCTACATAAACTGGGGGGCAAAGGTACAACCAACATTTCCAGCAATGCTCAGCATCATGTGGAATAACCAGATGTTTATCTACTGTGCTGTGGAGGATATAGATGTGTTGATTAATCAATAACAAGCATTGGTTAATGCATAATGTTGCGCCTATATGAATATTTTATTGTTTGTGTTTTTTGTAAATGTTATCTTGGTGCGCAGTTGTACAATATAAGTTACCAAAATGTCATAAAAGTGTTATGACTTATTTATCTACAGTGCAATTAGCACAAACAAATAGTAAAAAGAAAAAACAGCATTCATTATGTGTTGTAAAAACACACTATTGTTCTGCAGACACAGAGCTTGAATACACAATATACTGTACAGTCACCCAAATGCACACAAAACACTATTTGAGCTGCACACATTTATGGAGGTGTAGTGAGGTTGGGATTAACTGCAGACATTGCTAAGTTAGCATTAGTTTGTATATGCTTGGCAGCCATTTTGCCGCTTTTGCACATGTTACTATATGGCTTTATTCTCGTGGAAAGACTGCTCGCATGAGAACTGTCTGCCTTTCACACATTTAGCTGTAGAATGTGCTTCGCATCTGCACAGTGTGTTCAAGGTCGAAAAACAATGTATGCTGTTGATTGACTTTGGTCAGTCCTACGCCCATAGACAAAAAATGGAACACAGCTGCATTCCTGAAAGTCGGGTGCATTTAATATGGAATTGCATGCATGAAATGGACTTGGGGAGATTAATTCCAAAGAGGAAGAGCTACGCTTGTCTTGAGATGTGACTCCTTGCATCTAGACTTATAGCACAGGGAGGGTGGTAAGGCGCTGTTGCCCTGTTTCCACTATCATTATAAGATAATTTTCCCTTTTATGCTTTATGGAATTTTAACCAGGCTGATTATATAGTTCATATCCATTCTGCTGCTAGTTATGGCTTGTGTACTGCATTATAGAGCACGTTAGTTGAAATAAACATTTTAAAGTATACCGTGTCGCTGTTTACTAACATTGTGGACAAGTATGAGTGTTTGAAGGAAAGAGCCTTTTTCCAGTGATTCCTGGGAGGGACGAAGTGACATGTTCTAGGATGTCTAATCATTGGTAGCTTTGCTGTAGTACTTGGTACACCGTTACACACCGAGGTTCTGGTTTCCTGCACATAGTTTTGTGCATGTGCAGAATACCTGCAACATGGTGCACGTAACATTTGGTCTGGTTCTTATTTACGAGGCATTAGAGTAGTACTAGTGCTTGTCCAAGTCAAGTCAAGTCAAGTCATAAAATTTGTATAGCGCACTACATACCCAGAGGGTTTCAAGGCGCTTAGGAAGGGGAGGAGGATTATTTGTCAAATATCCACGTTTTAAGTTGTTTTCTGAACGCTAGGTGGTTCTGGGTGAGGCGAAGGTAAGCGGGGAGTGAGTTCCATGTTTTAGCAGCCAGGTATGAAAAGGATCTGCCTCCCATGGTGGTCTTGTTGATGCGAGGTACAGTGGCGAGGGCTTGGCTGGAAGAACGTAGTTGGCGGGAGGGGGTGTAGAAGGACAGTCGTGAGTTGAGGCAATCTGGTCCGATGTCGTAGAGTGATTTGTGTGCGTGGGTAAGCAGTCGGAAAGTGATCCTCTTATTGACGGGTAGCCAGTGGAGGTCTTTAAGGTGACCAGAGATGTGTTCGTTGCGTGGGATGTCTAATACGAGCCTGGCTGAGGCATTTTGGATTCGTTGGAGTTTCTTCTGGAGTTTTGCGGTAGTCCCCGCGTAGAGGGTGTTTCCGTAGTCCAGTCGGCTCGTGACCAGAGCGTGGGTGACTGTTTTCCTTGTTTCGGAGGGGATCCAGCGAAATTTTTTTTCTGAGCATGCGAAGAATGTTGAAGCAGGAAGAGGATACGGCGCTGACTTGTCTGTTCATTGAGAGTGAAGAATCCAGGATGACGCCAAGGTTCCGTGCGTGGTCTGTCGGGATGGGTGCTTTTCCGAGGGCTTCTGGCCACCAGGAGTCGTCCCATGCAGAGGGGGATGTACCTAAGATGAGGACTTCTGTTTTGTCTGAGTTCAGTTTCAGACGGCTTTGTTTCATCCATTCGGCAACTTCTTTCATTCCTTCGTGTAGGTTAGTTTTGGCGGTGCTGGGGTCATTGGTGAGAGAAAGGATCAGTTGAGTGTCGTCCGCGTAAGAGATGATGTTGAGGTTGTGTTGGCGTGCGATGGCCGCGAGGGGGCTCATGTATACGTTGAAGAGAGTGGGACTGAGTGAGGATCCTTGTGGTATGCCGCAGATGACTTCAGAGGCCTCGGACTTGAATGGAGGAAGGCGGACTCTCTGGGTTCTTCCGGTGAGGAACGAGGTGATCCATTCAAGTGCTTTTCCTTGGATTCCGATGTTATTGAGGCGTTGTAGAAGGGTGCTGTGGCAGACTGTATCGAATGCTGCAGAGAGGTCGAGGAGGATGAGGGCGACTGTGTCTCCATTGTCCAGTAGAGTTCGAATGTCGTCTGTTGCTGCGATGAGGGCGGTCTCAGTGCTGTGTTTTGCTCGGAAGCCAGATTGTGAGGGGTCGAGGGATTTGTTGGCTTCGAGGAAGGCGGCGAGCTGGTTGTTGACGGCTTTCTCGATGACTTTGGCCGGGAATGGAAGAAGCGAGATGGGGCGGTAATTTTTGAGTTCGGTGGGGTCCGCTGTTGGTTTTTTCAGAAGGGCGGTGAGTTCAGCGTGTTTCCAGTCTTCCGGGAAGGTGGCGGAGTTGAAGGAGCAGTTGATGACGTCTCGGAGGTGCGGAGCTATGACGGAGTCTGCTTTGTTGAAGATGTGGTGAGGGCATGGGTCTGTGGGGGATCCAGAGTGGATGGAATTCATCAGGCGGATGGTGTCCTCAGTGGAGATTGGGTTCCAGGCGTTAAGGGTGTTCACGGGGGGAAGATGGTCAGCAGATGGTAGGGTGGGTTGGTTTCCGAGTTGGTTGTCAAAGCTGTTGTGGATGTCTGCAATCTTGTTGTGGAAAAAAGAGGCTAGGGAGTCGCAGAGGGTTTGAGAGGGGGTGATGTTGTTGGAGTTGGCCGAGGGATTGGAAAATTCCTTGACGATGTTGAAAAGTTCCTTGCTGTTGTGGGCGTTGTTGTCAAGTCGATCCTTGAATGCTGTTTTCTTGGCTTTTCGGATCAGTTGGTGGTGAGTGCGGGTGGCGCTTTTGAAGGCGTCCTTGATGCTGGTGGTTGGGTCTTTTTTCCTGGCCTTTTCAAGGGAGCGGCAGAGTTTCTTGGACTTCTTGAGATCATCGTTGAACCATGAGGCCTTCTTGCTGCCAGGTTTGCTTTGACGTTTTTTCAGTGGAGCTAAGGTGTCGGCGGTGTTGGATAACCATAGGGTGAGGTTGGCGGCGGCTTCGTTAGCGTTAGAAGAGAGGGCTGGGGAATTTCGAAGGAGCGATGGGGAGATTTGGTCCGTGGTGATTTTGTTCCAGTTTCTTTGCAGGGTAGGTTGGGGGTGGTTGATGGGTTTCGGTTTGTTGTAGGTGAAGTGAACGCAGCTGTGGTCAGTCCAGAGGAGATCCGTAGTGTGGCTGAAGGAGACATGATTGCTGGATGTGAAGATGGGGTCGAGTGTGTGACCTGCGATGTGGGTGGGGGAAGTGACTAGTTGTTTAAGCCTGAGGTTGGCGAGGTTGTCCACGAGGGTGGCGGTGTTGTGGTCGTTGATCTTTTCAAGGTGAAAGTTGAGGTCTCCCAGAAGAATATAGTCTTTGGAGGGGAGCGCGTGTGGAGAGATGAAGTCTGTGATGTCTTCACTGAATTTTGCGCGGGGTCCTGGTGGTCTGTAGAGGAGAGTGCCTCTGAGTGTGGTTTTGGGGTCGATGTGGATCTGGAAGTTAAGGTGTTCAGAGTTGGCGAGGTTGGCGTCAGAGCTGGTTGAGATGCGGATAGATTTCTTATGGACGATAGCGATTCCTCCTCCTGTGTGGCTGGTACGGTCTTTGCGAGTGATCTTATAGTCTTCAGGGATGGCAATGGTGATGTCTGGTGCGGAGGAAGCATTAATCCATGTTTCAGTTAGGAAGGCGACGTCAGGAGAGATGGTGTCTAGTAGATTCCATAGGTCAATGGCGTGTCTGTGGACTGATCGGGTGTTGAGAAGGATGCATTGTAGGTGGTTGGGGTCGGGATTCAGTGGTGTGGTCGTAGCGGAGATGTTGTCGTTGCCGCAGAATTTGCAGGAGTAGCAGGAGAAAGGTCCATGGGTTTGTCCAGGGGCGGCTTGGACACAGTTGGGGGCGCGGCCGGGGTTAAGGGCTAGGAGGGTGGCGGCATCGTAGATAATGCGGGAGGGCTGGGCAGCACGAGGGGCAGGGGGTCTGGCGCTGGGCGCGGTCCAGGCGCGGACGGGCATAGACGGGCTTACTTTTGGCGCACCTTCGGAATGTACGTAGCGCGTGGACGCTGCGCGTGGGGGCATTGGCCATAAATGGATGGTGGGGGGAGGGGCGAGGGCGTCTCAGCTGGGAGGCGGGTCGGGCACACGGGGACAACAACAACAATCAAGATGGAGGCGGAGGGGGGAGCACAGCGGAGCGCTACAGTAAAACGCGCTAAACAAACAGCAAACAGTGTAAAACAAATTTAGCAAGCAAAGAGGCAGGCAGCAGGCAAATGTTGCCGGTAAAGTCACAGTTAAAGCAGCGCTACGATACCGGGAACCAGCAGGGGACGCTGGGAGCGACCACTTGGCTCGAGGAGAGGAGTGAGTCACAGCGCGCTGAGGAGAAGCGCTCTATAAGGCTCGTAGGAGGGCGTCTCAGCTGGGAGGCGGGTCGGGCACACGGGGACAACAACAACAATCAAGATGGAGGCGGAGGGGGGAGCACAGCGGAGCGCTACAGTAAAACGCGCTAAACAAACAGCAAACAGTGTAAAACAAATTTAGCAAGCAAAGAGGCAGGCAGCAGGCAAATGTTGCCGGTAAAGTCACAGTTAAAGCAGCGCTACGATACCGGGAACCAGCAGGGGACGCTGGGAGCGACCACTCGGCTCGGCTTCTGTTTTCCGGTAAACAGTTGTGACGGCATAACCTACCTATATTGATGTTTTTATAGGTTCTTTTCAAGCTTGATTAAAATGTTTTTCTTATGAATTACTACCCTATATTGCACTGCCACGAATTAAGTTATTCTTCTTTCTTAGTCCTTATGACTAATGTTGATATTGCGGCGCATAGCCGCGCACCGCTCCATCGTCATGTACACTCACATGGAGTGCCAGATGCGGGTATTGAACTTATTTTTGTGGTTGGAGCTGATCCGGCTTACCACTTTGAGGTGTTTTATTCTTGGGTTACCTTTCCAGCAGTGAATAGAGATGATAACTTGTTCCATTTATACACTCCGACTTCAACACCTAATGCATATCAGCCTTATAGAACACTTGAAGTTCTGATTTCAGCATTGCAACACCGTATTTGGTTTAATATCGCCCTACCCCACACAGTGACTCCGGTCCATTTACACCCTTTATCAATTCCAGGGGCCACTTGGCCAGTTTTGGCTGGGTACACAACACTGCCACGTTATTTGGCAGTAACAGTTGCAGAACTGCATGTCTTGGATACCTCCTTAATTGAGGTGCACAGGGCACTAGTGCAATACATCTCTCACAATCTACAGGTGGGAGAACCTGGGGTTGTTGCACAACCAGCTGGACCTTGTGGATTGAATATTAGTCCTATCATGGTTAATTCGGTTATGGGCAAGCATCCACGGAATAAGGATGATTTGCCTTACTGGCTTGCAGAGAAATTTGACCAGCTGGAAGCGGGATTTCCGAATACCGCCCTAGTGGAAAGACATAGGATTTTACCTATTAGTTTGCAGAAAGACTTAATACCCAAGTAACCGATTGTGAATATTGGGGTAAAGTGTTTGCGGCGGTTTATGCTAAATGTTTTGGCAACCCTTCTATGACAGTGCTCCCCTCGGTGATTAAGAGTGTTCAAGATGAGCACTGCCTGGAGGCGGCTGTGGAGTTGGGGATGAGGTTGGTTGGAGTGTTCGACGTAGTTGCTGATCTGATCCTTGCTAATGTCAAGGGAGATGCAGTTAACTTTCAAGTGTTTAATGTCTTGCGGCTTGTCACGGAAGAAGAGAAACCCCACGAATTACTAAAAATCATTGCAAAAGCCAATAAGACAATTGGCTGCAATAGTTTGGCTGTTAAACCCTTTGCTAGAATACCATCTTAACAGCAAACACAGACGGTGCAGTCTGCAAAAGACGACCATTCAACATTTCCTAAGAAAAATTGAAGAAACAAAAAGCAGGGGAAGCAACAACAGAAACAAGGGTCACATGCAGAGTCACCAGTACCCAAGTCTTCAGAGCGCACTTATGATTTGCGCGACTGTGCGAGAATTAGGTCTCCTGACAGATTTCAGGTTCCTGATCAGCGTTCTCCTCTTTCTTTACAGGACATATCAGGCTCACAGGCTAGTGGTTGGGAACACCAGGAGCATGGAAGAGGTGGCAAGGACGTGAGCAACCTCGACATACTGATGGAAAAGCGAAACAGGACTATTTTCCACATCAGCACCTACAGTTTCAGAAAGAGTAAGTTGCTGCTTTTACAGCGAGATATGCCACAGATGGTGAGGACACAGCTCTGTAACCTAACGTGGGCAGAAACGCTGCTAGACAGCGCAGCGGAGGTTAACATAGTGCGGCAAGCACTGCGTTATTTCTGACGGTGACAGCAGCTGAAACATTCATCAGAGTTAAAACGGCTGATACCCAAGTGGCTCCCCCTGACAGTTTATATGATATAGTCCTTATGACTGAAGGTGACATACAGCGTGCAATTAAAGGAATTTTGGGAAAATCTGACTTCGTCTAATGACATTTTGTTGGCAGAGGCAGATTGGCCCTTTTGTTCTTGCCGCTACGAGGGGGGAGGAAGTAATACTCCCGAGTTTTTCACATAACATCTCAAAGGAGCATGCAAAGTCTGTTGCAGATGAGAGGGCTTTGGTGCTTGCACCAGCACTGTTTTGTACTCAAGTGGGCTGGCATAAAGATTCTCCCCTGCATGAGATACAATTATCGTCTATGCCACAGCCACAACCCCAGTATTCCATCCGGCGGGAGGCAAAAGCTCCTGTTTCTGAGATTCTAGATCAATTAGATTATCAAGGAGTTATTGAGACTTGTGTGTCACAGATGAATAACCCTCTATTTACCGTAACTAAACCTGATGTGTCGTACCGCTTAGTTTTCGATTACCGACATTTAAATTCTCTCTTGTCGCACCTGCGCAGTTCAGAATACCCATAGTTCTGCCCTAGTGGACAGTATTGTTCGTAAAAAAAATAAAACTACCCTTGATATGTTCAACACATTTTTTAGTCACAACCTGTCACCGGAAAGCAGTCAATGGACCGCTTTTCCTGCCGGCAGAAAACAGAAACAATGCCGGGGTTTGGCCAAGGGCTATAACAACAGCTCAGATGTATTTGCTGCCTGTGTTGTCTGTTTGTTAAATGGCATAGACTCTGATGCGTATTTGTACGACAATGATAATTATCTCACGGACGACAAATTATGGCCTCATCTTTGTCGAGTGGACTGCCTCTTTGTTTTGTTTGCAGACTATGACTATAAGTTTAAGTTTGCGAAATCACACATTGCACACTACACAGTGTTGTTTTGGGCTATGATCTCAGTAATGAAGATAGAGGCTTAGTGCCTCACTTCTTGGAGAAATGCACATGTTTGCTACCTCCTACATCCCTGAAAAAAACTACTGTCTTTGCTGGGATTTTTAAACTCATATTCCCAAATATGCCCAGCGTATCAAACCATTGTATGCTATGATACAACCTAATTTTTCCAAAGTCTGCTGCCTTCCGGAACATTCAGCTATCCTGAAATCTTTGCTGTCTGATCTTCTTGAATCTAAATACTTGTTAAAAAACAAAACAGGTGTGTGGAGGGTCGAGGGGAATCTTTAACGACCTGTCTTCTCATACACCTTATGCCAATATACAATACACAAAAGAGCAGACCAGGTCTAGGAACAATGTGTGGCTCTGCCAGTCACCGCGGTCAAACGTAGTGTGTGTGCGAGTGGGGGTTGCTGTCTGTGTGGATTCTTTGAGAACACATTTTAACAACAATTGTTGAACACTAACCTGGTGCTCTTTTGTGTATTGTATATTGGCATAAGGGGTATGAGCAGACAGGTCGGTAAAGATTCCCCTCGACCCTCCACACACCTGTTTTGTTTTTTAATGTTTAGAGCAACTGTTTAGTTGCGGGTCAATTAGATATAGATGCGAATGTAGTTTTGTTCGCAGCCACAGCTCTCCCAACTCATTTGTGTAAGCTGCCTTTCTGTCTACATCTCCTGACATTCTAATGTAACAACACTCACTGTGTGCAACAGAAATAACAAATGAAGGGGCTGTATTCAGCACTCTCTGATTTTACTTAAGGGTGAAGAGTCACCTCTGACAGACTTCACAATGGTACATCATATATCTAGAGACTATTGAAGATGCATGACTTGTTTAGTAAATGTGTTTTTTTTACACGGTTTTTTGACCGAGTGAAATATAAAACATAATGATCAAAAAGTCGGACCCATTTTGAGCCAGGTTACTTTACCCTGGTGTGATGAGATTCGGTATGTCATTTTTCATAGCATATCTTTCTGGAATCACAATAGCGTTAAGCTCTGACGCTACAGGTGGGCGTCAATATCTCATTGTGCATGTGCGTAGAAACAGCGTTTTTTGGCCATTGCGCATGCGCGAATAAGCAGTGCTCTTCCTTGCACTTGCTTCCGGTGAATTTCCAATTACTGATTGTTACTTAAGGGGACAGGGCGGCACCACCCACACCTCCACTTCCGCTCGCCGCCAGACGGGAGGTACCGACGGAGAGGTGAGCCGCCCGCTGTCCCGTTCGTTAACCCCCCTTTTTTTACCCATCCATATAATAATCTTTACATGTTGGTTCCTACGAAGCAGTTAGGGCCAACACATTCACTTTAAGGAAATAGGACGTGTCGTGAAGTTAGGGTCAGCACATTTACTATAAGGCAATAGGAAGTACAATAGCTAGTATGCCCTGGTATTCCTAATTAGTCTCTAGTCGGATTGTTCTGTCGTTTCTGCTCCTTAGTAATGAAGGAACAATGTGACTATGGAGGTCATAAGTTGGCCACTCATTGGTGCCTTATAGCACCCCCCACTTATGTCAATGCACAGTGGTTTCAGGTCAGTGTACAGACCTTCAGTGTTACTGAAGGATAAGCTATCTGGATATGCACACTAGTGCCTATACTATACCCTGTGAAATGGAAAACATTGCAGGTTGCGTGGTCTCCATACATTTTATGGGACCCCTTGAGCAGTTCTCTTGTTGGGCAGATGGTTCGCTTTCACACGTTTGTTGGGATATAAGTGTAGAGTTATTGGACTGGGTACTGTGAAGTTGTGTGCTTACTGTACCCCTTTTTCTACACTACAGAGCGGGGCCTCATACTCCCGAGCGGTTGCCGGGTGAGGTGAGGTCTTCACCCACACAAAGCTGGGTGAGTATCATCCTAAGGAAATGCCTCAGGGTGATGAAGCTAGTATGCTTGTTTAGAAATGTTTAAAAATGCAGAATGCTAATTATTCTTGCAGTTGTGGCCAATCAGTCTCTGTGTACACATGTGGCTGTTTGTGTATGGTTTAGTGTTGTCTGATGAAATGTTTTCATGTTTTTTTGATAGGAAGAAAACACATTGATCTCCTTCCAGTGGACACTTAAATATTGAAGTTCCTGGTAGATAATAATTTATATATTGTTTTTATAGTACATGTTTGCATATCCTTCACTTTAATGTGGGTGCAGTAGCCAATTTATGTTATAAGGTCCTGAAGAAAGCCGGGGTAATGGCCCCTATGGCTGAAACATGTCGACCGCTCTGCACTGCGCCAGTAGGCAGCTCTACTACTTGGCGCATTTTTTAACTTCTGGCACATGGACTCCTGTTTAAACCCTTTTTTGAGTCTGTGTAGTCATTTTTATCCATCACTATCACTGTAGCACTGCACTCGTTCACCAACACCATACTGAGATGTTTATCATGACTACATTATTGTTATTCATTCCCACACCGGCACTATATGGTCGGATGGAATGTTCAGCAATCCCCACATGACGTAAAATCCACCAAAAAGGGTGGTCTGATGGGAATTGCTTTAGCTTTTGTTCAACAATTGTTGTTAAAATGTGTTCTCAAAGAATCCACACAGACAGCAACCCCCACTCGCACACACACTACGTTTGACCGCGGTGACTGGTAGAGCCACGCATTGTTCCTAGACCTGGTCTGCTCTTTTGTGTATTGTCTAAATACTTGTTGACACGTGATAACAACACTAACCTGGTGATATGTATTGTGCCAGGCACAGTGGGTTTCACATACTTGACAGTTAATGAAGGTGACACAGTGCCTATTGCTTACAAATCATATTTGTACACTTAGGCTGAACTGCGGTTTTCCACAGTTGAAAAAATCTTGACAGCCGTCCAGATGGCGATCCTGAAGAAATGTGCACTGGCTCAAGGGAAGCGCATTGTGGTTGTGACACCATATCCTGCTCTAGAAGCAGTGACAATGGCAAGTGTACCAAACTCAAAAGCTTTGCATCCACGTTGGATACAATGGGCTACTTCATTGACATCTTCGAATGTCACCTTCGTCTTTGATTCCTCCCTGCAAACACAGGAGGTTGTACAATATAAATGTGTTCTTTCTGCTCCTCTGTCTATGAGTCCATTGGAGAAGTGCCATTGTATAATTTATATTTACGGTTCAGCGCAACTCTACATTATTATTGACCTCTACCAAATTCTCTATTTGTGTGGCCTGGTTTAAAAAGACTTATTTGGTTCCACCTTGGACATACATCTGGGTGGTCCTCTTTTCCATTTTTCTATTCATGTCAATTGGATTTGTGACATTCTTTTTCCTTCTCAAGAATGGTCACTACATACCTGAACGCTCTGCTGTGAAACTGGTCGATGGAACTTTGGCCCCTCATTCGTCTTCTTACATCATGAAAAGGGACCTGACTTCTGTCAACATCTCTGCCTGGCCAGTTGTGGATGGCATAGTTTGGGATGCAGTGGAATTCCAAATTCAGGGCCCTACAGAGATAACTAAGGTACCAAATGTACCTAATGTTTCCATGGGTGATGTAGTGAAACACAATATAAGGTCTGATGATTGAGATGTACATGCCATACAATATTTGTTTTCAGATTTGAAGTATTATGCTGCATTTGATGCTGAAGATTTGTATTTGAATACTGCAAATTATGCAGATTTGTTTTGGTACCAGCAATATGGCTATCATACTGCATAAAGCTAATACATTGTGAAATGTTTTATTTACACACAATGGAAACATTACCCAGCTCCATTGGTAGGTAGCACAAAAACATTCTTGAAAAAATGTACATATTTTACAAAATTTGATAAATCCAAACCAGAATCAGTTTATTCCAGTGACAACTTGCAATTATTGTTTCAAAATGTTTATTTTAATATTTCTGCTTTAGACCCCTAGGTTGGTTGTTTTGGCAGACCACCTCAGAGGCTTGCCAACTCTGTTTACATGAAAAGGCCCCTGGCTATACACAGAATAGGCCTGATCCACGTTTTTCTAACTCCAATTTGGTTACCACCTACTCTGTTGATAAATTATCAGCCTAGGGCAATGTACTCTGCTTCGTTAGTGGAAGTTGCAGAGATTGGGTTATTACACATTTCATTGAAAACACGTAGTTCATGCAAGAATTCACACTCAGCTATGCAATGGAGTTACCTACTCTACCTAGAACCCTTTGGGGATCCAACTTTACCTTTACATGCTGGAAAAAAGCATATAACCAATTCACAAAAGTGAGCTTTGAAAAACATCAGGCAATGAGAGAGGTGATGATTCTGGGGTCACCATACTTTGAACACAAAGAGCATATTACGCGGAACGATTCGGTGGTAGTCCCATCCTCCTAGGACCCCCACAAGCAAACTTATGGGCAAAAATACAATACGCTAGCTGTTTTCACTTGGATTCCTGATTTCCTTCCTTCCTGCCACCCATATTGCTTCCTCACCTCCGTGCAGCCAGGGGATCTTGTGGCAAAGCCCTCTCAGCACCAAAATCAACATCACCTCCTCTCCCGCGGACCGTGGACTGCGGGGCGCTACAACCCCCAGAAGGCAGTGAGGCCGCACGGTATTTGCCACGAGAGGACGCGCTACCTGTTTTCACTTGGATTCCTGATTTCCTTCCTTCCTGCCACCCATATTGCTTCCTCACCTCTGTGCAGCCTGGGGATCTTGTGCCACAACCCTCTCAGCGTCAAAATCAACATCACCTCCTCTCCCGCGGACTGCCGGGGCACTACAACCCCCAGAAAGCAGTGCGGCTGTGTGGGATTTGCCGCGAGTGGACCAGCGCACCTTCAGAAGCACCGGTGAGCCCCCGAGGCATGGGACTTGTGCGGGCCAAGGGCGGGCCCGTCCTGCGCCCGTCATTGACCAGAGGAGACTGGGCTGGGGCACCCCTCTAACTTTTGGAGTTTTGGGTGCCTTGATTTATCGCCTGGATCTGAATGTACTGTAATCCGATTTTTGTCTCTTTGTTGCCGCACTCACTAATATCTTTTTAATGGCTCCACCAATTCCCTTTACTCATGCGCAAGGGAAATGCACCTGTGCTGTGAAGCCTACTGTTCCCAAAGCTAATCCTTCGTCACCTCTAGTCCTCACACCAATTGATTTAATGCTTCAAAAGGTGATAGGAGTGGTCACCAAAGAAATTGAATTAACCGAAGGGGGAGACGCTGCACCAGAGGCTGCAGGGTGCTTGTTACGAGGACTACCAGCCCAAGATACCAGCGGGGCTCAGAGGAGCAAAGCAGCCCCTTCCTCCACTACCGGGATCAGTGAAATACTGTTTGCGCCTCCGCTTTGCGGGAGACGCTACACCAGAGGCTGCAGGGGGCTTGTTATGAGGACTACCGACCACAGATACCAGCGGGGCTCACAGGAGAAAAGCAGCCCCACCCTCCACCACCGGGATCAGTGAAATACTGTTTGCGCCTCCCGCTTCGCAGGAGACGCTGCACTAGAGGCTGCAGGGGGCTTGTTACGAGGACTACCGGCCCCAGATACCAGCGGGCTCAGAGGAGCAAAGTAGCCCCTCCCTCCACTACCGGGAGTATTTAACTAATCAGATCATCTCACCCCGCGGGACACGCATCGGCAGCGCCGGTCGAAGCCCGGGTAAAGGGCGGGCCGTCTGTGGCCGTCCGGGGCAAGACGCGACTGGGCTGGGCCAGCCCCCTGGGACTTTGAGCTCCAGATAAGGTTTGCATTGGGCTGTTTGACATTTTGACTTCGTCTGTTGGAAGTGTGACTGTTCGGTTGCCCCCTTTCACGTGGGCACACGGGCTATTGACTAGATTGGTCCTAATGGGGAAAAGCAAAACAATGGAAGGGGGGCTTGTGACAAACAAGAAAGGGAAAAAGGTCAAAAAAGGCATCCATGGAGCAAGTAATTGCGTAATGGATAGAATTGATGTGATAGTTTCTGAATGTAAGGAGATTTTAAGTTCTAGTGTAGCGGATGTAGAAGCTGATACAGCCCAACATCAAGATGATGCATTAAATAATTCCCAACCCAAGATCCCCTCAATGTTCAAGAAAAAGACACAACTGACCACAAACCCTACTATACACCCTGCCACTGGAGATGTTATAGCAAACATTCAAATGGCCCCCTAGCTAACTTATGACATTGCTAGGGCTGAGGGTGATAACCAAGCCGCAGACACTGCTTTTCCTATTCCTTGCTCCAATAGATTTGCGATCCTCGAGCACATGTCTGAGGGACAAACTATTCAGGGGACATGGAGTTGTAAGGAATCGAGAGCTGACCATATGGTAAATAGATGTGGCTGCAATGAAATTAACCTAGGGTTACAGCTGAAAGTAGAAACCCTGCAAAATGAGGTGGAACAACTAATGAAAATGGTGGCAATTCTTTACTCTAGGCTTATACCCCCGATAATCCCCCTAGTATATTAACCACCCCTGCCCCCCCACTATCCTCCTTGCACAAGGGTGCTCCTGTCGATAATTCATCAAGCAAACCACAAGGTACTGGCAAAACTATTGCGCAGGGGGTGCAAGAGCTAAGGAGATCAGCACCTGTAGTTCTGACAGCCCTCGGGTTAGAAAAATGCAGGCAGCCATAAACAAAACACCTTCAGTACCTATGGTACTGGGGGGACGTAATATCCCCTACAACCAGACGCCCCCTAGTCAACTAACTTGGAATCCTCCTGGGGATCCAATTAGGGACCCAAGGGCAACAGTTTATATGGTGAAGGTGCTAAGAATTAAAGACAGTCAGAGCTATGAATCCACGACTCTCTACGTAACAAAACGATACATTGCTACGCTATGTAAGAGGCTGTAGGTCTATAATACGTGAAGATATACAGGGTATCATGAGAATTATTTTGCGGAACTCAACCCTAGATTGTATTGAGTTAAGGCTTAAAGATTCCCTCCTCGCTGAAAATCTTTTGGCGTTGGAGTTCTGCACTTCTGCTCCAGACCACTCAACAATTCAATTGTGGCATAAGCCCCTCTGGTTGGAAGCTGGCTCCGTGGGTAGGTTAGAACCTGGGTCAAGGGGAGGTAGCTCAGGGCTGAACAAGGTTGATTGACTAGCCCCAAGAGACTCCGACCCCAACCTCACTATTTTATCCCCATTAAGCCCATTGGACCTAGACCCCCCTGGGAATACCGCAAATCCATGAACCCCATTGGTACATTGTTCAATTCTGGATAACGCTCTGCCTAGACCTGGTGGACCATATTCCACTCCTCAAGGGAAAATAACCAACAATAACTCTAATATGATACCCCTGAATATACTATCAATGAATGTAGCAGGGCTAGAAAGGAAACTCAAACTCCCAGAATGGCAAACCTTTGTGGGTAACCATGAAGTATGCCTTTTCCAAGAAACTTGGAGTTTAACTCCCCTACATAAACCAGGCTACACATCATTCTGCTATCCCGCCACTAGCTCGGGTAAAGGGCGACCATCAGGGGGGTTACTAATTTGGATAAGAATAAGCCTCAACTGGGCAATTACTGCACACTCTGGCCAGTCTAATGACATCTTGCATTTGTCACATAAAAGTACACCTAATGTCCCGCTACTCGAGCTATTCAACATCTGCGCTAGAGGTTCCGCAGGGGCCCAGTCATCTCCGTTATATCGACATTAGAGAGTATGTTAGCAAGAACACCGCCTCACTCCAATGTGATTGTAGCTGGGGATTTCAATGTAACCGTTGAACCCTTGAGTTCGGATGACCTCAAGGGAATCGCTGAAGAGGATGCTAAATGGGATATCCCATCCCTCACTATAGACCCGATTAAAAAATGGTCCCAGCGTGCTATCCAAATAAATGCCCTTGGATTGGAGTGTGACCTAAGGGCCGTGAACGGGAGAACTCGTTCTGACCAACATGGTGCAAATACTTTCAATCAGTTGTTTTCCCCCTCTGGATAGACTACATCTTCCTGGATGTTCGCTTATGGCGGGACCTGATCGATATGGAAGTTGTAGCCTCTTTAGATAGTGACCAAAATCCACTCTGCATGCAGTTAAATATTATTTGGCAGCAGTCTGGACCCAAGGCACGCAATCGCCCAATAATGGCAAGTAGAGAGGTGTTTCCCTCCAATTGCAAGCGCCGCTTGAAATGGCACAAAGTCTCTCAACATGAAGAGAAATTATCAAGTATTAGAGAGGAAGTAGTTGCCAAGAATATAGAATTGATGACATTCTACAGTGCAGGAGGGGGGCAGGTTAATTCCAATTTTAAGAGCATTTATCAAGTTGTGATAGATAGGCTTAGTTCGTTTTTTATTTTGGAAGGGAATTCTGCCAAGAAACATGACCACAAAAGCCCAGTAACCCCTGGTATTCTAATAAATGTAGGGAAAAATGGGCAGCCATAGGGTTTAGCATAAGGCCAAAGGACCCAACTGCACTCAAGGTTGCAAGGAAAGAATATGCTAGGGCCTTGATTGAGGCTAAACGAATCTGGGAGGAGGCACACTGGCAGGAATTGAAGGAAGCATCGTTATTGAAGGATCCTACTCTATTCTGGGGCATAATTAATCATAGGGATAGGAAATTAGAGGATCCAATGGCAAACGACATTACCTGCCTCCAGTGGCATGAGCACTTTTCAAACCTCTATCTAGGAGAAGCTTGCCCAGAGCTCTCAATAACAGAACCTGCCCCTGAAACTGGCGAAGAACATGAAGCCCTTGATAGATTTGATCTTCATGAGGTCGAGTTAGCAATAAATAGTATCACCCCTGGAAAGGCAGCAGGCCCTGATGGTCTTCCCGGGGACTTGCTTCTGCATTACCCCATGCCACTGGCCCAGTTCATCCTCCTTGTTATGAACTTGATAGCCAGAGGAGCTGCCGTTCCAGACTCCTGGAAAGGAGCTGAGGTAGTTCCAATATTTAAAAAAGGGGAACAGAGAGGACCCTGCAAACTACCGGGCAATCAGCTTGATTGACGTGATACAGAAGGTGGTTGGCAGGGTTCTTCTCTCAAGAATTAGAACCTGGATAGAGGAGGGAAATATCCTGTCACACTTTCAAGCAGGATTCAGGCAGAAAGTGGGCACAATGGACCAGGTCCCCAGATTCTTCATGATCTATTGGAAGTCAGTTACCTTGGGGAGAGGGAGTTTGTACCTGGCTTTCATAGATCTGAGGACCGCTTTCGACCTGGTCCCGCGTGACAAGCTTTGGAAAGTGATTGAGCATCTGGGCATGCCATCTTACATTCTTTATTTTCTAAGAAGACTCCACACCGATAATTATGCAAGGATAAGATGGGGAACCCAGGGGGAGCTGACAGAGAGGATTGTGGTGAACAGAGGGGTACGTCAAGTATGTGTGTTGGCCCCCACCCTATTTTCTTTATTCATCAATGGGGTGGTTGGCCACCTTAATGAGGAACCAGCAGATGCCCCGTACTAGCAGGGGAGAAGACACCCACCCTTCTGTTCTCAGATGACACCCTCTTAATTTCCAAGTCACCAGCTGGCCTCCAGAAACTGCTCAATAGATTTGACTTATTTTGTAAGGAGCAGGGGCTAACCATCAACACCGATAAAACTAAACTGATGACCATCAATCCCTCCAAACAATTTAGGAATAACATCTCCCTAAACAATGTCCCGCTAGATATGGTTGACTCCTTTGATTATTTAGGGATCAGAATTACGAAAGGTGTGAAGTGGGCTTCCCATTTAGATAAGATGCTCTTAAACCATAAACGGGTGTCCGGGGCTATCATAAGAGAGCAGAACCTCTCTGTGAGTAGGCCGGTTGCCCAAGTGCTTGCTATTTATGAGGGGAAAGCACTACCTTCGGCCCTCTATGGAGCAGAACTGTGGGGTATGGAGACACTTGGAGATGTATCCAAGTCTGAGAATACATTTTTAAGATCCCTTTCCTCGCTCCCTGCCTCCACCCCTCTCAAGCCCTTTTTTTTGACACAGGTAGGAGGCATATACAGGACATCGCCAGACTCCATCCCTTGCTTTATTGGGCTCGCCTAAAGAAGTTCCCCGAGCTGTCCAACTACGCTGTGGCTTTTGATGAACTGTTGGCAATTGACACAGGACGTAGGAGAAAATGGCTGGCTGACCTCAGACACCTTACTGGCCTTATTGGGCTAAGCGAGGCTTGGGCTTCCCAGACACCCCCTTCAAAGCAGGAACTAAAACGTGTTTACTGGGAATGACGTGACATATCTACCCAAAAACCAGGGAAACTTACAGAGGGATTTTTCGAGCACAAAAACATCTGCATATTGGAACGCTATCTCAACTTCATTCAGGTACCAAGGGATAGGTCCCTGTACATGAAGATGAGATTTGGAATGCTGCAAGTTAACACCTTAACCTCATCATGGAAAGGGCCAAACCGAATCCCGGAACCTTGCCCGAGTTGTGATCACCCTGAGGAGTCTATCGCCCACCTTTTTCTGGCATGTACAGCTTATAAATATGCAAGAGGAAAGTGGCTCAAGCCAGTATGTAGGGCACTGGGCTTTATTAGCCAAATTGCGGCCCTACGTATTTTGAAAACTGACACCTCCTCTCTGACAATAGTCTGTGGTGTAGCCAAATACCTGGGGTGTGCCTGGTTAATCCGACAAAAGCACTGGGAAAATCATAAGGTGACTCCAACCGCTTAGGACAAGGGGCATTGGTCTTGTTTCATTGTATTTATTCCTTGTTGGGGAAATATTTGGCTTGAAATCTCTTTTTCTTGTGTATTGTGAACACTAGACCCATGAAATTTATGACTATCTTAACTATATGATGTGGCACTTTTATGGTCTCTTCTCTGTATATGGCATTTTAGTATCTGTGTTAAATTTCTAGCTGTGTTTTCTTATTTATAATTGTGTTTCATAACCTTTTTATCTTGTACATGCTTTTATGATAAAAAAATGTTATCGAATAAAGCCTATCTACTACTACAATTAACCAAAAGACGTCTCTCAATTACACCCAATTATTTTCCATTGACTTCTCCTCCATCAACTGATTAAATGAACTTATTAGAACTAAGTTGTAGTCCAAATATGGTTTCGGACATTAATTAACTTATCACCTTACCAAGTTCTGTGGCCTGATCCCAGGACCCTCCATCTACTGCCCGTCTGTCAAGAAAAAGGACTTTGGGTATTAAACGGGGTCCTAAAGGGAAAACATCTAGGGGTGGTTCTGGCAGTAGCAAAGGTATTGAAAAGATTAAAAAAAGTGATATTTCTCTAGTTAATGCTGATAAGTGTCCAGCAGACCAGACCTACCCCCCCTTGGGCCAAAGCTTTAGTGGTTGACTTGTTGTCCCAGTGTAGAATGGTGGTAAGGGAAGATATTGTTCCTATTCTACAGCACATTAAAAATGTTCCACTTCCTAAAAAGCTATCTGAAACAATTCCTAATAATGAAGCTACTATCAACCCAATTGTTAGTGTACCTAATGCTGGGATGCCTGTCTCTTTGGACCCACTCCCGAGTTTGTCAACTAAGTTACCCAAAGTTGTTAAAGCGCCCTAAATACAAGTTCCTTCTACCACTGAAGTTAGAATCTTATCAGATGATAGAGGTTTGACATTTTATGACTTAGGACCCACACCTTTATCAGCCCCCCAAGGTGCCAAGGGGAATAATTCCAAACTGCTGAAGCCGCTGACTGCCCGACACACCCCATTTAGTAAAAATGTATTTGACGGTGATGCAAGGGTTTTGCCTCCTGCTGATTAGAACCCAGGGGGTGGAAATGGTATGTCTCTGCAATCTACTCTTTCTAAAATCAACCTCCCCCTGAAGCTGTTCCTTATGTAATTATTCTGGCAGGAATTCCAGAACTCAAGTGAAAAATAGGCAGTTCACGTATGACAAGGCAGGCAAAATCTTGTTGGTAGCTTGGGTGGGCCCTACACAGAGATCTATTGTTGGAGATTGTGTGATTATTAACTTTAATAAAAAAAAAAATGTAATGATGATACTTGTAAAGCGCACTGTTACCCCATCTCGGGGTGTCCTGGCGCTGAAGACCGCTGGGGAACCCATCCTGGCTTTCCCTGTGAGATGGTCCCTTCTGGGTATCTCCAAGTTGAAACCAGGCATCCCGGGCGTCTGTGGGGGGCCGTTGTAGAGATGAGGCAAGCTTAATGCCCAGAGTTGCCGAGTGTGATCCTGGTTAGAGTAGGCACCGAGGCGAGAATTATCGAGTCCGTTGACCCTGGTCCACAACCCTGCCGCATCGGGAATTGAACCCTGGTCCCAGGCCGTTGTCTGCTTCTGGGTCTGCCGCCTCTAACCAATGAGCCACACCACTCCACTAGGGACTCAGAACCATCCAAAGATTAGTGGCTCAATCCCCATTTTCTATTAACCATGCTATGTCTATCAGAGCATTCACCTTGGATTTTTTCTACACAAGACCAAGGAGGGCAGGTACCCCTTGCCCCTAGTTGATCTCGATCGATGGGTTAAGCCTTGTTACATTGCTCCCACTACTCCATATTTAAATCCAATGCACTATAGCATTCCCGTAGCCAATCGGTATGCCCCATTGGAGGATGTCGATTGACTGACAGAGCGGGATGCTCTAAATAATGCTCAAAACCCACCCAGGCCTTTGGAAAATCCCTCTATTCAGAGTTTGATCCCTATAAATTTAGGGTTAGATAATAACTGGCACAACTGGGACAATCTAGAAAATAAAAACCTGGAAGAATTAGACCCTGGTAGTTTGGAAGGCCGTCATTCGGCACCTTTTGTTTTTCCTATTTTCCAAGCTATGGAGAAGGAAACCATTGATTCTGAACTCCAGAAGAGTGACAGTCTTTTTAATGGCCAAGTCTTGGGCAACAGGTCCCTAATTGAAAACTGTGACAGGTCTCAGCTCTCTGATGGTAAAATGTCCATTCTGTCTCGGAATGTGGCTGGGCTCACCAATAAATTGGACAGCCCTGATTGGGGACTTTTTAAAGATACATTTGATATTAGTTTTCTTCAGGAGACGTAGTCTAGGGAAAACTTCCACAGGCCGGGTTACCTGTCAGTTAATAATTTGGCTTCGATTGGTATCAGAGGAAGACCATTTGGGGGGCTGACTATTCTTATTGGCTCCCATTTAGGTTGTACAGTGACCCAATTACATTTCTCTTCCCCTTATGTATTCGACTTTCTGTTAGGTCAAAATTTAGTGTGACCCTTATCAATGTTTATTCTGACCCACTAAGTTGGGTAAAGGATCTCTAACATTGGATTCCCTTGACAACCTTATTACTACGGTTAAGGGGCGAGCACTTTAATCGTTGCGGGAGATTTCAATTGTCAGTATGAGCCACTCCCGGGCATGATTGAACCTATTTCTAGTACAGAGGACTCTTTGTGGTCCATTCCTGATTTGTTAATATCTCCGATAAAGGTCTGGTCTCCAATTGCTCTCCAACTGACCTCCATTACGTTGGCCCACTCATTGAGAGCTTGTAATGGCCGTACAAAATTGGATGTGGAGGGGAAGAATACATTTAATCCCCTCGGGAAATCTTCCCGTATTTATTACATTTTGGTTGAGGCCTGCATTTGGTCCAAGGTAATTGACATTGTAGTCCTACCTCGCCATGACAGTGACCATAATGCCTTGGCTCTTGAATTGGGTTTTCCAGAGCTGACTATAAATAAGGGATCAGCAGAGGTAAATCGCGTACCACTGGTACTATCTAATGAGAGAAAAGGTTAAAATGGCCAATGGTAACGGGTTCGCTTGAACTAATGAGTTCTCTCTATCAAACTGTCCTGCGAGCACTTGATGATCTAAGTTACTTATTAGATATGGAGCAGGACCCACCTGGAGACCAAATTCGTAATATCCATGCGGGGCTAGTTAACACTATCACCTCATTGCTTAATCTACCAATGGGAAAACCTAGGAATAACAAGAAAAGCAAAACATGGTATGATTCCAACTGTAGGATAGCAAAGGGGGCTCATTTGGCAGCAATCAAAGCCTCAAATAGATCACTAATAAAAATTAAGAGGCTTGAGGACAAGAAAGTGCAGTCTGAGGCCGAACAGATGTGAGAGAACTCTAAATGGGCTGCTATAAAAAATGCACTTGGCTGTAGGGACATGAGAGAATTCTGGTCCATAGTCTGCTCTGGTAGCAAGGAAGGTCAAAACCCCCCTATCTCAAATATCGCTCCAGAGAGTTGAGTGGACCATTATCTGTGCTTATATGCTGCTTCTGCTGAAGAAATCCTCCTAGTAGAACCTCCCGACCAGCTGCCAGTCCAGAATCTGCTCCCAAACAGCTGCATGGAGATTCCCACTGTTGGTCATCTTACCAATGAATGTATAGAGCCCAAAATAACCATGAAGGAGCTAGAGTTAGATATAAATAGGCTCCCAGCTGGTAAGGCGCCTGGCCTTGACAAAATCCCCGGTGATCTTTACAAAGATCAAAATGGGATTTGGGTCCCCTATCTTTACTTGTTGTTTAATGCTATTTACAGGGTGCTAAATTACCTGATGCTTGGGTAGGAGCCGAGATCATACCTGTCTTCAAAAAAGGTTCTCCACTTCTTCCTCTCAATTATCGTCCTATCAATCTGATTGATGTGAGCCAAAAACTTTCCTCACACATCATTCTTGATCGCTTCCAGAATTGGATGGAAGAACGGCAGATTCTAATCCCTTTTCAGGCTGATTTTAGGGAAAAGACTTCACGGTCGACCAGCTATTAAGGCTTCAACTACTTTATTAGAAGACCGTCAGAGTAGAGGGTGGAAGCCTCTACTTAATCTTTGTTGACCTCAAGACAGCCTTTGATCTGGTGCCCTGTAAAATCTTGTGGGATGTTTTGGAGGATATGGGGTTCCAACCGATCTCCTTAACATCATTAGGAGACTCCATTATGATAACTCTGCCCAAGTTAAGAGTGGTAAATGGGGTAGTCTCACAACCAAAATCCCAGTCAATAGAGGAGTTAGACAGGGGTACGTGTTGGTGCCGACCCTTTTTTGTCTGTTCATTAATGCTTTGATTGCCCACCTTAGAGGTGTCAAAGACATTGACGCACCAAAATTGAAAAATGAACAGGTGGTGGAATTAATGTTCGCAGACGATACTCTTCTATTGTCAAAATCTCCCATGGGAATTCAACGTGCCCGAGACAGCTTTGCACATTTTTGTCATATAAGGGGGTTGGAGATCAATATTAAAAAAACAAATGCATTGTCTGCAACCCAACCAAGTCCAGATGTCCCAACCCCTTCTTGAATGGCATAGCTTTGGACAGGGTCACTGTTTTTGAATACCTGGGTATCACCTTCACGGACAAAATGGATTGGGCCCCCCAATTGGCAAAGGCCAAACTTAGACTCACCCAAATTACAGGAGGTATTCTTAAATTGCATCGAGGGTCCATAACCAAACCAGTTGCATCAATTATTGAAATTCATAATGCACAAGCTAGGGGAGCAATCCTATACAGAGCTGAATTGTGGGGGCATCGCTCATTGGGTGGTATTAGCAAGACCGAAAATCAATTCTTAAGATCCCTGCTGGCCTTCTGACCCAGTACCCCCTCACCCCTTTAAGAATGAACCTCGGCATTTGACCTCTAGAAGACGAAGTTGCCCTACGCCCCATAATCTACTAGCGTAGGCTGTGGGTGACCCCGGAACTAATACATTTTAGATCAGCCTTGGAAGAGGTATTAGCCCTCCCTGGGGCGGGGAAAATAGCTTGGTTTGCTTTCATCAAAAAGGAGTGTGCAAGACTAGACATACCTGGCCTTTGGTCTAATCCTGCTGCTGGCTGCGTCCAGCGGTTGCGTGGTGATTTGGTCAAACTGGAACGCAGAAATAGGCTTGAGGCCATTCTTGGTATTTCCTCTTTGGGCCCAATTACTACTCAGTTTCTCATTCTAAAAGATGCTTATAGAGTTGAACCATTCTTAGATGAAATTTTACCTTCCACAGCGGGGAAATACTATATACAATTTAGATATGGAACACTCCCGCTTAGGGTCTTTTCCAGCAAATTGTCGCCCATTAAATCCATGGAATGCCCAGCGTATGGGGCCAAAGAAGAATCAGAGTCCCACGTTTTCTTTTTGTGCCTGACATATAAAACCATACAGCAACGCTGGCTTATTCAACTTTGTAAAAACTTGGGGTTTAGGCATTATAAAGAGGCTCTTAGAACACTTAAGAGTACCCCAGTTGTATTCTCAGTGTCACGCTTTATTGATGAGTAGGAAAAATTCTTACCTGTGGAATTGATTTATGAAATGTATCTATGTGTTTTTAATACTGTACAGCTTTTACATTTTTATACTTGTATTTATTATTAGGGTTAATGGATTGCTGTTTTTTTAATCAATGAATTGGATGGTTACTAAGCATTTTTTATGATCTACGATCGAAATAATGATTACTTGACTGACAATGCCAACCAAAGGCTCAGCAAAGCATAGGCGGATGGGACCACCACCGAATCATTTCAGCATGATGTGCTCTTTGTGTTCCAAGCATCTGCTTGATGCTCTCCCTAGGTTAGGAAGGACCCGAAAATCATCACGTCTTTCACTGCTTGCTATTTTTTATTTTCACTTTGGTGAGATGACTATATGCATTTTAGCATGTAAAAATAGAATTATTTATTGTTTTACTAAAAGCACTACTGTTATATTTTCATTTTTGTGAGATGAGTATATGTATTTTAACATGCAAGATATACATTTTTTTTACTAAAGGCCACTGCATACACATTTCATTGATAACACAATTTTACCGTTACATGCTGGAAAGCATGTAACCAATTCACAAAAATGAGTTTTTAAAAATATCAATCTTTGAGAGAGATGATGATTATGGGCCCCCTAACCTAGGGGGAGGACCGAGCAGGTACGTTGAACACAAAAAGATTATATCATACTCAATGACTGTGGTGGTCCCATCCTCCTAGGACCACTTCAAGCAAAGTTATGGGCAAAAATACAATGCCAACCAAAGCATTATGGGACGAGATTCTATAGTTTAGTGAAAATTATAGTATTAGCTCCCAGCTGAGCCCAAGAGCCTGCCCCTTGAGGAATGTTTTGATTTTGGATACTATAATAATATTCACTGCACCCTAGAATATTGCCCCATAATACTTTGCAGGGCATTTAGTTGGGATTGTATTTTTTGCCCATAACTGTGATTAGAGTGGCCCTAGGAGGATGGGGACACCACCAATTGTTCAGTAGGATGTGTCCTTTGTGTTAAAGGCATCTGCTTGGTTCTCTCCCTAGGTTAGTGAGGACATCAACATCACCACCTCTCTCACTGCTTGCTGTATTTTCATTTTTACTGTTGTGAGATGATTATATGCATTTTAGAATGTATAATGTTTCTTGTCATTTAACCAAGGGTATGTGAAGATTCTGTTTTCTTAATTGTGGTAAGACAGAATGGAGTTGCGGAGCGGAATTCACTGAGGTTTTGATCAATTCTGCAGTATTCCGTGTAGTGGTACTCCCCCAACTACGCCCACCTTTATAAATTGTGTAAGAACTGGTTAAAACACTTGACACTTTTGTCAGCAAAACACTTGTCATTATTATCAGGCGACATTCATGTAACTGATTTTATAAAGGGTCCTGCTGGTGCTAGATCGAAACAATGTATTTACGCAACCTATAATGAAATATGGAAGCTGTCTCAAATTGAGGCTGCTTCCCGTTTAAGGGCGATAGACCAGGCTACTTTAGAAAAAGTCCTTGCTGTTGTTGATAATAGTATTAACACACTTACTTCTGTATTTACTCATTAGACAGTATTGTTTCATCTGTTGTTGATATTGTACAAGATGATGTGTCTGTTTTGTATCATGAACAAAATCAATTGCATTCAGTAATGCAGTTTGCATGGACATTACAAACTCTTAAAATGGGGAAAGTTTCTTGGGATTATTTGAACCAGTCATCATTGTTTAAGCCTTTAAAATTAACAAACAGTGATTTATGTCCATGAAAGATACTACATACACAGTTTTACAAATTTAAAAATTAGAATGTTTGCCTTTTTCTGTGGCCAAAACTGAAGCTGCTGTCTGGCTCATCTATGGGGTAATAACCTTACCATTTCTTTTTTTTAAATTTAGCTCCTGCATAAAGCATTACCCCCTAAGCTGCATTAGGCAGTGCTTTCCTTCATGAGGTGTGGTCAATACCATTCGCTTACAGATGCTTGCGGGTAAAAAATAAGTTTACCTAACTGAGGAATCATGCAATTCGACTATAGGTCATTCTCTGGTATGCAAAAATATACACTTGCACAGAGCCTGTAACCTAACAGCCCCAAATTGTGCATGCATTCTGAAAGGTATTCCAGTGCCAAATATTGCACCAACTTTCACTCTGCTTGCAAAGGCTATTATCTGCTTTTAAATAATTAGGAATGCGTGGTATGCTTGCAGGCATCCCTTACATTGTGACAGTCTCTCAGCAAGTGGTTTGCTGTAAAATTGACTGTTTCCACCCCAACATGGGAGACTCAATAACTTGCTCTGGCCTTCCATTTTGACCTTGAGGGGAGACTTTGATAAGCTGAGCAGAAGTAGATCATTGTTATCCTAAAAAGAATGTTCCCTCATATCTGCACGTGAGACATTTGTCCTTCATGTGGCCAATGCCTGATCAGAGGTACAGGCCCTTCTTAATGCTGACCTCCTCCTGCATTTCGGTGCTTTGGTTCATACTATTTTCAATGCCTCCCATACTGCCTGCTTGGCCCATTTTTTTTTAGAGTTTTGGGTTCTGGACTTGGGTCTTCTTTTCAAATTATTTTTGGTGTAATACCAGCACGTATTCATTCTATTTTTTTCAGCGTCTTCGGTGGGTTGCCACTATTACTTGCCTTAGCTGCTGGATTATTGCTATTAATTCGTCTGCTGCACAATGGCTGCTTTTCCTGTGGCACTCCAGAGCCAATTACACCTACAGATGCTTTGTAGCCGTATGCTTGAATGCTATGGTACTCTTCCCTTGGCCACACTCAGCATGGCTTACTGATTGTCCTTTCGTTTTGCATATTACACTTGCGTGCATCCTGTCTTCAACTGCTTGGAATGTTCATTTGAATGGGCATTGGACCTTTGCCTCTCCAATACGGTGTCTCCTGCTCCAGATTTTGGTCTGCTGACGAGTCCCTTAGAGTACCATAAGCAAGAGTGTTCCGGTGTTGGGATTATGGCCTGCACAACTTCACTTTGAGTTCTGGCACAGTTGGATATCTGTGCAGCTGCACAGGATTTCCTACAACAAAGTTATATTGAGTATCACGCAAATTGTCCGCTGATGGTGTTGCAGAAAATGTTTGTTCTTTCTATTTGCTTGAGTGGGTAGCGTCTCTTTTTTCTTATGATAACAATGACTTCCTCTTGGAGGTGGTTGCAACTTACTGCTCATACACTTTGATGGATTAACCTGGCTGGCAGCGATCATCTGCAGGATTGTATCTTGTTTCTTTTCTCTCTTTCCATCTTTTGCTGATATTTCATATTGGTCAACCTTGTTAAAAGAAAAAGTATTTTTTTTTCTCCTTTTCCCAAAATTGATATTTTGAATTTCAAATTAATTTTCTCTGCCGGATACTCAAATCACTTATTGATCGATGCTCTAACTTCTTGCTCAGACTCCTTGAACCATGTGTTTTTGATAAACTTCTGTCCTATGGAGTGACCAGGAGAGGGTGTAGTAAGGTCATGGGATTAATTCAGCACATTGCAAAGTTAGCATTAGTTTGTATATGCTTGGCAAATATTTTGCCGCTTTTGCACGCATTTCTGTATGTCTTTATTGTCGTGGATAGACTTGTTGCATTTTTGCATGAGAAGTGTCTGCCTTTTTAACTTTTAGCTGTACACTGTGCTCCTCGTCTGCACAGCATGTTCAAGGTTGAAAAACAATGCACGCTGTTGATTCACTTTGGTCAGTCCTCTGCCCTTAGACTCAACATGAACACAGCTGCACTCCTGAATGTTGGGTCCTTTTATAATGGAATTGCATGCATGAAAAGGATTTGTAGAGATTTATTCCAACGAAGAAGAACTGTGCTTGTCCTGAGATGTGATTCCTTGCATCTACACTTGGAGGTATCATGTCACCCTGACAAAGCCCAAGTGTTTTCTTTAAATATAATAAACTAGCTAATAGCACGGGGAGGGAGGTACGGCTCTGTAGCCCTGTTTCCACTATCTTCTTAATACGATTTCCTCTTTTGTGCTTTATGGAATTGTAACCATGCTGATTATATTGTTCTTATGCATTCTGCTGCAAGTATTGACTTGTGTACTACATTATAGAGCAGGGGGTCTCCAAACCGATCCTGGAGGGCCGGATCCATTCCAGATTTTTTGGATATCCCCATGAGATACATGTAGTAATTTTAGAAATCTGGCATGGATCCGGCCCTCCAGTACCGGTTTGGAGACCCCTGTTATAGAGCATGTAAGTTAAAATAAACATTTTAAACTATACAGTGTCTCTGCTTACTCACATTGTGGACAAGTATGAGTGTTTAAACGAAAGAGTGTTCTTCTTCACGCGATTCCTGAGAGGGACGGACTGACATGTTCAAGGATGTCTAATCATTGGTAGCTTTGCTATAGTACGTAGAACGAATGAGGCACTATATCTAATTGGATTGGGGATCTGAGCACCAAGGTTGGTTTTCATTTACACCACTACACGCAATGGTCCTGGTTTCCTGTGCTTAGTTCTGTGTATGTGCAGAATCAATGCAACAGAGGAAAACATCCTCTAAAAGCTAATGCACTCATAATATGCTGAGCGTGAAATGCAGACACACAACATTCCCAAAAAAACACTCAGGATACACACTGGGTGTGCTTGGCCAAAGAAGCCATGTGCATGGAATGCATAGTGCTTAGACTCAGCATAAATGCGGCAAGCAGAGCTACATAAAAATAAGTTCCATTTATTTTAATGGGCACATATAACTTGCGCTCGCAGATAGGGTGCACATGATAACTGCTTGCCTCTTGGTTTACTAGAAACATAGTGCTCTGGAAAGAGTGAGGCAAAGTTCATGTAGAATTATTACTTTTAATAAGCACCTCTGGATGCAGTAATTCAATCTGGTGTACTAAGGTGAAGCATGTCTGTATGTTTAAGAAATAATAAAACATTTTCAAAATAAAAAAAAAGTTTATCATATGTTTGCGTGATATTGGTTGCATGATTTATTTGCCAGTCCCTTGGTTTGGCCCTCTCTGTTAATTGGTGGCTCATTGTGGAAATGTGGGTCTCTAATTCACATGTGTTTAGCCTGTCTACGTAGGGACCCTTCATCTTAGCCAGGATCAGAAGAATACACTTGTAAAATAACTCGTGCTCACCTGCTTGGTAGCTTGGCAGGCTTCTCTCAGGAAGTAAAACAGTGGAAACACCACAAAATGACATCACACCAGTTTTAGAAAAATCTCCAATATTTTATCTGTGCAAAACATGACCAAAAATGATAAAAGTCCACCATACAATTCTTAAAAATACCAATAATCAAAAATAGACTTAAAATACAGATCCTTCAAGTTAATAGCTTAGTTTGGGACTATCACAGTGCTGTGAACAACAAATCCAAACAGATCTGCCTGGCCATGGCCTCGCAGGCCAGCTACTGTGTTAGGAACGCCCGCAACCAGTACCAATATAAATGCAGGGCATTGGTGACCTCGCCATGAGCCTTGAAGAACCGGCGTCAGCAGGTGTCGGTTCAGGAGGGCAGTGCAGGAGTTGTCAGGCCATTGAAGTCACACGTGCTGCAGATTGAACTCCAAGCAGTTGAAGTCAGGAGCACTGGTGGGCGTCTGGGCTGTGGTGCAAAGTGAAGCGGTGCAGCATGCTGTGCAGGCAGTGGCTCAGGGATGGGATCCACTGCTGTCGTTGACATTTAAGCTGTGGTGTAAAAAGGGGCTGTGCTTTATGCGGTTCTAGCAGGTCTCAGTGCAAGCAGCGGCATTGCGAATGCTGAAGCACTGTAGTCACCTGATGAGTTGGAGATGATGGCGCTGGCTTTGGTAGGCCAAGGCTGTGGTGTGGGAACGTGGTGATGTGTCATGTAACTTACAAGCAGCGTCCTCAAACCATGATGCAGGCAGCAGTGTTGATATTGGTGTGGAGCATCATCGCCGGGGATACCAGTGCGCCATTTGAAGCGAGGCGGTGAAAAGTGTGGTGCCCACAAACTATGGTACAAGCAGTGGCTCGGTGGCAGCTTTCAGAGTTATTGTTGGTGAGACCCGGGTTGCGGTGCAGCATTGTCCCCTGTGGTGCCTTCAGGACATGAAGCCGGAAGTGGCATCGTTGACAAGTCGGTTGCTTTTTCTTCTGTTTTTCTTCTGTTTCAGTACAAAACACACAGTTCCCAGGCCAAGTAGCAGATAAACTTGAAGTCTTTGCTTTTCCTGAGACTTCTTGAACAGGGGGCAATCTCTCCCTCAAGCCCTTGGAGAAACTCAAAAAAGAAGTTGCAGAAAGTTCAGTCCAGTTCTTTCGCTGGCCAAGACAGAAGCAGCCAATGCAGGCCAATACAGCAAAGCCCACATCAAATAGGTACTTCCTCCTCACAGCTTCTCCAGCTCCATGTTCCTTGATCTAAAATAATTCTAAAGTCCTTCGGCCATAGCTCCAATATTATACCACATTTACTTTTGTTCTCTTTGTGGTAAGGGTCTCTGAGCCCAGTCCAAACCAGTTCTGGCCTCTCAGGCCCAGCTTCACAACAGGAGGTGGAGGAGGCATTGTGCAGAAGAGACACTGCATATCCACTAATATAAAAGCAGACTAGGCATATTTATTCCCACTACGCATCACCCAGGAGAGGCAGGACACACCTCAACCAACCTTTTTGCTGTCTACAGTAAATGCACATTCCCAGTCTCTGTCACTCCTAAACCATTTAGTCAATACACAACCCAGCAGAGGCACACAAAATGGTTAGGCAACAAAATACCCATTTTCTAAAAGTGGTATTTTCAAACACATAACATAAAAATCATCTTAACCAAAAGATGTGTTTTTAAGACATTCTAAACTCTATTTCCCCATATTGTCCCAATGAAAAGTTAGTCTTTTAAGATGTTACCAAGAAACTCTCATGTTATTCTATGGGACGTATAGCCTGCCAACACTTAAAACGATATTGGCAGCATTTGACTATCAGGACGTGTCACACACCCCAGGACATGACCTACCTTTCAAATACACTGCAGCCTGCCCATGAGGGTATCTTAGGCCTAGCTGAGGGGTGCCGTATATGTAAGACTAGGGAAAGTTAGCGTATGATATGTATGTGTACTTGCCAGGTGGACATGGAGGTAAAAGCCTCCCACACACACTACAGTGGCAGGACTTGAGAATCCTCTGTGAGGTTGCTTTTGTGGTTGGCAGTTCTGCAGGTCCACTAGCAGCATCTAATTTACACGCCCTGGGCACACACTGTGCACTGTACCAGGGAATTCGTAGTAGATAAAATAAGCCAATTAAGGAAACACCAATCGATAAAGACAATTTGGTTAGAGAGCATATGCTTTTTAGCACTGGATAGCTGGGGTATAGCACCCAGAGTCCTAACACCAACAAAAAACAGGTCAGAAATAGTAGGCCAAAAAGAGAATATTCTGGGTGTGAACTCACTGAAAAGGCCAAATCCAACACTCGCCCGCCTCTAACAGGCCCTACAACATCCATACGAAGACAGTCTGATGTAAGTACAAGGTGGCATACAGCACTTTGCAAACAAGACCTAAATAAGTGCCATCACCAGAACCATAATGTGGAAAGTCACCTTGTTGTCAAAAATCCCTAGAGCCTTTACAATGACAGGTTATTAATTATACAAATGCCAGAAAGATAACAAGAATATTCTGTTACATCGGTAACAAGGGAGTGAGCAGAGAGAACATTTAAGTACTTCCCTCCATGATCATTTCACATACAAATCAATGCTCTCAGGAGTGTTACTCAATTTATTTCACTGCAACTAAATCAAGAAAACTGCAATGCCCAGAATGCAATAGGCTGAAAGAACCATTGCCTGTAACAACATGGAGTCAGACGGGTACCTGTGGGAAGTTAGTCCATGTGCATGCCAGGATATGATATGTCTACACGCCCTTCAATGAATGTTAAATGTTTAACCAGTCATATGGTATTTTGTCAGTCTTTACCTGAGTTTCTGCATTTGACCATGGTCTAATGAAATGATTAACAGGATCCTGGAAGAAACAATCACATTCTGATCTTAAGTATGCCACATAATTTATACATATTTACAACAAGGGGTGGTGAGGGACAGAGTCTCTGAATTAAGCAGAAAGCTCTCACCCAGTCAAGAGATCCGGGCTAGATCCAACACCGACTCTGTCCATCACCACCCCTTGTTGTAAATAATTTTGTCCACCCTAAGCGTGGAAGGGTATACTCAGATGTGAGTCCCTTGCTCATTGCACCATCAGGATTCAAGCAAGCCGGGCCGAAGACGTCTGTAATGCCAGAAACCGGTCCCCGGAAGCTTGTTTCCTTCCCAGTGTAAGAATTGGCTGTAGTAGTCTGGTCTGCCCTGTTCCCATGATGCACTGGGCCAGGGACAGACTAATTTGCATACAGCCAGGTTCTGAAACTGGGATGGTGCAATGAGCTAAAAAACGGTGTTGGATCTAGCCCTGATCTCTTGACTGGGTGAGAGTACTCTGCTTAATTCAGAGACTCTGTCCATCACTACCCCTTGTTGTAAATAATTTTGTCCACCCTAAGCGTGGAAGGGTATACTCAGATGTGAGTCCCTTGCTCATTGCACCATCAGGATTCAAGCAAGCCGGGCCGAAGACGGCTGTAATGCCAGAAACCGGTCCCTGGAAGCTTGTTTCCTTCCCAGTGTAAGAATTGGCTGTTGTAGTCTGGTCTGCCCTGTTCCCATGATGCACTGGGCCAGGGACAGACTAATTTGCATACAGCCAGGTTCTGAAACTGGGATGGTGCAATGAGCTAAAAAACGATGTTGGATCTAGCCCTGATCTCTTGACTGGGTGAGAGTACTCTGCTTAATTCAGAGACTCTGTCCATCACCACCCCTTGTTGTAAATAATTTTGTCCACCCTAAGCGTGGAAGGGTATACTCAGATGTGAGTCCCTTGCTCATTGCACCATCAGGATTCAAGCAAGCCGGGCCGAAGACGGCTGTAATGCCAGAAACCGGTCCCCGGAAGCTTGTTTCCTTCCCAGTGTAAGAATTGGCTGTTGTAGTCTGGTCTGCCCTGTTCCCATGATGCACTAGGCCAGGGACAGACTAATTTGCACACAGCCAGGTTCTGAAACTGGGATGGTGCAATGAACTAAAAAACGGTGTTGGATCTAGCCCTGATCTCTTGACTGGGTGAGAGTACTCTGCTTAATTCAGAGACTCTGTCCATCACCACCCCTTGTTGTAAATAATTTTGTCCACCCTAAGCGTGGAAGGGTATACTCAGATGTGAGTCCCTTGTTCATTGCACCATCTGGATTCTAGCAAGCCGGGCCGAAGATGTTTGTAATGCCAGAAACCGGTCCCCGGAAGCTTGTTTCCTTCCCAGTGTAAGAATTGGCTGTTGTAGTCTGGTCTGCCCTGTTCCCATGATGCACTGGGCCAGGGACAGACTAATTTGCATACAGCCAGGTTCTGAAACTGGGATGGTGCAATGAGCTAAAAAACGGTGTTGGATCTAGCCCTGATCTCTTGACTGGGTGAGAGTACTCTGCTTAATTCAGAGACTCTGTCCATCACCACCCCTTGTTGTAAATAATTTTGTCCACCCTAAGCGTGGAAGGGTATACTCAGATGTGAGTCCCTTGCTCATTGCACCATCAGGATTCAAGCAAGCCGGGCCGAAGACGGCTGTAATGCCAGAAACCGGTCCCCGGAAGCTTGTTTCCTTCCCAGTGTAAGAATTGGCTATTGTAGTCTGGTCTGCCCTGTTCCCATGATGCACTGGGCCAGGGACAGACTAATTTGCATACAGCCAGGTTCTGAAACTGGGATGGTGCAATGAGCTAAAAAACGGTGTTGGATCTAGCCCTGATCTCTTGACTGGGTGAGAGTACTCTGCTTAATTCAGAGACTCTGTCCATCACCACCCCTTTTTGTAAATAATTTTGTCCACCCTAAGCGTGGAAGGGTATACCCAGATGTGAGTCCCTTGCTCATTGCACCATCAGGATTTAAGCAAGCCGGGCCGAAGACGGCTGTAATGCCAGAAACCGGTCCCCGGAAGCTTGTTTCCTTCCCAGTGTAAGAATTGGCTGTTGTAGTCTGGTCTGCCCTGTTCCCATGATGCACTGAGCCAGGGACAGACTAATTTGCATACAGCCAGGTTCTGAAACTGGGATGGTGCAATGAGCTAAAAAACGGTGTTGGATCTAGCCCTGATCTCTTGACTGGGTGGGAGTACTCTGCTTAATTCAGAGACTCTGTCCATCACCACCCCTTGTTGTAAATAATTTTGTCCACCCTAAGCGTGGAAGGGTATACTCAGATGTGAGTCCCTTGCTCATTGCACCATCAGGATTCAAGCAAGCCGGGCCGAAGACGTCTGTAATGCCAGAAACCGGTCCCCGGAAGCTTGTTTCCTTCCCAGTGTAAGAATTGGCTGTTGTAGTCTGGTCTGCCCTGTTCCCATGATGCACTGGGCCAGGGACAGACTAATTTGCATACAGCCAGGTTCTGAAACTGGGATGGTGCAATGAGCTAAAAAACGGTGTTGGATCTAGCCCTGATCTCTTGACTGGGTGAGAGTACTCTGCTTAATTCAGAGACTCTGTCCATCACCACCCCTTGTTGTAAATAATTTTGTCCACCCTAAGCGTGGAAGGGTATACTCAGATGTGAGTCCCTTGCTCATTGCACCATCAGGATTCAAGCAAGCCGGGCCGAAGACGGCTGTAATGCCAGAAACCGGTCCCCGGAAGCTTGTTTCCTTCCCAGTGTAAGAATTGGCTGTTGTAGTCTGGTCTGCCCTGTTCCCATGATGCACTGGGCCAGGGACAGACTAATTTGCATACAGCCAGGTTCTGAAACTGGGATGGTGCAATGAGCTAAAAAACGGTGTTGGATCTAGCCCTGATCTCTTGACTGGGTGAGAGTACTCTGCTTAATTCAGAGACTCTGTCCATCACCACCCTTTGTTGTAAATAATTTTGTCCACCCTAAGCGTGGAAGGGTATACTCAGATGTGAGTCCCTTGCTCATTGCACCATCAGGATTCAAGCAAGCCGGGCCGAAGACGGCTGTAATGCCAGAAACCAGTCCCCGGAAGCTTGTTTCCTTCCCAGTGTAAGAATTGGCTGTTGTAGTCTGGTCTGCCCTGTTCCCATGATACACTGGGCCAGGGACAGACTAATTTGCATACAGCCAGGTTCTGAAACTGGGATGGTGCAATGAGCTAAAAAACGGTGTTGGATCTAGCCCTGATCTCTTGACTGGGTGAGAGTACTCTGCCTAATTCAGAGACTCTGTCCATCACCACCCCTTGTAAGTAATTTTGTCCACCCTAAGCGTGGAAGGGTATACTCAGATGTGAGTCCCTTGCTCATTGCACCATCAGGATTCAAGCAAGCCGGGCCGAAGACGGCTGTAATGCCAGAAACCGGTCCCCGGAAGCTTGTTTCCTTCCCAGTGTAAGAATTGGCTGTTGTAGTCTGGTCTGCCCTGTTCCCATGATGCACTGGGCCAGGGACAGACTAATTTGCATACAGCCAGGTTCTGAAACTGGGATGGTGCAATGAGCTAAAAAACGGTGTTGGATCTAGCCCTGATCTCTTGACTGGGTGAGAGTACTCTGCTTAATTCAGACACTCTGTCCATCACCACCCCTTGTTGTAAATAATTTTGTCCACCCTAAGCGTGGAAAAGTATACTCAGATGTGAGTCCCTTGCTCATTGCACCATCAGGATTCAAGCAAGCCGGGCCGAAGACGTCTGTAATGCCAGAAACCGGTCCCCGGAAGCTTGTTTCCTTCCCAGTGTAAGAATTGGCTGTTGTAGTCTGGTCTGCCCTGTTCCCATGATGCACTGGGCCAGGGACAGACTAATTTGCATACAGCCAGGTTCTGAAACTGGGATGGTGCAATGAGCTAAAAAACGGTGTTGGATCTAGCCCTGATCTCTTGACTGGGTGAGAGTACTCTGCTTAATTCAGAGACTCTGTCCATCACCACCCCTTGTTGTAAATAATTTTGTCCACCCTAAGCGTGGAAAAGTATACTCAGATGTGAGTCCCTTGCTCATTGCACCATCAGGATTCAAGCAAGCCGGGCCGAAGACGTCTGTAATGCCAGAAACCGGTCCCCGGAAGCTTGTTTCCTTCCCAGTGTAAGAATTGGCTGTTGTAGTCTGGTCTGCCCTGTTCCCATGATGCACTGGGCCAGGGACAGACTAATTTGCATACAGCCAGGTTCTGAAACTGGGATGGTGCAATGAGCTAAAAAACGGTGTTGGATCTAGCCCTGATCTCTTGACTGGGTGAGAGTACTCTGCTTAATTCAGAGACTCTGTCCATCACCACCCCTTGTTGTAAATAATTTTGTCCACCCTAAGCGTGGAAGGGTATACTCAGATGTGAGTCCCTTGCTCATTGCACCATCAGGATTCAAGCAAGCCGGGCCGAAGACGGCTGTAATGCCAGAAACCGGTCCCCGGAAGCTTGTTTCCTTCCCAGTGTAAGAATTGGCTGTTGTAGTCTGGTCTGCCCTGTTCCCATGATGCACTGGGCCAGGGACAGACTAATTTGCATACAGCCAGGTTCTGAAACTGGGATGGTGCAATGAGCTAAAAAACGGTGTTGGATCTAGCCCTGATCTCTTGACTGGGTGAGAGTACTCTGCTTAATTCAGAGACTCTGTCCATCACCACCCCTTGTTGTAAATAATTTTGTCCACCCTAAGCGTGGAAGGGTATACTCAGATGTGAGTCCCTTGCTCATTGCACCATCAGGATTCAAGCAAGCCGGGCCGAAGACGGCTGTAATGCCAGAAACCGGTCCCCGGAAGCTTGTTTCCTTCCCAGTGTAAGAATTGGCTGTTGTAGTCTGGTCTGCCCTGTTCCCATGATACACTGGGCCAGGGACAGACTAATTTGTATACAGCCAGGTTCTGAAACTGGGATGGTGCAATGAGCTAAAAAACGGTGTTGGATCTAGCCCTGATCTCTTGACTGGGTGAGAGTACTCTGCCTAATTCAGAGACTCTGTCCATCATCACCCCTTGTAAGTAATTTTGTCCACCCTAAGCGTGGAATGGTATACTCAGATGTGAGTCCCTTGCTCATTGCACCATCAGGATTCAAGCAAGCCGGGCCGAAGACGGCTGTAATGCCAGAAACCGGTCCCCGGAAGCTTGTTTCCTTCCCAGTGTAAGAATTGGCTGTTGTAGTCTGGTCTGCCCTGTTCCCATGATGCACTGGGCCAGGGACAGACTAATTTGCATACAGCCAGGTTCTGAAACTGGGATGGTGCAATGAGCTAAAAAACGGTGTTGGATCTAGCCCTGATCTCTTGACTGGGTGAGAGTACTCTGCTTAATTCAGACACTCTGTCCATCACCACCCCTTGTTGTAAATAATTTTGTCCACCCTAAGCGTGGAAAAGTATACTCAGATGTGAGTCCCTTGCTCATTGCACCATCAGGATTCAAGCAAGCCGGGCCGAAGACGGCTGTAATGCCAGAAACCGGTCCCCGGAAGCTTGTTTCCTTCCCAGTGTAAGAATTGGCTGTTGTAGTCTGGTCTGCCCTGTTCCCATGATGCACTGGGCCAGGGACAGACTAATTTGCATACAGCCAGGTTCTGAAACTGGGATGGTGCAATGAGCTAAAAAACGGTGTTGGATCTAGCCCTGATCTCTTGACTGGGTGAGAGTACTCTGCTTAATTCAGAGACTCTGTCCATCACCACCCCTTGTTGTAAATAATTTTGTCCACCCTAAGCGTGGAAGGGTATACTCAGATGTGAGTCCCTTGCTCATTGCACCATCAGGATTCAAGCAAGCCGGGCCGAAGACGGCTGTAATGCCAGAAACCGGTCCCCGGAAGCTTGTTTCCTTCCCAGTGTAAGAATTGGCTGTTGTAGTCTGGTCTGCCCTGTTCCCATGATGCACTGGGCCAGGGACAGACTAATTTGCATACAGCCAGGTTCTGAAACTGGGATGGTGCAATGAGCTAAAAAACGGTGTTGGATCTAGCCCTGATCTCTTGACTGGGTGAGAGTACTCTGCTTAATTCAGAGACTCTGTCCATCACCACCCCTTGTTGTAAATAATTTTGTCCACCCTAAGCGTGGAAGGGTATACTCAGATGTGAGTCCCTTGCTCATTGCACCATCAGGATTCAAGCAAGCCGGGCCGAAGACGGCTGTAATGCCAGAAACCGGTCCCCGGAAGCTTGTTTCCTTCCCAGTGTAAGAATTGGCTGTTGTAGTCTGGTCTGCCCTGTTCCCATGATACACTGGGCCAGGGACAGACTAATTTGTATACAGCCAGGTTCTGAAACTGGGATGGTGCAATGAGCTAAAAAACGGTGTTGGATCTAGCCCTGATCTCTTGACTGGGTGAGAGTACTCTGCCTAATTCAGAGACTCTGTCCATCACCACCCCTTGTAAGTAATTTTGTCCACCCTAAGCGTGGAATGGTATACTCAGATGTGAGTCCCTTGCTCATTGCACCATCAGGATTCAAGCAAGCCGGGCCGAAGATGGCTGTAATGCCAGAAACCGGTCCCCGGAAGCTTGTTTCCTTCCCAGTGTAAGAATTGGCTGTTGTAGTCTGGTCTGCCCTGTTCCCATGATGCACTGGGCCAGGGACAGACTAATTTGCATACAGCCAGGTTCTGAAACTGGGATGGTGCAATGAGCTAAAAAACGGTGTTGGATCTAGCCCTGATCTCTTGACTGGGTGAGAGTACTCTGCTTAATTCAGACACTCTGTCCATCACCACCCCTTGTTGTAAATAATTTTGTCCACCCTAAGCGTGGAAAAGTATACTCAGATGTGAGTCCCTTGCTCATTGCACCATCAGGATTCAAGCAAGCCGGGCCGAAGACGGCTGTAATGCCAGAAACCGGTCCCCGGAAGCTTGTTTCCTTCCCAGTGTAAGAATTGGCTGTTGTAGTCTGGTCTGCCCTGTTCCCATGATGCACTGGGCCAGGGACAGACTAATTTGCATACAGCCAGGTTCTGAAACTGGGATGGTGCAATGAGCTAAAAAACGGTGTTGGATCTAGCCCTGATCTCTTGACTGGGTGAGAGTACTCTGCTTAATTCAGAGACTCTGTCCATCACCACCCCTTGTTGTAAATAATTTTGTCCACCCTAAGCGTGGAAGGGTATACTCAGATGTGAGTCCCTTGCTCATTGCACCATCAGGATTCAAGCAAGCCGGGCCGAAGACGGCTGTAATGCCAGAAACCGGTCCCCGGAGGCTGTTTTCCTTCCCAGTGTAAGAATTGGCTGTTGTAGTCTGGTCTGCCCTGTTCCCATGATGCACTGGGCCAGGGACAGACTAATTTGCATACAGCCAGGTTCTGAAACTGGGATGGTGCAATGAGCTAAAAAACGGTGTTGGATCTAGCCCTGATCTCTTGACTGGGTGAGAGTACTCTGCTTAATTCAGAGACTCTGTCCATCACCACCCCTTGTTGTAAATAATACATAATTTATACATGCAGAGATGCAGGTGGGAGGAGTGGGCAGGCAGTTCTTGAAGTATGGCATTACATGTCTGATCTAAATGAATAGATGATCACAGGTATCTGCACTTACAACAGAGAACGTCTGCATTAATCACAGCCATATTATAGGCTATTGTAACCTCCCATTACTAGAAGTAACTACAATTACTGTTTTGAAATGCTTTCAACTATGGAACTATGGAAGTTAGGCTATTGGCATAATAAAGTACTTTTAAACTGCACAATCATCTGTTGACAGCTTTGCACTGAATAACATATGTTTATTTTTATCTATCTCAATGGTACCCATAGAATTGACCTCAGGAGGATGAAAGTACATGTGGACCCATAGTATTGAGACTTGTGAGCTTGAGGCCAAACACCTTACATTAAAGCCATTAGTGGACCGGGCCACCTGATCTTGGTCCGATAAAGCAATTTGCCCAAGATCAGACAGTGACAGGTAGCCATATTTTCACTACAAGTATGCATGGGTGTCAAGCTAGTCATGCAAGACTCTAACTTCAGATACTGAGAGGGAGAAACACACACAGTCACATATGTAAAACAGACACACACACATAGAATTTTTCAAATACAAATGGAGACAAAGACACACAGGCATATGTGTAAACAAACACACACACAAAGCTTCAAATACATAAAGAGAAAAAGAAACAGATGTAACATATGAAACACACAAACATTCAGATACATGGAAAAAACACACACTCACAGGTACACATGTAAACATATGCAGATTCCAATACAGAGAGAGAAATGCAGTCACACATGTAAATAAGCACACACACAACACAGAGAAATGTATACAGATAGACACATAGGCCCACAAACACTTATTTATGCAAACACACACACACACATGCACACACTGAAACACTCTGAAACAGAGAGAGAAATGCACACCGATACTCATGTAGACACACAAATACTAATTCTCACACACATACAGACAGACATTCAAATACAAGCAAGAAATGCACACGTGCAAACACACAGACCTCAGACCAGCTCACACAGTGAGGGTTTACTTAATTTGAGGGTCAATGGAGAAAGGATTCTATGTGGGAATGGGTCCCAGGTCCAGCCAAGGAGCTGGGCATGTGGGTGGGGCCCACAGGTTGTGCCTGTCCATGATAAGGCAAATCTCTTCCCTCAACCCCCCTTTTTACTCCTCAAAATTAATCATATATCGATTTAGAGAGTGGTAAAGACTGCACCCACCTTCCAGAGAGAGCCTGGCAGCTTATTACATTAAGACCTGATACAAATAACTTTTAGGAATGGCTTGAAAAAAGCACAGTTTAACAGCTTTTCCCGCATGTTTGTGCTTCGCCCTCCTCAACAATTGGCTGAGCTTAGCAGCTTTTATAATGCAACATGCATTCAGTGCATTCTCATAGAAAATGTGGTGGTTATGCCAAAAGCCCATCCCTCTCATTTCGAGCATGTTCGAAAGCGAGCAGTGATGTTACATGGTGTGTGATCCTCAGTGAAACTGGCCTTATATCAGTGAGCAGGGGCATTCGGCGAACACCCTAGATTTATACAGCACAACAAAAGAAAAGAAATAAAAACACACTGTGAGGAAATTACGTAATACATAAAGACATAGTAGCCTTACAATTCCCAGCTGACCTACCTGATACAAATATGTAGGAAGCCGTGGTACAGTATCATTTTAAGAGAAGAAACAATCTAGCCAATAAATTAGGGGTTCTAAAAATAATCTTATGAAACTGTTGCCTGACTCCAAGGTGGTGAGAAAACAGAAGACACACAATTGATGGATGGAATGCAGAACACATCAAACATCCACCCAGAGTCACCAGATCTGTGTTAAATCCATTGTTCTTTTGCTCACCATGCCATCCCAGTTTAGACACAGCCATGTAAAAATCAGTCTCAACCCTGTTCCTCATGGGAACAGTCCAGCACGACCAGACCAGCAAAAAGCATCCTGGGACCAGTTTCGGGGAATAACCCCTCATCAGCCAGGCTATCTTGAATCAAAGCTGGCAGCAGTCCGAGACGGAGATGGGTCAATTTATTATTGAAGTGGTACACGCGAGGAGGGGAATGTTGTAAGGAAGCAGTATGAGGGATGGAGACAACTGTAAAGAGCCATGCACTTGGCAGAAAGTGAAAAAAACAAGAGCAAAAGGAGCCAAATGTTTATGAATAAATAGTTCCATGAAAATTATGTTTACAATATTTTGTCTACGGGAAACTGATAAGAGAAACAGATGAGGAACAATCATTGGTAAATGCAGGTACATATGCTATAGCCAATAGAATTGGGCATTGGGCTATACTTTGGCCACATGTGGTTGATACTTGTGATATATTTTGGCTCATTTAACTCTGATGGCCATGTTGGGACGTTTATTTGTTATGAAGCTCCCTAATTTCTTTATTTACTGCGGTATCCCCTCTAGAATTTTTCTGTTTTTTTATTTGATTCCATCAAGATGGCTTTCAGATATGTCACACATTTGGCATTAATTCAGAGTGTTAGCACTCTAGTTCTTCATTAGACCACTGTAGTAAGCTGATAATCTCCAGGGAGTTAAATGGCAGTCTGCTGCTGGTATTGAAATTGCATGTTTCAGTCTGCATGTCAACATTTGTATTGTACTAGATGAGGAAGATATTTGAGAACTTACATTTGAGAACTAGTATTTCTTTCTCTAGCACTAACCATAATTTCAATGAGAAACTGAACTCCCTTTTTTGCTCCTTTCTAGCATAAATGTTTTAAGTGTTACCACTGAGACTCAATCAGCATGGCTTCAGGTTGGCCAGAGTACAGGAACCCATTGAGAAAATAGGAAGTGGCTGAGGAAGAAGCACTTCAGCCGAGTGGTTGAAACAATTTAAAAGTGTCTTCTAATACAAAATTGAAGAATGTTCCAGCAATGCAAAAAGTCAAATGTTTCAGATGTCGCAGCTATACACTCTATTCTAACAGCCCAAATTGATATGCCAAAGGGCAGGTATGTCGTAAGTGTGGTATCAAGGTGCATTATTCGTGTGTATGTAGATCCAGAGAAAAGGTATAGACTGTGGAAAGTGTCTCTGAGAATGCAAGTACTGTGATTCTGTGTGTAAGTGAGGACAGTGGAGAGGTAGTTGCCAGCAAAATAGTCATGCCAGAGTGTGAAATTGATGTTGGTGGAAGGACCTTTCGTGATGCTTGTGGATTCGCCCTTCACTGTGATTGGAAAAAGACAATCGGATGAAAATGTCAGTAATGAAGGAATAAAGTTAGAGCCTCCTGATAATTATCCTGTTAGCTAAGGGGGTACATGCAGCAATGTGATAGGTTATGTAGTGATGAAAGTTGAGTTTAAGGATAGACAAACCAATTGAAAAATGTATGTAGCAGAGAGAGGTGATAATCTTTTGTGGTGGAGACATCAATTTGATTTGGGGATCCATTTAAATCCCATTGCTTGCAATCAAAGGGATCAAATTATTCTTATTGTCAACTCAGGTGATGGGGAACATTTTTTCAAAGAGTTTCCTGCAGTGTTTTGTGACAATGTATGTGTACTCCGAGATTTTGAGCTATATTAACTTGAAGAGTGGAGTGAAACGATGTGTTTATAAAGTGTGGAGAGTACCTAGCATTATTGTTGAACCATTAAAAGAGGAACTAAGGAGAATTTTAGATATGGAAGGAATAGAGGAAATTAAGCCATCAGAGTTGTTGGTGCCAGTGGTTTTGGCAACTAAGGATGGTGGTAAAGCTCTCAGAATGTGTGTGGACTTGTGTGGTCTCAATAAATGGATCTGGGCAGGCCAGCAATCACTCCCAAACATTTCGGAATCTATTAGAAGGTTGAAAGAGGCTTAGATTTTCATTGTCTTGGATCTCTCGTCGGCATATGACCAAGTAAAATTACTTCGAGATTCCAGACATTTGACATCCTTTGTGACTCCCTTGACTGCCTATCATTTTATTGAATGCCGTTTGGTTTGGTCTCCAAGGAATAATAAAGCTGGTGCTGGGTGACCGAGTAAATGTCCTCTCCTGCCTCGCGCAGCTCCGGTCGCTCCCCCAGGCTCCCTGAACTCTGGGTATCGTGGCGCTAGCTTCCTGATTGCACCCTTGGCATTTGTGCTCTGCATTTTGTTTTACATTCTTTCATGCTCATTACCATTGAAACTGCGAGATTTTGAAAGCTAATTGCTTATTGCCTGCAGCGCTTGTGCCTATTGTTGTCTCAGCCCGCTTTCTAGTTTAACAGTGCCTCTGCCCACTTGCACGTTTCTTTTCCCTGGCTGCCGATCTTGAAATATTTGCTGTGATATACTTCCGGCCATTTTGTTTGTTGTTCTGCCTGCCAGCCCGCCCCTCCACCACGATCACACCTCCCTGCAGCCTCTCCCTCCCACGGACTGTAGAGTGCTGACCCGCCTGTGCCTCCTCTGTGACTCTCCTGCCTCGCGCAGCTCCGGTCGCTCCCCCAGGCTCCCTGAACTCTGGGTATCGTAGCGCTAGCTTCCTGATTGCACCCTTGGCATTTGTGCTCCGCATTTTGTTTTACATTCTTTCATGCTCATTACCATTGAAACTGCGCAATTTTGAAAGCTAATTGCTTATTGCCTGCAGCGCTTGTGCCTATTGTTGTGTCAGCCCGCTTTCTAGTTTAACAGTGCCTCTGCCCACTTGCACGTTTCTTTTCCCTGGCTGCCGATCTTGAAATATTTGCTGTGATATACTTCCGGCCATTTTGTTTGTTGTTCTGCCTGCCAGCCCGCCCCTCCACCACGATCACACCTCCCTGCAGCCCCTCCCTCCCACGGACTGTAGAGTGCTGACCCGCCTGTGCCTCCTCTGTGACTCTCCTGCCTCGCGCAGCTCCGGTCACTCCCCCAGGCTCCCTGAACTCTGGGTATCGTAGCGCTAGCTTCCTGATTGCACCCTTGGCATTTGTGCTCCGCATTTTGTTTTACATTCTTTCATGCTCATTACCATTGAAACTGCGCGATTTTGAAAGCTAATTGCTTATTGCCTGCAGCGCTTGTGCCTATTCTTGTGTCAGCCCGCTTTCTAGTTTAACAGTGCCTCTGCCCACTTGCACGTTTCTTTTCCCTGGCTGCCGATCTTGAAATATTTGCTGTGATAAACTTCCGGCCATTTTGTTTGTTGTTCTGCCTGCCAGCCCGCCCCTCCACCACGATCACACCTCCCTGCAGCCCCTCCCTCCCACGGACTGTAGAGTGCTGACCCGCCTGTGCCTCCTCTGTGACTCTCCTGCCTCGCGCAGCTCCGGTCGCTCCCCCAGGCTCCCTGAACTCTGGGTATCGTAGCGCTAGCTTCCTGATTGCACCCTTGGCATTTGTGCTCCGCATTTTGTTTTACATTCTTTCATGCTCATTACCATTGAAACGGCGCGATTTTGAAAGCTAATTGCTTATTGCCTGCAGCGCTTGTGCCTATTGTTGTGTCAGCCCGCTTTCTAGTTTAACAGTGCCTCTGCCCACTTGCACGTTTCTTTTCCCTGGCTGCCGATCTTGAAATATTTGCTGTGATATACTTCCGGCCATTTTGTTTGTTGTTCTGCCTGCCAGCCCGCCCCTCCACCACGATCACACCTCCCTGCAGCCCCTCCCTCGCTCCGCCCCCTCCTCTCTCCATTTATGTCGGATGCCCCAACGCGCAGCGTCCACACGCTACGGCCACGCCGAAGGTGCGCCAAAGGTAAGCCCGTCTATGCCTGGACCGCGCCCAGCGCCAGACCCCCTGGTCCACGCATTGTCCACCCCTCCCGCATTACTTACGATACCACCACCCTCCTAGCCCTCAACCCCGGCCGCCCCCCCCAACTGCGTCCAAGCCGCTCCAGGACACACCCATGGACCCTTCTCCTGCAAATCCTGCAAGTTTGACGGCACCAAGAACAACTCCTCATCTACGAACACACAACAGATATCCGACCCCAACCACCTACAATGCATCCTGCTCAACACCCGCTCGGTCCACAGGCACGCCATTGACCTCTGGAATCTACTAGACACCATCTCTCCGGACTTCGCCTTCCTAACAGAAACATGGATGAACACCACATCAGCCCCAGACATCACCATTGCCATCCCGGAAGGCTATAAGATCACTCGCAAGGACCGTACCGGCCACACAGGAGGAGGCATTGCTATCGTCCATAAGAAATCGATCCGCATCTCTACCAGCTCAGACGTCAATCTCGCCAACTCTGAACACCTTCACTTCCAGATCCACATCGACCCCAAGACCACACTCAGAGGCACCCTCCTTTACAGGCCACCAGGACCCCGCGCACAATTTAGTGAAGACATCACGGACTTCATCACTCCAAACGCGCTCCCCTCCGAGGACTAAATCCTTTTGGGAGACCTCAACTTTCACCTTGAAAAGAACAACGACCGCAACACCACCACCCTATTGGACAACCTCGCAAACCTCGGACTTAAACAACTTGTCACCACCTCCACCCACATCGCAGGTCACACACTCGACTCTATCTTCACCTCCAGCAAACATGTCTCATTCAGCCACACCACAGCTCTCCTTTGGACTGACCACAGCTGCGTTCACTTCACCTACAACAAGCCCACATCCAACAACCACCCCCAACCCACTCTGCAAAGAAACTGGAACAAAATTACCATCAACCAGATCTCCTCATCGCTTCTTCAAAACCCCCCCGCCCACTCCTCAAACCCTGACCAAGCAGCCACCAACCTCACCCAATGGTTATCCAACAGCGCCAACATCCTAGCACCACTGAAAAAACGATAAATCAAACTAGGCAGAAAGAAGGCCTCCTGGTTCAACGATGATCTTAAGAAATCCAAAAAACTTTGTCGCTCCCTCGAGAAAGCCTGGAAAAAAGACCCAACAACCAGCACCAAGAACGCCTTCAAAAACGCCACCCGCATACACCACCAACTGATCCGAAATGCCAAGAAAGCCGCTTTCAAGGACCGCCTAGATAACAACGCCCACAACAGCAAGGAACTATTCAACATTGTCAAGGAATTTACCAAGCCCTCAGCCAACTCCAACGACATCACCCCCTCTCAAGCCCTCTGCGACTCCCTAGCCTCATTCTTCCACAACAAAATTGCAGACATCCACAACAGCTTCGACAACCAACCCGGAGACCAACCCACCCAATCCCCTGCAGGACCCCCACCCCCCCTGAACATCCTCAATGACTGGAAGCCAATCTCCACTGAGGACACCATCCGTCTGATGAACTCTATCCACTCAGGATCCCCCACAGACCCTTGCCCTCACCACATCTTTAACAAAGCAGACTCCATTATTGCACCGCACCTCCGAGACGTCATCAACTGCTCCCTCAACTCCGCATCCTTCCCGGAAAGCTGGAAACATGCAAAACTCAGCGCCCTCTTGAAGAAACCCACAGCTGACCCCACCGAACTCAAAAACTATCGCCCTATCTCACTCCTTCCATTCCCGGCCAAAGTCATCGAGAAAGCGGTCAACAACCAGCTCGCCGCATTCCTCGAAACCAACAAATCCCTCGACTCCTCACAATCCGGCTTCCGAGCCAAGCACAGCACTGAAACCGCCCTCATCGCAGCAACAGACGACATTCGAACTCTACTGGACAATGGAGACACAGTTGCCCTCATCCTCCTCGACCTCTCCGCAGCCTTCGACACGGTCTGTCATAGCACCCTTCTACAACGCCTCAGAAACGTTGGAATCCAAGGAAAAGCACTGGCATGGATCACCTCGTTCCTCTCCGGAAGAACCCAGAGAGTCCGCCTTCCACCATTCAAGTCAGAGGCCACTGAAGTCATCTGCGGCGTACCACAAGGATCTTCACTCAGCCCCACCCTCTTCAACGTATACATGAGCCCCCTCGCGATCATCGCACGCCAACACAACCTCAACATCATCTCCTACGCCGACGACACTCAACTGATCCTATCACTCACCAGAGACCCTAACACGGCCAAAACCAACCTGCACGAAGGAATGAAAGAAGTAGCCGAATGGATGAAGCACAGCCGTCTGAAACTGAACTCAGACAAAACAGAAGTCCTCATCCTAGGCACCTCCCCCTCCGCCTGGGATGACTCTTGGTGGCCAGAGGCCCTTGGAAAAGCACCCATCCCGACGGACCACGCACGGAACCTGGGCGTCATCCTGGATTCCTCACTCTCGATGAACAGACAAGTCAACGCCGTTTCTTCATCTTGTTTCAACATTCTTCGCATGCTCAAAAAAACATTTCGCTGGATCCCTACCGAAACTAGAAAAACAGTCACCCACGCTCTGGTCACGAGCCGACTAGACTACGGAAACACCCTCTACGCCGGCACCACTGCAAAACTCCAGAAAAAACTACAACGCATCCAGAACGCCTCAGCCAGACTCATATTAGACATCCCGCGTAAAGAACACATCTCTGGTCACCTGAAAAACCTCCACTGGCTCCCCGTCAATAAGAGGATTACTTTCCGTCTCCTAACCCACGCACACAAAGCACTCTACGAAATCGGACCCAAATGCCTCAACACACGACTATCCTTCTACACCCCCTCCCGCCAGCTACGATCCCCCAACCAAGCCCTTGCCACTGTACCTCGCATCAACAAAACCACCATGGGAGGTAGATGCTTCTCCTACCTAGCAGCTAAAACTTGGAACTCACTTCCCACTCACCTTCGCCTTACTCAGAACCACCTAGCATTCAGAAAGCAACTCAAAACGTGGATATTTGACAAGTAATTCCCCAACCTTCTTCAAGCGCCTTGAGACCCTCTGGGTATGTAGCGCGCTATATAAATCTATTGACTTGACTTGACTTGACTCTTTTTCCAAGATGACATATTCATTTATGTCATGGACGAATGTGAGCATGAATTTTTTTTGGCAGTGTTTTGAAAAGACTGGGAGAGAAAGGACTCACTGTAAAGAAGCAGAAATGTTGTATTGTTGTGATGTCTGTCACGTACCTTGGACATGTGATTTCTGATGAGGGTTTACAGTCTAAATTTCAGTTGGCTGAGTGTATTGTACAAAGCTCCCACTCCCAGTGATAAAAAGCTAGGCAGGTCTATTGTGGGACTTGCTGAATTTATAGTAAAAAAGCGTGGTGGAGCCCATCAGATCGTCACTTAAAAAAGGAGTGCTTTTTAATTGGACAAATGAGTGTAATGAAGCATTTACAGCAATAATGTCAGAGATTGCAGAATACCCACATTGGGGCATTTTGATAACACATTTAAGACGTTTCTTACCACAGAGGACAGTATCCAAGGTTTAAGAGCTGTATTGTCACAGATGGTATAGGGTGACGAAAAAGTGTTTGCGTTTACTTCAAGAGCACTCAAAGGAGCAGATGAACACTATTCGTTCATAGAAAGAGAAGCTTTGAGCATATATGGGCCATGAAACCTACTAAGTTCTACTTATGGGCTATTCCTTTCATGGTGAAAACGGATAGTGGGCCAATGATGCAAGTCTTTTCATGTAAACATAGTGAGTGCCTTACTCCCAGACTTAAGCGCTGGTCAGGTCTGTGAATAAATCAGCTGACTGCTTGTCACACTTATCCTTGGAGGATAACAATGTTGACAAATGAGCTGAAGTTGGGTACAGTTGGGTTAAAGAACCCACTCTATCGGAAGAAGTGTGGACCAAGAATATGGAGGAGTATATTTTGTTTCTCACACTTAGGTCTTTGGTGGTGAGAGGTTGGTGCAAATCATTAGATTAGGATTTAAAGCCATATTGGCCAATAAGTGATTAACTTACATTGTGTCATAGGAACCTCATGAGAGGAGAATAGTATTCCCCCATGCAGGCTAAGAAACAGATTGGTTAACCTTGGATATGAGGGACACCTTGGGAGGAGTCTCACTAAGAGTCAATTGAGGTAAAGTTATTGGTGGTCAGGCATGGACAGGATGGTGGAAGAGGTGGTCAAGGAATGACATCTCTGTGCTGCCAATGACAATACACGTGTAACAGGTTCAACCCCTCTTTCACCAGTTGCAATACCAGATAAACCTTGATTTAAGCTGTGCCTGGACTTTATGAGTCTTTTTGAGTTATTGTAATAGCCTGAGGGATTTGTTTTTCTCTTAGTTGATTACACATCTAAGCAGTTGAGGACCAGGTGTGTGAGGATAGTCAACACTGGAACGGTGTTGGAGTTTCTTAAAGCTGCATTTGTGAGTGAAGGGGTGCCTAGGTATCTTGCTACTGACAATGGTGTACAGTTTGCTTCACAGGAGATGCAGAAATCTTTAGAGGAAATTGGATTTGTGCATCCACTAGAAGATTTTAATGCACCACTTGCCAATGGTTTGGCAGAGAAGATCAATAGAGTGGTGAAGGCTTGTGCCCAAAGAGCGTAGGAAACCAGGGTCTCTTTTAGGAGCATTCTTAATGAGACATGGTGGGCACACTGCAGCACTCCTAATTCCATAACACAGAGGTCTCCTTTTGAGACATTTCTCTCAAAAATGATTCACGAATTCCCAGCACAGGCCAAAATCATCTTAGAACACACCACTATTTGTAAATTTTTATGGCACCATTAACAAATGATCTATATCATACCCCTTTCTTTGTTCTCCTTTGTGTGACCCTCAAAACCTGCCATTCCTTATAACGCATTTCAACGGGGTACTATCATGTATATTGGTTCCAAGATGGCTGCCAACATTTCCTGGTTGAAGTATTGGCAGCCAATCGGATTCCACCACGGTTAGGCTCCACCCAAATATACACATTTGGTTTTATTTTAATATCTCCAAAATTACTGAATGTATATATCACCAAATAACAAAAAGAGTGATCTCCTGAACAAAATCTGCCTGTCTGGTAAATTTAGTAAAATTCCATCCATCATTTCAGGCTCCAGGCATGTCTAAAGAGTCTACTGGAATTAACCAGTGAAATTTACTTTTTTGACCTCCTACATTAAAACTGCATAAAAGATGCAGTTATAATGTCTCCAGTGACCTCATGTGTCTGTTATTTTCCCAATGTTATTCTTCCTCGCTCATCTTCACCCAATATCTTTGCCATCGTGGACCGGCAATGAAAATACACTTGGATGATTTGTACTTTGCAGAAGTAAAAGCTTCTTCATTTGCAGAAGATGCAAATCTATTCTTAGTCATGAGGAATGCATCTCCAAAATAGGTGGGGAAAACATTGGGGGTTATTTTAGTGAGCTGTCCGTCATCCTGGGAAAAGAGCGATAAAACACTGCATACCGCTAAAGTATATGAGGTGGGCTTGTAGGCTAGTTTACAAACTTGTAGTTTAGAATACGACAACAAATGAAGGATGCAAACACTGGTATCAATGATTAAAGAAACATAATCACAGTGAAAATGCAGAAAAAACACACTTGCTCTGTCTTGGCCATGCCCACAAAGTTAGGATGATTATTATTTTACAGAAGTAGGACTTCAACGTGGGCACCTTCTTTATTTACATCTTCGAATGCTTCCTGTTGAGTTATCATTTCTATTACATGAGCATCGTGCCACAAGGAATTTTCCCAAGGCTTTTTAGTCAAATTGCCACCATTTTGTGCAACACCTCTACCCAACGGGAGTACTTGCTACTGGCTAATTAGTAAGTGTTACCTTGTTGGGTAAATGTATAATGACCCTCCGACACTACAGCTGTGAAAGGGACACAGAGGAAATGTCTCCAGTGACCTTTTGTGCCTTTAACTTTGCCAATTTGTTTGTTCCTTAAGCATCTGGTTGCCAACCAAAGGACAGCGGGCAGGTGCGGCTAACTCTGCATTATGCCTCCACTCCTAGTTCTGTAAGACCACACTTTTGTGGAAGTATAATAGTCAAAGAAAAATAGTTTCCAGGGCAGGCCAAGGGCAAGAGAGAGTTTGGGTGGGGGTTTACCATTCCTAGCTGCACAGATCTCCTCTCTAGGGAGGTGGAAGGTCCAAACCTAAGTCAACCTGACCGAAGGAGGGAAATCAGTCCCTACAGTGCAGTATTTGAATAGTCTGAGACAAGGGGGCCTAAAAGCAGATGCACAAAAATATAATTATCACTAATGCTTGAAAAAATCCTCATAACATTCCTTCCTGTATACTTCTAAGTTATGTTTTTTTAAAAAAAAATCAATATATGCAACTCACTGCAGTAGGAGAAATTAACATCTTCATTTCCAAAATAAATAAAAAGTAATCATCAGTTTATGCTCAACCTGCCCCAATTTTATTCTATATACAGAGATGAAATGGAGTTAATGTGGACTACAGACACCTTTATCCTGAACACTAGGCACTGGTCCAGTCAGGCCTCTGGGTTATAAACATAGTTGCCTATATGAGGATCCACATTCTTGGGATTTATAATTAAAAAAAATGCAAAGAGGCAGTAGTTCTTGAAAAAAAGGAATGTCCAGCAGATAGAATGACATTATCATTTATTGATAGGATTTATACATCAGGAACTCACTAATATCTCTGCTGACTAGTATTACTCAGCATTGCATACAGTTTGATTAAAAATGTTTTTCAGCATGTTACTATGATTTTAAAGAAAAAACGTGTTATCATGAAAAAAGAAAGGAATTTGATTCATGGACAATCTGACTTTTCAGTGTGCCCATCAACAGTTTCCTCTTTATTTATTAGAATATTACATTTGTCTTTCTTTGATTGCTTTTAAAACAATAAATGCTTCATAATCTGATATAGAGTAAAAACTTTTGTTTTTCCGAGGACAAATGTGATCTTCTTGGACGCTATAACCCGCCCCCTTGAGAGCATCCTTCAGAAAATCCTCGTCCAAGCTGAGAATGGGAAACTTGACATCACCGATCATGTAAAATGTTGCTTGGAGGCATGTAATCATTATCAGATGCCCTCCAGGCTTTAACAGTGAAGAGACATTATTTAGAGCCTCGCAGAATGATTTCTTTTCTGTGACAAAGTTCTCCACACAGTGCACCAGGAGCAGACAGTCGGGCTCTGGATGATGGGAGACAGCGGGTTACTGCACATGACATCATGCTTGACAACGTTTTTTACTTTTCTTTGCAGCATGTCTTTGCTCTCAATACATGTTCCACTGAAATTAAAGACAAACAATGTGATTAGCATACTTTTAATTTTTGACTAACATATGTTTTGCAGTCTGAAGATAGCCACCTTCATGGCTGATATATACAAATGTATAGACATTTTCAAGATGGTTGTCTGGATTGCCTGTAGCCTGCATATTGTATCTCATACTTTTCTGGAGCAATCTCTGGTATGTAAATTTGAAGTTAATGCAGATGTCATTGCATTTCCGCCTTAAACATTCTGGCACCAGATTTGCTTTTCTGGAATTCATTGTTTTCAAGAGGATTGTGAGCAAGGGCATTTTGTATGTTCAGGAGTAGGGTTTCAAAGGGATTCCAGAACCCTAGCAATGCAAATGGTATACATAGTTTGCCAACTGTGGTCATTGCCAGATAAATTTACAATCAGTGCTCTTTTCCTCCCCATCACACATTGTAAAAGAAATGGTGTGGGAGCAATCTTGTCTTGCCATCAATAAGCCCTCCACACATCTCAAACCGCTTACCAACAACAATAACAGCAAGTGCTATCAATACAGGAGAAACATCTCAAAACCTTCCTCAGAGCCCACAGATACACTTCTACATTATTTTCAAAACCCAAAGTACAAAAGCACACACAGATGTTTTTCCAGACTCTGATAGAACCCAGCTATAGAAGACTAGTGTCTTAATACCTTTGCAGCAATCCTCATTACCCTTTATTCAGACACAGAGCTTATGCACTGACCTCCCAAGCAATCCTTTCCTCCTTCAAGTGTCTTCCACATATGTGCTACTCCGCCTCAAAACACCACCTAGATATTGCTGACTTGGTCCTTAGTAATATTAGTAATATTTTCAACATGTTATCATAACAGAAACCTGATTAAATGACTCCTCCCAGATGATAAAATATCCATCATCCACTAGTTTGAGTGGTACTTGTTTAGAGAAATTAATTTCAATTCAAGAGTTTGAAATTTAAACACTTCTCTACCCTCCAATGTCTGTCAGTGCAAGTAAGGGCTATCATTTTGAGGCACATATTCCGCTATCACCCCCTCAATAATGTCACTCTCTTTGGAAAACAAATAATAGAATTCTGATAGAAAAATTAAACTGACCTCCAATAGCATCATCTTAGGGTACTCCAATATTTACTGGGAAAATTGTGTTGGCACACCTGCTGCTCAACTATTTTTCGTCCTATTCAAAATGATCTCCATCAACTGTGCTCCATGGCCAACTCCTGTCTTAGCTGCCAAGCTTCGCCTGATAATCGTGTTGGAAGTCTTCTTGAAAACTAAGATTCAGATCCCAGTAAATTGGACAGACAACAATGTACTTCCTTTTTCTCTAATCCTTTACAAAATGGGTTAAAGCCATCCATCTTTGTGTCTCCTGTCTGGCCAAATCATTAAATGATCCCAATTGAACTATAGCTAAACATGCACATGGTCACTACAAGAAAGAATGCCAGATGACATAAAAAGAATTGACACCGTCTAAAATAAAGAACAGAAGAATCATTTGTAATCGGTTTATTTTTTTGTAATTGTTTAAAAAAAATCTTGAAAAAAAGCATGACAAATTACTAAATACACCCATTCTAAATATGACACAGTCTTGAAATTAGAAGCCACCTGGTCATTGTTGAAATAAATCCCAATTGGAACTCATGCATTTGATCATCAAACACATCCAAATGAAGGCATCAACTAGTCACATTGGTCTGATCTCACTTCTATAAAAAAACTCAGGTGTAGATTTTGAAGATGTGAATAATATCCACTTTAAATTATCGTCTCTGGAGCTACCCATAAACTGATGAAGGACAGGGTATGCAATGTTTTAAAAACAATAGACGAAAACTAGGTATCATTAAAGGTAGAAAAGATTCTACCGGTGTGCAAATAGTAATAATTCAAATCTATTTGCAGCAATTGCATATGTATCATATTGCACACACCCTGTTTTCTGTAAAAATGTACAATTATCATACACACAGTATGCATTGTTGTATATATGTATATCATATATCTACAGACTCACTGTGTTTCTGTTTTTTTTAAGAGAACAATTTGGTGTGATGTATGCGTTCAGCCACAGGCACGCTGGGGAACCTGTCCTTTGTGTTCCGAGGCAGCAGTGGCACCAGCTGTTTTCATTATTTTCAAGGTATTGGAAGACCCGGAAACAAAACGCAAACTCGAGAGAAGATGTGACCCGCTGACTTAGTCAGGCCACGACTTAAAGGAAAGATGCTGTTTACTGGATCCTCTACATTGTTTTTTTCTGTTTTTTTCTTTCTCTTTCTCTTTTAAAAGGCACCTACTGTAATTGGGGAAATGCGAGCCCTGAAAATTTTCCGAATACTGATGTATAGATATATGTCACAACTGGCCTACTTTTTCTCTTTGAGTTTTTTGTAAATAATAAATAATGTTTTTTTTAAAGAAGTAAAAAAAAAACATGTATGTATAGTAACAATGGCATAGAATAATTTAGAATTGTCTCCTGTTTGAAATATTTATATTATGCAAACTTCCAGGATAGACGCTACCTGAAAAAGTCTTTATTGTACAGAAAGGTTACGGGAACGGTGGAAGTAGGGAAAACATGCTAATGTGCATTTAGTGAATACTCCCATGCAACTTACAAAACATTAGAACATCAGAGGATGGTGGGAGGTTCGTCTGTTAAAAAAATGTATTAACGGGAAAGGAATGAATGCTATACATATAAAAACAACAATAAAGGACTAATAGTTTGAGCTTACTTGAGAAAAATGAAGACACTTCTTGTTCTGATTCATGTGAGGTTTGAAGAAGCAAATCTTTGATGCAGTAGGGCAAAGGGAAAAAGTGGGGATTGAAAATGGAGAACATTGTGGGAATCTGTGTTCTGGGACAAAAGCAACCCAATAAAGCAGTCCCTTGTGAGCAAAAATGAGCCAGTATTATTAGAAAAGTAACTTTTACGAAGGAACCACAGCAGTAGAGACTTAAGTCCTTCAAATCATTCTTCTTGACTTCTCATCAGCATTTAACAATGGAAGAATGTAAGGGAAATGAAAGGGATAGTTCTAGAAGGATCCATATTCCACCTAAACAACCCCTCACAAAATGTAAAAATATATGATTCTCTCTCCCATGCTTCCTCCCTCCTGTGGGTGGGGGAAGTTGACCAAAGCATAATCTTATCTTATCCTCCCCTTTATGTGAATATGGGACAATATTTTAGATGGTGTGCATAATGCATAAAGTCTAATATCCTAATACATGACTCAGAAAGTGGCCCTATATGGAGAACATCTTAACTTCGAAGCACTGACAACCTCTCACTGGAAACTCCTACTTTCAAGAAAAGAAGAACAATTAAGAAGCTTTCTCAGGTAGCATGCCCAAGACATGGAACTCCACCACCTGCTTTCAAAAAGAAGCAGAAAGATTGTAAATACATTACAGCATTGACTTCTGACTGTGTCAATAAAACTGCTTGTTTGCCCGATACGTCGTAGAGTATATTGTCTGTGAGCTGTGAGGGCCTCATTTAATACATGTCAGCGTAGGGCAGAGCAGCAATCTTCATTGCCACGCTGACATATGCCAAAGTGAAGGGGCAGGAATGCACAGTATTTAAGCAATATGGTGCATTCCTGTCCTTTCTGCCTGTGCTGGTGCTGTGTTGGCAGCCTAGCGCCAACATAGGCATTTTCATCTTTCTACTTATGCTACAGAATGCAATAAAAGTAACATGGGGCATATTTACAAGGACGGAGTTAAAATTATCGAAAACTGCCACTAAAGCAGCGATAATGGGCTTGATAATATGCTCTTGAGAATTCCAGAGAATTCGAATAGAAGCCCAAGTTTTCACCAGAACATGGGCTTCTATTGTAATTCTCAGGAATTCTCAAGAGCCTATTATCAAGCTCATTATCGCCAATTTAGAGGCAGTTTTCTGCCGCCAAAGCGGCGATGATTTTAACGCCGTCCTTGTAAATATGCCCCCATGTTTCTGCTTGTTACACTTCATCTAGGGAGGTGTATGGATTTTACACTTCCACAGGTTTACATCACTTTTTAAATCTGTGGCAGTGCAAAATTCTGTGGGTTTTGCATGGAAACCCCACCGTAATGCTGATAGAACACCTCATGGGCATAGAATAAGGTGATGGAATAATTTGCACTGCGTTGCCTTACTCTTGATTTATAAGGCCACTCAAAGCCATGCAGCGTGGCTTTGCTTGGCTTCCTTAATATTTACATGGTGCAAAAGTGATGCAGGGCTCTAATAAATAAGCACATAAGAGTCCTGAAGCCGTTCTTCTGTCTTGGGGATGCCATGCATAGTACTGATCCAGTGTGCTGGTCATCTGTCGCTGTACGTACTCCTACATTTGTTTATTTTCTAAGCACTTTGGCCCTGACTAAGATAAAGGTGGAGCAGAATTACCTTAAGGAGTTCTGTTTCAAATGATCATGAGTGGGTCAACGTTCTCACACTCAGTATTCTTGGATCTTGGAACACCTGATTGCAACACAGCAAAATTGCACTCCCTGAGATCATTTCAACAGTTCATTGTCAGTGACCCACGGGAAGCCAAAGGGGACTGGGCTTTTCAGCAACCTCTTCCAAAACCGCAGCAAAATCATGTTGTTGTCACAAATGTCAGACTCCCAAATTGCACTAATGTTTTGCAACTTGTTGTAAGTATATCAGGCTCTTGATTATCAAACCACGTATCGGCACTGGAACTGAGTTAGAGAAGAAGCTGAACATCATTACGGGTTTTAGGTTGTGGGAAATAACCAATGTTTGAATAGGAAAAGTTGTGCAGGTGTTCCGAAATAAAAAAAAGTTCAGCTGCAGAAGGACCAAATCGTCTAATCATAAGCAATGTAATTCTGGAATGGTCAAGAGTCTGGTAGTGGTAGATCTCAATGTCAAGGTTGGGATTGGAAGTTGGAACTTACTTTAAAGGTATCTAATGTTTCAAAGTTGGATGCTTTGAACACCATGCAGCAAAGAGATTGTAACACATTTCATTTGGCCAATGAATGGTGTACAAGGTCTTAGTGGCTGAAGAGAGTGGAAAGAACTAAGGTAAGTTGTGCAGCTGTGTTCTGTAGAATGCTCTGAAGAATGTAGTTGAGTGTACCCAGAAAAATGCTGCAGTAGTCCATCCTGCTATGAATGGTAAAAAGTATATGTCCGGGAGAAGATAGTGGAAGGTACGGGAGGGTTTTAAGTAATAATCCAAAACAAAGAATGCAGATTCAGCTAATTGATTGGCCTGCGTGGTTAGAAAGAGGATTTATGAAAAAAAAAAGATTGGTAACAGAGGGAGACGGAATCAGAGTGTGGCACACATTAGCTACCCAGAGATGCAGTTCAAGTATATCAGATGTTACCCCGAAACAGGTGCCAGGATGATTGTTTCTGTTCCAGGGAAGGCCTGGCTTGGCAGTTCTGGCTGGACTGTTCCCAATGGGCACAGAGTCAGACTGATTTGCATATGGTCATGTCTGAACTGGGATGGCGGAGTGAGCTAAAGAATGATGATGGATTAAACCCAGATCATTTTATTGTTTTGCTAATTTCTTTTCTGCCATTTAAAAAAATAGTTTGCCACTCACATTAGCTTCTGTCTGGAAGGTGTTTGAGTGATTCATCAAATGGGGCATAGGACAGAGTTACACTAAATTGGGCAGAAAGCTAGATTGTAGTCCAGAAATTTCTTTTTTTGTTAGTTTGTAAAAAACAGTTCAGTAGTTTGGGAATTTTTAAAGAAAAACGATTTTTGCATATCTGAAGACGTAAATCCACCTTGGAGGATACAAAATTCTACAGCAATTCTGTTATTGGCTAGGCGTAACCTGGGAGAAAAGTTGCAGATGCCCTTTGTCAATCAGGACATGGTTCCAGGGGATGGACTAAAGCGTAAATAGGATTTAAGAGGGCAGGATAGAGGTACATGTTGGAAGTAGAAAGGAAGACAGAAAACCAGGAAAGTGGAGAAGTACTCTTTTAATGGCCATCCACTCTCCTCACTGAGGAATGCACCAACATTCCATAGTCAACTCCAGGTCGGGGGAAACCAACCTAGGCAGGGAGCGGGGGTGGACGGACTATACCAAGGATAAGGTATAATTCTAACACATCTCCCTTACCACATAGAACAGGCAAGGAGGAAGGAGAGAAGGGGGGGCAGAAAGGAAAGAAACAACAAGGGCTGGGAAAAGAGACAGGAGAGAGTCGGCGGAGGAAAAAAAGGCTGAAACAAAGCATAAGAGCAGCCCCTGAGAGAGTTACATCTGTGCTTTTACAATGTTGTCGAAACTCCACCACTGACCATTTTCAAGCAGGACCACATTTTTGAGAACCCTAACTATTTTACTCTGAGAATAGAATTTGCTTGGATTGGCCCCTTCCTTATTGCATTTCCTAGCTTGTACTAAATCACCAACCTCCCACTTGTGAGCTTTTACACCATGTTTTTGGTCATACCACAGTTTATATTTAACTTGGTGTTGATTGATCTTTTCTGCCATTTCCTCCTGATGAACTTCATTAGTCCTGCCTCCACTTAACCAACTAGGATTAAATTTAGAACATGGTTCCCTCCTGCGCAGTGACATAAAAGGGGAGACTCCTGTCACCTTATTGAGTGTAGTGTGGTACGCCAATAGACAATTCCGTAGTGAGTTTTCTATGTTGTGGCCATTGACGGCGGCCAACTGGATATGTTCTTTAATTATCTTGTTCGGCCGTTCCACTAGGCCATTGGCCTTTGGGCAATACAGGGCAGTGGTCTCATGTTTTATGTCCATGGTTTTCAAGAAATCTTGCATTTCCTCAGAGGTGAATTGCACCCTATTGTCTGTCACTAAAATTGAGGGTATCCCTTCCTCATAGAACACCTCTTTGAGGAATTAAATCACAGATTTGGTGGTGATGTTATGCAAACATTTCTGCTTAATCCAATGTGACATAAAATCAATGAGGACCAACATGAATCTCTTTTAGGCTCCAACGTTGTGCATTGGCCCAATGATATCCATGGCTAACTTGTTCCATGGCTTGGCAGGCACTTTGACCGGGGATAGGGGTGCTTTTCGGAGGGATTTAGACTTATCACTTCTGGCACACGTGACACAATCCTTTACGATTAGTTCTGTCATTGCGACCATCCTGGGGAACCAGAAATGTATTCTCACTCTCCCTTTTGTTGCACTCCGCCCCAAGTGACCTTCATGTGCCAGGTCAATGATCCTTTTCCTGAGGCCGTTGGGGGGTACTGCCCTGTTGTTACGATAAACCTTGTCGCCTATCACGCTAAGTTCATTCCTGACTTCCCAGAAATCAACAATACCTGCTTCAAGTTCGTTTTTCTTATAGGGCCACCCTTGTTTCATGTAGTCTTTTAGTGTACTCATTTCTTTGTCTTCTCTCATACAATTTTCCATTCCTTTTCAGTGATAGCAGGTTCAAGTGCTTCCTTCGTGGTTTCATCTTCTGATAGTGGGGATCTAGATAAAACATCTGCAATTGTGTTTTCTTTACCGGGCACATATTCTACATTGAAATTGTAGTGTTCCAGCCCTAGGATCCATCTGCTGATGCGTGGGGTGCAGTTTTCCAGACCTTTTATAGTAAAAATGAAGGTGAGCGGCTTGTGGTCCGTTCGGATAGTAAATTTCAGGCCCCACAAAAAGAACTTAAAATGTCTCACGCCCCAAAAACAGGCCAAAGCTTCTCTTTCGATTACGGAGTAGTTCCGTTCGGGGGTCGTGAGACTTCTTGACGCACACGCGATAATCTTCTCTTCCTTCCCATTTTTCTGTATCAAAGTTGCTCCCAGACCTTTGTTAGAAGCATCTGTAGTGAGTATTGTTCTCTTAGAGGTATCACAGGTTCCTAGGGCGGGAGATTTCACCAGATCGTCTCTTAAAGCATTGGTCACCCTCTCTTGTTCATCATTCCACGTGAATTCTTTGTTTTTCTTAAGGAGTTCTCTCATAGGTTCGCATTTGGCTGCGAAGTTGTCGACATACTTCGACATGTACTCCATGAGCCCCGGGAAGGATTTCAGTTCCTCTTTATTCCTTGGGTAAGGGGCATCTTTTACAGCTTTGATCAGGCTGTACTTGGGCCTGAATCCATCTTCCGAAATTGAATGACCCAAATATTCAACTTCGAGGACTCTTACTTTGCATTTTTCCCTTTTGACAGTTAGACCTGCATGCATGAGTCTTCCAAATACAAGTCTAAGGGCAAAATCATGTTCTTCCACATTTTGGCCATAGACCAATATATCATCCTGAAAAAACATGGTGTGACCTACCCCTTGAAGGATTTTTTGCATGGCTTTTTGAAAGATTGCTGCTACGGACGCTAGTCCTAATGGCATTCTTTTAAACATAAATGCTCCAAAAGGAGTAATAAATGCAGTGAGTGGTCTTGACTTGGGATAAACTTCAATCTGATGGTACGCCATGGATAAATCTATTACACTGAAGTACTTGGCTGGTCCCATGGTACTAAGCATTTCATTGATTATGGGTAATGGATGTCTTTCTACCCAAATATTTTCATTAAGACTACGTAAGTCTACACATATACAAAGTCCATCACCATTGGATTTGGCCACGATAACTATCGGAGCCAACCATTCTGAACAGTTTATGAGTTGGATTATGTCCAGGTCACACAGTTTAGGCAATTCTCTCTCTAGTTGCTCTTTCATTTTGTGTGTTACTGGACGTATTTCAATTTAATTTTGTGTTGGAAGTCGTGCAAAAACCCTAAAATCATCCTGAAATAACCTCTTGAATTCTTCACAAATATTGTCTCCTTAGCGGAATTTATCTGTGAGTAAGACTTGCTCTGCACAATTAGGGTCTAAAACAATCCCAAGCTCTTTTTGGTGTTTCCACCCTAAAAGGTTAGACCCTGATTCCACAATATACACAGTCCCATAAGCTTTCCTACCTTTGAATTGAAATTGCATATTTTTCATACCCATGAGAGGTATGGGTTCCTTGCTGTACCCTGTAGGAGAAATATCTGGCATTCTCAACTCGCTGACACTATTGTTTCCCACAGTGACAAAATCATTCTTGTTCAATAGGGTGAAAGGTGAACACGAATCAGCGTACATTGTTATACATTTGTTATCAATGAACACATCACACTTGGGATAGATTGAGTTCACAGTGTTACTGATATCTTTTAGCTGTAAAACATATTTCTCACCTCTTGACTCTATACATTTTACCTCCTTATTGTTAACCCTTTCCATATCCTTCTCCTGTTCTCTAGGGTGAGGTTCACCTTCCCTGCATAATCTAGCGAAATGCCCCCTCCTATTGCATTTTTTACATGTAACATATTTAGCAGGGCATTTGAAAAAAAATTGCTAAATGATTATTGCTACCACACCTGTAGCACTTGGGACTCTTCTCTCTGTAAACTACTTTGCTGCTGGAGGCCTCCTTTTGTTTTACCTTATATACCTCACTTTTGTCTTCATCATCTTTAATACTAGCTACAACTTCTGTGTTAGGATTCATTTCTTTAATGCACTTTGCGGTGTGTTCAACAGACCGAGCAATCTTGATTGCCTCTCTTGATCCTGAGTTTTTTGCTAATAACTTTTCTTGGATGCAGGGTTTATTGGTACAACAAACAAGCTGGTCCCTTATAAGAGAATCTGTGAGGTTGCCAAACTGACATAGTTGTGTTAGTCCCCATAACGAGGCAATATAATTCTGCACTGACTCTTGTTTTCCCTGAACCCTCTTAAAAAACTTGGTGTGTTCTAATACCACATTTATCTTGTCTCCAAAATGTTGTTCTAATTTACTCATGGTTTGAGCAAAAACATCTACTTCTCCCCCCAAATCCTCCTCTTGTTCAGGCACAGGTAAGGATTCATAAATGTTATGCCCATGTACCCCTAAATTGTGGAGCAGAATGTGTTGTTTCCTCACTGAGCTGAATCTTTCTCCCCCTATGGCTATGAGGTAAGATTCGACAAGCTTCACCCATTCTTTCTAACTGATCTCTGGTTCCCCTAAGTCATTTAAAAAGGGGGGGTTGGCTCATGCTTGCTGCAGCCATACTTACAACCTAGATGGGGTAAAATGACCAGGGGCTATGCTGAGGAGAGAGGGTTGCACAGACCAGTTACCCTCTAATAGGGTAGAGGACCTTCTAATCCAAGAAATGATAGGTCTACTAGGGGTCTCTAGAGGGTGGATGTGCTACAAATAGAAGGGTAAGTGCATTAGAGGCTAATAAATACACCCCTGTACTTTATGTGAAAACAACCAATGTCAATAATGACCCAGAAATATACGATTGAAGAGACACAGTTCTCCGACACTGTTCATTTGCTGAAAAATAGTTCCTGCCACAAAAATAGTCTGTCCGTTGTATGTGCCCTACTAGTTCAGAGGTGGTAGTTCCTTATCAAAGAGGAGAAGAACGCAATGATGGCCGTCAGGAAACAGCATTTGCTAAGGAAGAAGTCTATGAAGACACGCCGGCCCGCAAGGGTCACTTACCGGCCTTCAAGGAAAGAAGTCCGGCAGAAGGTTGAGAAATCTCCTGCCGAGAACTTACTTCATTAGCTGCTCCCTGTTTAGAACAACGATGAAAGCAGATCAGGCAGAAAACGTTTTGAGGCGTTCCGATGGTAGGATTTATAGGTTCTTTTAAACTGTGGCAAGCGGCATCCACAACACCAGAAACGCCCGTCGTTGAAGAAGGGTTGTTCGCTCTCGGTCCCACTGGAAACTGAGGACTGCTGCTTACAACAGTCACCTACCAGCCCTTGAGGATTGGTGTGCCAGCATGTAGCTGAGGAAATTTTGGTTCGCTGGGTAAAAGCATCAACGGCCCCCCTGCTGGTGGAGCATCAGAAAGGGACTCTCCTGACAGGATATCCGCACCGGCACAGGATCCTCTGAGGTGGAGCGGTGAGGAGAACAGAAGACACGAGATCCAGGACAGGAGAGCCAGGACCCTCGGCACACGACCTCCACACAGGCAAACGGACCCCACAAGCCTTACAGATTCCTTACCACGATCTCCAGCAAATTGTCGGATCGGACACCAAAGAACGGTTGCCTTTTGCGAAGCGGCCCCGGGAAGAGTTATGCCTAGCAGCTGACAGGGAAGTCACAGTCAAGGGGATACTTCCTAGTATTCTTTGTGGTCTCGGCAGCCAACTTGTAAAATAAAGGCACAACTGCAATGCTTCACGCTCACGAGGGTGTCACGGGCAAAATGTGACAAAATGCAGCTAAAACTGTTCTCTCAGCAAACCACATGCTGTCCCCTTAAGAAATACACATACTCTGGTGACGGATACCACAGGTGTCGCTTTCTTCAAACGTTCCATAAATGGTTAACCTCAAAATCCGGATACTGGAAGGACACTCAGGGTCAAACAGTCCTTTAGAATGGAGACAACACAACTTCTTCTATATTTAACCTCCAAGATGGATCTTGGATTTATGTGGAGAGAGTACACAAAGGGGAAATGGCCACAGCTGCCCCCTGCACAGATTCGTGGCCAGTGTTGGAAGTAGAAAGGAAGACAGGAAACCAGGTAAGTGGATAAGTACTCTTTTAATGGCAATCCACTCTCCTCACTGAGGAGTGCACCAACATTCCATAGTCAACTCCAGGTCGAGGGAAACTAACCTAGGCAGGGAGCGGGGGTAGGTGGACTGTACCAAGGATAAGGTATAATTCTAACAGTACCCTTACTGATATAGGGGTCATTTTGAGAGACATCTCATGGGAAATAAAGTATAAAAAAATATTTTTGGGGACTTGTGAGGATCGGTCGATCCATTGCAATTGCGTCCCTCCTTATGAATCTGCAATGGATCTGGAGATCCAGACTCCAATTAAAAAACAATACACCCACTTGCAGACACCCTCACTCACACATTCATACAGCCACTCATGCACCTACTCAGAGACCCAAAATACCACTAACATACCCATTAAGCCAGGGCTTTAGACACAGGGGCATTTGAGGGCTGGGTCAGCCCAGCCCATGTTAATCATTCCCCCCAAATAAGAGAGAGAGTTGGCAAAATATTTATGAAAAACTCAGTTTAAATTCAGTTTATCCAAAGAAATTCCATTCACATTTGAACTCATACAGTCTGATCAGAAAGAAACATGCTGAAGTTCAGAAGGTGTATGACCAATAAAACTGTATTTGTTATCTTGTTTCTTTTGCTGCACATTCAGGCTACGTGTTCTGTACAATTGCTTCTTACTAGCAGAGGTGCTGTTTACTTTTCTTTCTCTGAGTTCAAGGTGATAGCTCCCGCCACCCAGCTGACCCGCTCTCCCAACCCCCTTCTTATGACGCCCCCAGAGCGACCGCGCAGCAGACGCGCGCAGCGGTAGCGCCGACTCAGCGCCAAAGGTGCGCCAAAGGTAAGCCCATCTGCGCCCGTCCGAGCCTGGACCGCGCCCAGCGCCAGGACCCCTGGCCCCCGCAGACCCCAGCCCACCTGCTGGACGTACGACGCCGCCACCCTCAACGCACTCAACGCCGGACGTATCCCAGGATGCTACAGAGCCACCCCGACGCACCCACTGACCCTTCTGCTGCAACTCCTGCAAGTTCACCTGCATCCGGACCTTCACTACTCCAGCACCAACCAAGACCAAGACGAGCAACAGCAGCAGCCACCTGAAATGCATCCTGCTCAACACCCGCTCCGTCCACAGACACGGCGTCGAGCTCTGGAACCTGTTCGACACAACTTCACAAGACGTCGCCTTCCTCACGGAAACCTGGATGAACGCCTCTTCAGCGCCCGACATCGCCATCGCCATCCCAGACGGCTACAAGATCATCCAAAGGGACCGCATCAACCAGACCGGAGGAGGCATCGCCATCATCCACAGGAACACCATCCGCATCACGACCAACACCGACGACACCCTCGCACCTGCCATGCACCTGCACTTCCAGGTCCACATCAACCCCAAGACCACCCTCAGAGGCACCCTCATCTACGGACCCCCGGGACCACGCACACAATTCAGCTAAGACATCGCCGACTTCATCAGCCCGCACGCCCTCCTCTCCACTGACTACATCCTCCTCGGGGACCTCAACTTCTACCTGGAGAACAACAACGACCGAAACACCACCACCCTGCTGGACAACCTCGCAAACCTGGGACTCAAGCAACTGGTGACCACCCCCACCCACTACGCTGGACACACACTCGACCCAGTCTTCTCATCCAGCAAGGACATCGCCTTCAGCCACGCCACCGGACTCCACTGGATGGACCACAGCTGTCTCCACTTCAGCTTCGCAAGGACCAAGACCCACCACCACCAGCAACAGGCTGCATGCAGGAACTGGAACAACATCACAGCCGACCAGCTCGCATCCTCCCTAAAAACGAACCCTCCCACCAGCACAACGAACCCTAGCCAGGCGGCCACCAACCTCACGTAGTGGATCAACGACTGCGCAGAGGAGCTCGCCCCCCTGAGGACCCCGCCCAGCAGACCTGGCAGCAAGAAAGCCCCATGGTTCACAAACAAACTCAAAAGCTCCAAGAAGAACTGCCGAGCCCTCGAGAGAACCTGGCGCAGAGACCCAACACCGGACAACATGACTGCCCTCAAGCTCGCCACCCGGAAACACCACCAACTCATCTGCGCCACCAAGAAAACTGCATTCAAGGAACGACTGGACAACAACGCACACAACAGCAAAGAACTCTTCAACATCGTCAAAGAGCTCTCCAACCCCAACGCCGGAAACAACAACATCACCCCTTCGCAAGACCTGTGCAACTCCCTCGCCTCCTACTTCCACAACAAGATCGCGGACATACACAACAGCTTCGGCACTCTACCGACGAGCACCACGACCGAACCACCACCCCCCACCACCACCCTCCGTGCCTGGACTCTGATCAGCACCGAAGACACCGTCCACACGATGAACTCCATCCACTCCGGATCTCCAACCGACCCCTGCCCTCACCACATCTTCAACAAGGCCGACGCTATCATCGCACCCCACCTGCGGGACATCATCAACACCTCCTTCGACACCGCTACCTTCCCGGAGAGCTGGACGCACGCCGAACTCAGCGCTCTACTCAAGAAGCCATCGGCTGACCCCACCGACCTCAAGAACTACCGCCCCATCTCGCTGCTCCCGTTTCCTGCGAAAGTCATCGAAAAGACCGTCAACAAGCAGCTGGCCGCCTTCCTCGAGACGAACGGCTCCCTCGACCCCTCGCAGTCTGGCTTCCGGGCCAACCACAGCACCGAGACCCCCCAGATCGCAGTCACCGATGACATCCGAGCGCTGCTCGAAAACGGAGAAACAGCGGCCCTCATCCTCCTCGACCTCTCCGCGGCCTTCGACACTGTCTGCCATCGTACCCTAGTACAACGCCTCAGCAACGTCGGAGTCCAGGAGAAGGCACTGGAGCGGATCATCTCCTTCCTCGCCGGTAGGACACAGAGAGTCCGCCTCCCCCGTTCAGATCTGAAGCCACCGAAGTCATCTGCGGCGTCCCTCAAGGCTCCTCGCTCAGTCCAACCCTCTTCAACATCTACATGAGCCCCCTCGCAGACATCACACGCCAGCACAACCTCAACATCATCTCCTACGCCGACGACACCCAGCTGATCCTCTCCCTTACCAACGACCCCGCCACCGCCAGAGCCAGCCTTCACGAAGGGATGAAAGAGGTAGCCGAATGGATGAAGAACACCCGCCTGAAACTGAACTCGGACAAGACGGAAGTCCTCATCCTGGGATCCTCACCCTCCACCTGGGACGACTCCTGGTGGCCCCCCGCCCTAGGCAGCGCACCCAAACCAACAGACCACGCACGCAACCTGGGCTTCATCCTGGACTCCTCCCTCTCCATGACCAGACAAGTCAACGCCGTCTCCTCGTCGTGCTTCAATATCCAGCGCATGCTACGTAAGATCTTCCGGTGGATCCCCACCGAGACCAGGAAGACGGTCACCCAGGCCCTGGTCACCAGCCGTCTGGACTACGGCAACACCCTCTACGCCGGAACGACCGCCAAACTCCATAAGAAACTCCAGCGGATCCAGAACGCCTCAGCATGACTCATCCTGGACATCCCCCGTCGCAGCCACATCTCTGGACACCTTAGAGATCTGCATTGGCTCCCGGTCAACAAGAGAATCACCTTCCGTCTCCTCACCCACGCACACAAAGCCCTACACAGCCAAGGACCAGGATACCTCAACAGCCGCCTCAACTTCTATGCGCCCAAACGCCAGCTTTGCTCTACCAGCCACGCCCTCGCCGCCGTCCCCCGCATCCGCAGAGCCACCAAAGGGGGACGGTCCTTTTCCTACCTCGCCGCCAAGACATGGAACTCCCTCCCGACCCATCCTCCGCCTGACCCAGGACCACCTCGCCTTCAGGAAGCAACTCAAGACCTGGCTGTTCAAGCAGTAGCGGATCCCCCCCCCCCCAGCGCCTTGAGACCCTCTGGGTAAGTGGTGCGCTATATAAATATGATGATTGATTGATTGACTTGCAACTATTCTCTGACCCTGCTCTGACCCTCGAAGCACGGTCAGAGAATAGTTAAAGGTATGGCACAATGCTCCTGTCACAAAAATTAAACTGCAACAGGAAGCACTTACAGACAAGGAAGCAGGTGCCGGACTTTCAAATTTCAAACTTTCAAAGCTCAAATTCAGTAACACATTAACTAGCCCCAAATTAATTTGTCTCGGTTGCGGCTGGCTGGGCAGGTGTGCTTTCTCCTCATAATCTACAGTGGTGAACCAGAGGGTGCTGTGATGAACCAGTAGGTGCAGTGATGAACCAGAAGGTGGCAGTGATGAACCAGAGGGTGACAGTGATGAACCAGAGGGTGGCAGTGATGAACCAGAGGGTGGCAGTGGTGAACCAGAGGGTGCTGTGATGAACCAGAGGGTGGCAGTGATGAACCAGAGGGTGGCAGTGGTGAACCAGAGGGTGCTGTGATGAACCAGAGGGTGGCAGTGATGAACCAGAGGGTGGCAGTGGTGAAGCAGTGGTGAACCAGAGGGTGCTGTGAGGAACCAGAGGGTGGCAGTGATGAACCAAAGGGTGACAGTGTTGAACCAGAGGGTGGAAATGATGAACCAGAGGGTGGCAGTGGTGAACCAGAGGGTGCTGTGATGAACCAGAGGGTGGCAGTGATGAACCAGAGGTTGACAGTGGTAAACCAAAGGGTGGCAGTGATGAACCAGAGGGTGGCAGTGGTGAACCAGAGGGTGGCAGTGATGAACCAGAGGGTAGCAGTGATGACCCAGAGGGTGGCGCTGCTAATCTGCTTGGGAGCCCTGTGGGTGTGAGCCCTAGCGCTGCGGAGCTGTCATGGGGTTGTGAACCCCCACACTAATGAACTGCCCCAGGGCCCAGTGGGTGTGACCCCCCGTGCTGCTGAACTGCCCCGGAGCCCTCTCAATGTGATGTGCTCAATTGCCTGGGAGCCCTCTGGATGTGAGCACACATTTTGCTAAGTGCCCCCCTGCCCCCAGTACATATATACTCATACCCCCCAGCACCATTATGCTCTTGCACCATGAAGTCTGGTGCCTGGATGCTCCTGATCCATCCATCTGGTGCAGTCAAAATGCAAAGTCATAACTTGCTACACAGCACCAATAAACACGTGTCCCCCCTGGCACTGGTATGCGCATGTACCAGGCGTGCAGCACCTGCATTCCACTGTACCCTACTGCCCCGCGCCAGCATATGCCTGTACGGGGCACTTTAGTATGAGATGGGACATTGTCCAGCAGCAGCAGCTGCATGCGCCTGAACTAACTGAGCAGGATCAGAATGGCTTCGTACCAACTCGCGCAGCAGAGCTATCTTGGACATCTGAAGGATTCTGGGGTCCTGTACCTAACGTATTTTTGCATCCATGAGTTTCCCGAGCGCCATCCCCTGTGAAGCTCCTGTGACCAGGAGGCTGCTTTTTCCTCATCTGCTGCTCTGCTCGGTCTCTGACCTTTTATAAACAAGATGCATGTGAACTCGCAAAGAAGCCCCGCCCGTTTGGCCCCGTCCACCACACACTAGCGGTATGAAACGTCTTTCCGCCCGTCCCCACTATAATGGCTAGCTCACTCAAGGGATTTTGGGGACTTTTGGCGCGCTGGCAAAGTTACAGGCACACGTGGTCACATATTTGTGCATTTCGCATACTTACCCAGTACCCCTGAAGGACCGGATATTCCCACCACTGGCTTATGTAGGTATCGACATGACCGCATCCCCTGCCATCTTGACCAGCAATGAACTAGTATAGTAGACTCAGTTGAGTAGTTTATGCTGAATGAGTTTGAAGTGAGAATTGATTGCCACCTCGCGAGTGGAGGCGAGGTCCTCCCACCATTCGTCATCGTCTATGTCCCCTATGATGGCTGCCCATTTGGAGCGAGTTCTCTCCTGGGTATCTGGTGGTGTTGTTAAGGATTTTACGGTAGGTTAATGAGATAGCCTTCTCCTGGAGCTAGTCATCCAAGAGCCTGCCTCCAGGGGTGCGGGAACTGGTAGGTTTGTCTCTTTAGGGATCGATCTACGAAGAGTGTTGCAGGCCTGGAGATAAGGGAAGGTCTTCCATGTCAGCAGCTTGTAGTCTCTCTGCAAGTCAGTGAATGGAGGCACCCCACCCGGAATCCACATATCTTTGACCTTTGAGAGGCCAATCAAGTCCCACTTATCGAACCCTGGTTGCTTGAACAACATCCCCAGTCGACAAGAGTCAAGCAGCTGGGTAACCTGTGTGATCATATCTTTCCATTTAAGCACGTCTGTTGTTTATTCCATTGAGCACCCGTGGTGGAAATTGGGGTGAATCTGGGTGTGTGTTTCTCCCCACCATAAAGTGCCCTGAGATAGTTACCAGGAAGCATATTATGCCTGTCCATCCTAAAGGCTAGGTCTGCAATGGGTCAATGTGACCACTAGTTGGAAGGCCCAAAAATAGGATTCAATGATGGGCAAGGCAATGCTGCCAAAATACCAGCTTTTTGTAAGTTTGATAAGGGCAATACGGAGAACACCGCAACCCCAAAGCATGGAGCGTACTTGAATATCCCTTTATTAAGCGTTGGAAGGCCAGCCCGTTCTGGTGATTAAGACTGCATCGTCCGCGTGAAACAGTACTATTGCTCTAAGCTTACTGAAGACAGGAATGTCAAGAGTAAATCACCTCATGGCTGCCTAAACAGTATTTTTTCGATAGATTTAAATTTAAAAAAAGGGGCAATGACACACCCTTGTCTTAAGCCTAGTGATCTTGAATGGACGTGTGCATGCCCCTTTTTTCCACAAGGCACACAGGCTGTCATGCTGGAATACAATTGATGGATCAAATGTATTATAGCAGTCTCAATCCCCATATTCTCCATTAAGTTCCAGAGTTTACAGTGGCCCACAGAATCAAATGCAGTTGTAAAGTCCAATAATGCCATGACAGTCTGGCCTCCCTTTGCCCTGAAATATATATCCATGGTTAGACTTAAGTGGAGGCATTCATTTATTGTGCCTCTACCATTCTGAAAGCCATACTGCACATGGATCATACTATTCTTCTCCTTGGCCTAATTTTCTATCCTATGTAATAGCAAGCAGACCATGCGCTTTGCAGAAGTTTCCAGCAAAGAAATGGGTCTATAGTTCTGAGGGTTCACTGTGTCGCCCTTTTTGACAATCGGTACAATTATGCTGGACTTCCATGATGCTAAGGGGCCATTTCTTGATATTGCATTGATATCCCTTTGAAAACATTAGTAAGCAGGGGGGGCCACAGATCCCGGTGTATTGAGAGGAGATCAATGGGAAACACATTGGGTCAGGGCCCTTTCCCTCTAATACATTTCCCTAGCCCAGTCTTTATTTTGTCAATCATGAATATTCAGTGCTCTTGCAAGGGTTGTACTTTGTGGGTGTATTCAGTTGGTAAGGTGTCAGAAGAGCCAGAAACCCACTCAAATTGGGCCACACATGCATGTTTGCTAACGGGAGTAACCAGCTTGGGACCAGAGGGATATTTTAAACAATTGGCATTGATTACCTTCCACTACTGTTTTTGGTAATTGCTGCATGTTCTAGGTTTTCCCATGCCTCCTACCTCAGGACTCTTTCCCTTGCCTTTCTAGCTCCTAAATAGATTTTACATAGAAACTTTAACAGGGCACTATTTCTAGGTCATGTTTTAAGTGCTATATGCAATGCTTTAAAGGATTGTGTGCAAATATAGTGAAACCATACTTGCACATATTTGCTTCAGTTTTCAGTTTAGAGCAAGACAGAGGCTTTTTTTCCTGATCATGAAATTTAAAAAAATATGGGAAAGTGAGTCGGGAGAATCATAAAATTCCAAGCAATTTTAGCAAATGTTCTTGCTATTAGGTATGATTTTATGGACTAATTTGGTTTCATCAATTTAGCTCCATTTAAATAGGTCGCCAATTTTCATTGCCAGAGTTGTTTTTTGAAGTTTTAATATAGGCATGCTAATACGCATAGGCATTGCTAGCAAGGTAACAAGAATTGTGTGGTCATTAAAACAAACACATTTAATATCAATTTGCTCAATCATTCCCCGAAAAGTCTTCAGAACATAGTCAAGGGTAGATTCATACTCATTTGGGGAGAAAGTATTAAAAAGATCACCTGTCCTTGGGTTTGCCTTGTTGATAACTATCAAATGCCTAGCAATTGGCAGACTGTTTAGACTGTTACCCTATTACCTTATTCATGATGATTAAAGGGACGGATGGGATTCTCCAATGTATCCTCTAAGCGACAAAACTTTTAGGTTGTACTTGCATGGCTGGACATTAAAATCACCTACTCACAGGGTGTTTATACCTTTTTAGCGGGTAACACTGTTATTATTGTTTATCTCTGCATCTAAATGGGCCACCACTGTCTGCATGTTGCACCCACAGTTATTATTGAAAACATGTGTTAAAAGACAATCCCACTCACTATCCCCCTTAACCAGAAGAAGATGGAAGTACGGACTCAGGCGTTCACATTTTTTGAGCCTCAATCACAAACTGTTCAAGATTAAAGTAAAAAAAAAAACTCCATCCTTGCTCTTCTGGAGGTAAATGGGAGTGTCTAAATCTGAAATTAGTGAAACACATCAATAAATGGGGGATCAGTTGCCCAAGTCTCTTGTAGGCATAAAAGCTCCAAATGTTGCCGGTAAGCTAACAATTAAGGGTTATCCAACTTTGACCCGATGACCACTACATTCCATGAGGCTAATTTAAACTTGCTTCTTGTCTGACATTCGAGGACTTTAATTTCACCCTGGTTATTGTCTCAGATTTCCTCCTTCAGGAGATGGACTGAGGACGCAACTTGCAGTCAATCACACGCCTAAAGGTCTTTTACGCATGTTAAAGACTCAAATCTATTTACTACTGCTTTCAGCTCACTTGGATCCCTACATCCTGGAATTACATTACAAGCCGGCCCTACACTTGAAACGTCACTAGTTGTTTTAGAGGGAGGAAGGTTATATCTGTAAAAGTTCTCCAGAGGTAGTGCAGATATCAGTCTCCTGGTTAAAACTGCATCATGCAGTCGGTCTAAATGAGACCTTATTACCCGTTTGTCATTAAAATGTACTACTACAAAATACCCCTGGAATACTTTAGTTGAGGCACCCACCCATCCCACTCTCTTGGCCATAATGATGTGCCTAGCCAAATCCTCACTTCTTCTGGTATTTGGAAGATGGGTGGTTATCCAATGGGGAGATTTGTCCTTGAGTTGTGCTGTTGATTCCCTGTGCCCCTTACTAAGACCTGGAATGTTTGACAAAACCAAAATTAACAAAGAAGCTGCGGGAGAGAATTCTAATGTCTGATAGGATTAAATATTTTGGGCAACGTGACATAAAATATGTCCACATTCAAAGCCTGTCTTTTGTCTCCCACTGGAGTCATTTGAACCATCAGAAGGATTTGTTCTACTTAACATCATCTACTGTCCCCCATCGATTTTGCCTGGTGGATGTGAGGTGAAGGAAGTTGTGAAGCCATAAGTTGCTGGTTCGGAGGCCATGTAGTTTAAAGCTGGTAGCCCTCCTGTATGACCACCTTGTGCTTGAGGAGCTTCACCTTGGCTGGAAATTAGTGGAAAGGCAACACTAGTTAGGCTGTTTTTATCAAGGGAGGCTCATCCTTCCTCTATTTTTATTAATCTATGCACCAGTGGGTCAAGTAGAAGATTAATAATATTTTCTAGTACCTGCCATTCAGTCTCATCATTTAACAGGCAGAGTTGCTGCTCAGGTGGGAGTTGAGTCTTACTCCTCTCATCAGCTGTAGGCAAGACACTTCTTGTTGCTCTAGTGGTTCTCGTGTTTTTTTCATTTTTGAACCCCTACCACCCCTTTTCATCTTGGCTACAGGCTGAAAGACAGAGTCAGTTGGGGAAGGGGTTTCAGATTCCAGTAGAGTCACAGGCAAGCTATTTACTAGAAAATAAGAAGGTTTGTCTCGACTTTCCCAAGCGCTAAGTGGGGACTTTGGGTAAAGATTGACTTGATTCAATATTCTGCCTATTCTCCTCCAAGGAGAGCTGGTACTCCACAAGATCTATCCCCTGGGATAACACATTTGTGGCCCTCAACAGAAAGGGGTCTTGAGTATTGACTATTGCCCCACCCATGTTGTTTTTGTGTTTTTCCTGTTACCCATTTCCCTCCAGGGGCTAATTTTTAAATCTGATGGGTGATTATTTTTCTCCTGAGCTGCGTGTCAGAGGAGGGCCTAGCCCATCCTGTTCCAGGCTCTTGCAGTCATGGACGTGCCCACCCTTGGCACAGGCCAGGTCCGGTCACATCCCCCTATACATCCCATGCTGAGGGCCGCCATTACGCTTTTGGAAATGGCGAGAAACAATCCTTCTTCTGTTCTAGTAAATAGCTTGCCTGTGACTGTCTTTCTGGGTTCTGTTGCTGGAATGTGTGGTGGCATAGCTGTTTTTGAAATAACCATGTATTCAACTCTTTTCAAAATGTGTGTATGCTAATTGGTGCTTTGAATTCTGTCTGGTATTAAGTTCCAGAACTTGGGTGTTTGTAAGGAGAAAGCAGAGACTCCTACAGTTTTCTTATGATAAAGTGGATGATGATAAGTGGTGAATTTAGGCTGTGAGTATACTGGTTCTTTTCCTTGGAGGCTCTGTGGATAATATTGCCCTACTTTCTATAGGTAGCCAGTGGAGTGATAGTAAGACTGGAGTATTTTCTTCTCTTGGGTGAAGGTGGAGAAAAAGTCATGCAGTAGCATTTTTGATTAATTGTTTTATGTGCACTAAGGTATAGGCTATTGGTGTTGGCATAGTCAGGCTTGGAGATTACCAATGAGAGGATGATTTGCAGTTTCTATTGGTATCCAAGGTATGGGAGGATGCAACTTAGACTTTTCATTTCTGACTCCTCCTGACCTTATTGGAGGATCTCACGTTCCTTCTGACATATGGTGGTAAGCTGTTATTTTGCTATTGTCCGCAGATCATAATATCTGTCTTTGCTGTATTTAGCTTTAAATGATTATTTGTCATCCAAGTGTTTATGACCCAAAAGTAGCCATCAAGATTTAAATCACAGAGGTCTTCCAGACCATCCATTTTTTAATTGCTTTGGGGCCATCTGCATACTCGTAACAGATGTGTAAATGATTTAATTAAGTTTGGAGGTTTTATAGATGTTAATTAATATAGCTGATATGATGGACCAATGAGGCATGCCACAGTACTCTCTATGAAGAGTTGATGTGAAAGCTGGTACCAACACTAGTTCCCAGTCTAACCTGAGAGGTCAAAAATGCAATGAGCATTGGCTAACCTAACATCCCACCTTTCACATATGATGTGTCAAACATTGCTCTGTGAAAAGATTGCACAACTGTACTGGACATTGAGACATGGTGTTCTTAAGCCAGCAGTGACATTCCTAAACCTGATAGCTATTCAGAAGCTATGTTGAATCAAGAAGAAACTCTAGATTCCAAAATGGCCTTGATTGGTCTATTGTGCAATGGCAGGGTCAGCATAAGTCAGGAACTACTTACATATGACTAACATTGTTCTAGCATATAGTGGCCTGAAGTGAAATATAGACTAGTGAAATAACATATTTTCTCTAGAGACCTTTAGTTTGTTAGCAGGAGCCAGATACTTTGTTACGTTAATGTGCCTGCTACAGAAGACTGCAAATACCCAAATTAGCAGGATTGTGAATCTAACATGATAGCCTGCCACGTCACAAAGGGCTGCTAAAAGAGAATATTTATCTTTCTCAAATATTCTAATATGTAGATAATCTTGCCAGCGTCAAAATAATGAGTATTCATCTTTTTTAACCATGTATTCTAGAAAACATATTCAGGGTATCTGAGGCAGAAAGCATTTGTTTTATCATTGATCTCTCTGGGACTCTCCGCAGAACATCAACTAAACTTTTCAGATTTGTATGTATGCGATTCAAGACCGTCATAGTATGAATCTGTTTTTGAAATAAATTGTCTCCTTTGATACAGATTTTTATGTATGAAATTCAAGAACTGCATAGTATGAATCTACTTTTGAAATACATTTTCTCCTTTGAAATTCTTCTTTATCTAATTTACGGTCATAGTGAATAAATTGCTGTAATGAGGTCCTATGTAGTTAATACACTAATGCATAATAGTTGGTGAACATGTGTGGTAGCATATCTATTAGGAGAAGTGTGGGAATGGTGGGTGGTTGGAATGGTATGGATTTTCACAGATTCTGGAATTTACTCCACAGAAATATAGAGAAAATCTGTGCATTAGCCACCATTCGGTGTTTGCAGTGCAATAAGATATACTGCGATCCACATAGGCTTCACCACCCCTGACTACTCTAGCTGCCTTCTCTTTAGAAATGTCTGGGCACAGCAGATTTCCTTGGGTGCACCACAGCTACCCACATTGCCAGAATGGGTCAATTTGCAAGACAAAGTCTTGATGTTTCCATGTGTCTTGAAGGTATTTATAGAGGCCTTTCTTATATTGGCAAGAGCCCAGGCCCAGAAGTGGGGTACTGTTGTTATCAGGTGAAGGATAGGGATGTTTTGTTGTAGGACATGTGGGCATCCCTTCAGATTACATTAGTGTGGTCTGCTTTCACTTTTGTTTGCTGTGTAATATCAGAGCGCACATCCTGCTGCAGAATACAGCAAACCAAAAAATCTAACTGTACACACAGTATGCATTTTTCTCTTGTCCCAACATTAATTTTAAAATGAAGAAAATGTTTGTGGTGTTTTAAACAGTAACAATGTTTTTTCCAGTACTGTGGATAACCTGTTGAACTCGACCACACTGTGAAGGTAATGTGGTGGACATCAACGGGCCATCATTTACCATGAAGCAGTTAAAATTCACAAGATCTTTTCAGAAAAGTGCATGACAGTCAAAGCAATATTAGCCGCGGAGGATACCACCTTGAGGGTTCTAAGCCTAGAGTCTACTGGATGTCAAAGATAGGAGTATGCCCACAATTCCAGATGTCAAGGGTTCTGTAGCTTCCAAATGCGAGATACCATGTAAGCAGCATAAAAGAACAGGATTTTTAGATAAAACCAATGAAACCACCACTCAGATCTTTGGAGGCGGTGCTGCTGCCTGTCTTTCTACTATTCCTCTAACACAATCATCTATCCTTTATCATATCTATCTATGTTGATGTTTAACAAAAGTCTCCTGTTGTACAATACTTTTGCACAGCCTGCATGTAACCAATGTCAGAGTCTGCTACAAGTCCATGCTGTTTGGAATGGTGCTTTGATCACATGTAATGAATGATCTTTCTGTAGCACAAGCTTATAGCATAAGTGAAATTAAGTGTGGGACCTCCCTAACTTTCCCAGTAAACTGACATCTAAATTGTATTTCGTTTGCACCATTGTTGAAGTAATAAAGTGTTTGAAACATAAATATTGTCCCCAAATGTTCATACTGTATATGTTCCAAGCTGTCTTTGTAGTTTTTTTAAATTAGTGATCAGTTAAATTAAAACCAAACTTGCACAGATGGATGGAACTAGAGAACTCCTTGAAGCAGATACATTTTCCTAACTTTACTTGAGTAAGGTTTATCCTTTCAGACATTCCAGGTGTCATGATTTCCTGATGCAGAATTTCCCAGGTAGGACATCCATCCAGTAAATAATATTGAGTGTGGAGGCTGGACATCTACCACCTGAGGTACGAGGTGTGGGAGAGAGGGCTCTAAGATGAAGCCAGGTTATTTTATTTTTAAAGAAAAGAACCTCATAAACTTTTTATTTTACAAAGTTTGAAAAGTTTAGAAAATACACACAGTTGAGAGCCCGCCTACATTACAACTTTAGTGTCATCTAATTTAAATCCCAATTAGTTCATAGGATTTAAAGTTGGATTGGGATAGTTGATTAACATGCACTCTGAATATTGGAATCTGAATATCGATGATAAAGGAAATCAAACCCAAAGTATCAACAGGTAAGTAAACATAGATTTGTTATACCTTACTCCACATATGTGTACCTACGCAATATATTTATTTCTTCAAAGTTTAAAGATGTGGAGTTAGGAATAGTAAATCTATACTTCCCTATATGCACTTACCTTTCGAAACTCTGTCCGTAATCTTCTTTAATACGGTATTCTGGGTGTTGATATTTAGTAGTACAACCAGTCATTGGAAAATAATGCACTTATAGAACACAACTTTAATTTTTATGATCGCTAAGGGCCAAGCCCCCCTAAAAATATACCTCTGGCTATGGGCCTGCCGACAGCCACTCACATACCCACTCAGAGACCCATGCAACTGATAAAAACACCCTCTCACAGACCCATACAATCACTTACACACTCACACATACATCCATGTACACATCAACACAACCACTTTCACATGTATACAGCCACTCACACACACACACTCAGAGACCCACAAAACCAATCAGACACCTATAAATCCAGTCAAACATGTACTCACCCACCCAATCACATATGTGCGCACCCACTCCCCGAGGAGCAGAGAGCTGGCAGGGAAGACGGGGCCTTTAGGCTATCCCTATAGTCTCATTGGTGAGTGGGTACCCTGGAGGTACCCAATTTAAATGGTCACGACCCAGGGGATGGGGTCCCCGTCCTCGGGGCCCCATTCAGCCCAGGGTGAATGGCTGTGCAACCCCCTCCCCAGTTCTAAAAGGCTGGTCCCCAGGGGATAGGACCCCCTCCACTCCTTTACAAAAAAAAATAATAAGCAAACAGTCAGGTCCCGAGGGATGGGGTCCTGGGCCGAAAACTGGCCTAGGAGGGGGGTGCATGGCCCCCTCCCTTTAATAAATAAAACAATATAAAAAAGAAAGGCAATGCCCTGGTTGGTAAAAATAAAAAAGGGATAGGCCCCCTTCCAAAAAAATTAGGAATACATTAAAAAAAAAATCAAGTAACTCACCAGAGCCCCCCCTTTTCTCCAGTAGTCCACAAACCACACCTCCTGGTGCATTGCTGGTGGTTGGATACAATTCCCTTGGCTGCTGAGAGTCCTTAGGGGCCAACAAGACTTCCTGTTATTTCCAATATGCCCCATAAAGTTTGATTGCTGAGGGGTAGATGGACAACAAGGGGTGGTGATGGACAGAGTTTCTGAATTAAGCAGAATACTCTCACCCAGTCAAGAGATCAGGGCTAGATCTAACACCGTTTTTTAGCTCACTGCACCATTCCAGTTCAGAACCTGGCTATATGCAAATTAGTCTGTTCCTGTCCCAGTGCATGTTGGGAACAGGGCAAACCAAACTACCAAGCCAATTCTTACACTGGGAAGGAAACAAGCTTCCGGGGACCGGTTTCTGGCATTTTCAGCTGTCGTCGGCCCGGCTTGCTTGAATCCTGATGGTGCGATGAGCAAGGGACTCACATCTGAGTATACCCTTCCACGCTTAGGGTGGACAAAATATTTAACAACAAGGGGTGGTGATGGACAGAGTTTCTGAATTAAGCAGAATACTCTCACCCAGTCAAGAGATCAGGGCTAGATCCAACACCGTTTTTTAGCTCACTGCACCATCCCAGTCCCGGTAGCTTGTATCCTTTCTGGTGAAGAATTGGCTTGGTAGTTTGGTCTGCCCGGTTCCCATGATGCACTGGGCCAGGTACAGACTAATTTGCATATAGCCAGGTTCTGAGCTGGGATGGTGCAGTGAGCTAAATAACAGTGATGGATCAAGCCCTGATCTTTGGACTGGGTAAGAGTGGTCTGCTTAATTTAGACACTCTGTTCATCACCACCCCCTTTTCTGAATCGTTTTTGGCCACTATAGGTGTGGCAGGGTATACTCAGACATGAGTCCCTTGCTCACTGCACCATCAGGATTCAAGCAAGCCGGGCCGACGACGGCTGAAATGCCAGAAACCGGTCCCCGGTAGCTTGTCTCCTTTCTGGTGAAGAATTGGCTTGGTAGTTTGGTCTGCCCTGTTCCCATGATGCACTGGGCCAGGGACGGACTAATTTGCATATAGCCAGGTTCTGAGCTGGGATGGTGCAGTGAGCTAAATAACAGTGATGGATCAAGCCCTGATCTTTGGACTGGGTAAGAGTGGTCTGCTTAATTCAGACTCTCTGTTCATCACCACCCCCTTTTCTGAATCGTTTTTTGCCACTATAGGTGTGGCAGGGTATACTCAGACATGAGTCCCTTGCTCACTGCACCATCAGGATTCAAGCAAGCCGGGCACGACGACGGCTAAAATGCCAGAAACCGGTACCCGGTAGCTTGTCTCCTTTCTGGTGAACAATTGGCTTGGTAGTTTGGTCTGCCCTGTTCCCATGATGCACTGGGCCAGGGACGGACTAATTTGCATATAGCCAGGTTCTGAGCTGGGATGGGGCAGTGAGCTAAATAACAGTGATGGATCAAGCCCTGATCTTTGGACTGGGTAAGAGTGGTCTGCTTAATTCAGACACTCTGTTCATCACCACCCACTTTTCTGAATCGTTTTTGGCCACTATAGGTGTGGCAGGGTATACTCAGACATGAGTCCCTTGCTCACTGCACCATCAGGATTCAAGCAAGCCGGGCCGACGACGGCTGAAATGCCAGAAACCGGTCCCCGGTAGCTTGTCTCCTTTCTGGTGAAGAATTGGCTTGGTAGTTTGGTCTGCCCTGTTCCCATGATGCACTGGGCCAGGGACGGACTAATTTGCATATAGCCAGGTTCTGAGCTGGGATGGTGGAGTGAGCTAAATAACAGTGATGGATCAAGCCCTGATCTTTGGACTGGCTAAGAGTGGTTTGCTTAATTCAGACACTCTGTTCATCACCACCCCCTTTTCTGAATCGAGGGGTGGATGGAGGCCTCCTTTCTCCATCACTTTGCAAACGTGTCTCCCAGCACACTCCTGGTAGGGATGAGGTCCCTTTGCCACCTGAGGGCCTCAAGACTAACCTAGACTTTATCTATCAAACAGCAGTGCGCCAAGAGGCACTTCGTAGAGTGGTAGAGAAAGGGTGTGTGGCCTCTAATAAACTCTCAGCAATCTAGCTTTGTGGGGCTTACTGGAGGTAAGGGGTTTAATCCCTCAAGTATTAGTGCACCAGAAGGCATGTTTGCAGAGAGATGGAGAAAGGGGACATTGTCTGCTACCAGGTCACAGCAATCCTGCTGTGTGGGGCTTATTGGAGGTAACAGAAGGGGTAGTTGACCCCCAAGGATGTCCTTGAAGGTCAACTATCCCTCCTGTTATCTCCAGTAAGTCCCATCCAGTATCATTGCTATGGGGTATTCGGAGGCCATGCCCCCTTTCTCCACCACTCTGCAAACATGGCTCATGGTGCACTACTGGTTGAGGGATGAAGTACACTTTACTCCTGAGGGACCTTTGTGATTAAAGAGCCCTCATGGTACCTCCTGGAAGTCCTAAAAAGAGGGAGTCCTGAGAGCAAGTGGGAGGCCCAGCCCCGTTTCTCCACCGCTCTGCAATGACTACTAAGTAAACAAAAAACATAGAAATTCATTGAAAAAATCGAAGGTTACAGGCAAATTATAGGTGGGAATTAGCATTTAAAGAATCATAAAAATTCACCCCAAAAAACAAAGGTTACATGCATGTTATAGTTAGAAAATGAAATAAAATGTAGAAATTCTCTGAAAAAAAAGTTTACAGAGACATATATGTTTCACTCGTACAAAACAAGAGAAATTCAGCAGATATACTTATTTGAGCTAACTATAACCTGTGTTCCCGCAGTGCACTGCTTATGACCTCACATATTACACCACTCATGACATGGTCAGTAATATCACTGATGCCATCTCAAATGACATTACTCATGATGTCGTCCACAGAATCTCTGATGCACTCAAATATAATCTTTCATTTACCCACTCCAGCTTCCACACTACTGTTCTCAAAACCATTGAGACACCCATGTCAGTACTTACACAGCCACTCACTGATTCATAGGTCTACACTAAGATCTACTCAGTCACCCATACAACCACTCATACACCAACTTACATACTAATATATCCATTCATACACCCATAAAGCCACTCACACACAGTCAGTCACTCCTATAGCTACTCCTGTACCTACTCATTCACTCATAGAGTCAATCAAATAGCCACCTACAAACCTATACAGTTATATACATACTCACTTACTTAGTCATGCAGATATTAACCCATACTCACTCACCTATACAGGCACAAGTACACATTCACCCATACAGCCACTCTCACAGTCACTCATATATTCCAACACTCAGCTATACTGCATGTGCAGTCACACACCCATGGACCAGTGACACATCCATTTATTCACTGATATAGCCATACACACAATCAATCACCCATACAGCCCTCATAGATGCACTCACTAACCCATACAGCCAATATCCCACTCACTCATCTATGCAGGCAGTTACACACCTACTCACCCACCCACCTATGTACTCATACACAAATACAGGAACTCAGACAACCTATGCTGCCAATCATGTACCCACGTATTAACCCATGCAGGCACTTAGAAAGGAACTGACCTACTGATACAGACTTGCAAACAACCTAGTCATTCATCCATGCATTCACTGAGACATCAAGTCATTCACTTACACACCCACTGAATCATCCGTCCAGGCACTCATGTGTCCACTGATTCACCAACGCACCTTGGCATATATATTTACCATTTAAACCTTTTTGAAAACACTCACAGTCACTGGATGATGTCATCAGGGATGTTAGTCTGTAGTGTGGGTGCTTCCTATGGAGCTTTGAGACCCAGGGAGCTGCTGAAAATGCAGCTCCTGGGGACCCAAAGCAATGTCTGTTTTCCTGCTCACCTCACATCGAGCAGGGAAATAGACGTGCTCTGCTTTCAACAAGTGAGCGCATTTCCTGTTCTTGCTTATTGCAATTGGAGTACTCTTTGCTATCGCATGTCGTGAGCCGTTCTCCCTCCATGCCATAGCATGTCCCCCCGGGACATTGCTGATGCTTGCCCTGGAGGTGGCAGTCCCCAGTGTCATCTATGGCTCCACGAGGGGGGCCGCATGGCCCTCTCCAACATTAATTAAGGCTTGTCTGAATTATAACTTGGAGGTGCCGGTCTCCAGGGCTGCATGGGGGGCTGGAGTCCCCCAAGCAGCGCAGTGCTTTACAATGTAATACACCGTACAGATGCGTCACATTGTTATTACCATACACCATGGCACATCTTTTGCACTAGCGCTGTGTCACCAAAGTGACACAACGGCTGTGTAAAAGAGGCACAAGGGGATTGTAAATCCACCCCTAAGACATACAAATTCACCCAGGCACTTTCACCAGCAGCGCAAATTGAAACATAGACTTGTAACATATTCATGTACATATGATACATTCAAGTGCTTCGGACATACAGCAGTATACTATACATAAACACATTATAGATTTATGCTGTAGCAGTTGCTTATAGTTCTGCACTTTCACATTCTCCATACACTAGTAACATATTCATTCATTGATTTATGAACTACACATTCATTCTGACAAACTTTTGCACACTAACATACAAATATAGTTCTTTCTTGGACCAGTGAAGGTAGTTCTAAAATGAACAGTTTTTTTGTTTTGTATTTTTTTTGTGTTTTCTCAATAAATTCCAAGCAGAACAAAAGAATGAAAAAAAGAACAACTAATGTTGAGGACAGCAATGATCCTGCATCCTGCGTATCATCAAGTCTATAGTCTGTTCCCTGTAACACTAAAATTTATCGCAATAAATGCATAGAACTTTAACAAAGACAGAATCAATATGTGGGTGTGGACTGCTTGCTGAAAATGCTGCTGCCGCAGTTGATGTGCTTGGTGTAGCAGCAGGTGGGTTCTCATGCAACCTCCGTCTTGCAGCTCGAGCAAAGTTCTTGGGGTGCAAATTCTTCACGTGTCGCACCATATTTGCTGTCCCAAAGGAGTATTTTTTACATGGATCACCCCTTGAAAGAGTTATTATGCAAATTTTACAAGTTACTTTTGGAGCATTAAACTTTTTTTGACCTTCTGGAAAAGTGAAAAACTTCCAAATTAGAGCTTCTTTCCTCTTCTTTGGAGGTTCTTCAGGAATGAAATCTCCCTCTGAAGAACTGCTGGAATATGACGCCATTGCTCTTATTATTGTGATCTTCCTTCTATATGAGAAGATTCGCAGATTAAATGCTTCTTCTTAGAAAGTCAAAGTCGAATAATTATAATGGGACGGAACTTTCAACAGTCGCAATAGGAAACGTTATGAACTAATCAAATCTCTATGTTTTAAGTCACATGGCTTTGCGTACGCTTATGATTCGCTTGCGCAACACTTACAATACGAGTACGCAAGATGTTCTACCGCGATTTGTGTAATTCTTTTTAAAAGTAATATGTGATTTTTACAAGTATTAAAAAAAAATCATAGTTATCCCAAATGTCTGCCCTTAGTATGTACGTTAAATACATACATGTTTTAAACCAAGTAGAAACATTGCCCCCTTTCACATACAGAACGCCGTACATGACGTCACACCGAGGTTTTAATGCGACGCATAATGTCAAAGCATATTCGTCCTGTATGCGCGGGTACACGCTGAGTATGATAAGCATTACAAACTATGGTGCAATCACCCACTCAGTAACAAATCAGAGCTCAGGGCGTGCTAAGGAGAATGATTAGAAGTGCTGACTCATTGCAGATCCGATTCTGGGCCTGCCTCTGCGCAAATGATAACACCGCCCCATCTCTCTCTGTTGTTAATTGTTGGTGCACACACTCACACCTGCACATACGCGGTGCACGCCCGCCAAAACTACACACATGCCACCACCAAGCATGCTTGCTATCATTTAGCCAGGAAACCAAAACATTAGCCAATGGGATGTCCCCCAGTGCTATCATTCTTGCAGACCGCGAAAACGCTACCAATGACGGCCCTGGGCTTGGTTTGGTCAGCCCCCGCAGTTCCCATATAATGCGGGCACTGACGTGAGCATGTTCTCTTTTGCCTGCCTCTGCTGCGATGACACACAGACTGTCGAAAACACCCCAGACTCAGCGAAACCACAGCCTTTCAGGACAGAACAAAAGACGACAAAAACAAAGGTAAGAGAAGACGTCACAACATCAGCCTCCACTGTAAATTGTATATGCATAATACTATTTTTTTATCCTACATATGGCTTTCCTTCCCCTCAATGGTTTTAAATTGTACTTACATAATTGAAATATTTCTTTAAAAGTCACGAGGTCCTATACACCTCTAATCTTAAAAATTGGCCGAGCATACATTTCTGTGTCGTATTTCTGTACTACGCCACGTGCTCAGGCCTCTATTATTATTAATTGTGCATCCAGTATAGTATTTGTTTTCTGCATCACGGGCTTCTATTAACTTATTGATCTTCCTTTGTTTGCTGGAGCTGCAACGGTCTTCACTACGGAATATTAAGAACTCATACTAAAATTCACTTTTGATACTAGTTATGCAACTCCATTTACGATGAATAATCAAAATGTCCTTTTGATTCCTTCAGCAAATATCGTTCAGAAGCAACTAGGGCCTATCGAGCAACAGTAATGGAATTCTCTGCAACTTATTGAATATACTATGACGTATAGGAGCGGAGTTCAAGTGGAGTGGTGAACTCCGGTGGCCTCACTCTTTATACAAGGTAAACACAGCAGCCTAGATCTACAAAGCCTTCACAGGAATGCATTAGAAATAAGTCGCCATAACAGGTGTCAGTAACACAGTAGGCACTTCCATATAGACACCACTTGAGCGCGACACTATAACAACTGAAATATACCAAGTACACTGCACTCGTAAAACTGTAGTGTTAGCTTTATTTGTGAAACGAGAGAGGGCCATATTATCAAGCCTGGGTGACAAAATTATTGCCACTTTATCAGCAGGAAAGTGGGGATAATGGGCTTGATAATATGCTCTATAGAATTCCAATCGAAGCTCATGTTAGATGTGAAGGACATCAGACATGACCTTCGATTGGAATTCCATCAAGCATATTATCAAACCCATAATCGCCACTTTAGCAACACTTTCCTGCCGATAAAGTGGCGATAATTTTGTCTCCAGCTTGATATTATGGCCCAGAGAGCGTACTGTACAGTAACTGTTTAAAATCTATAATTACCTCTGAGCAGTGACAACAGATAGGTTACAACAGTCTGACAAACAGATCTACAACCTTATTACGCCACTTTTGAGTCACTTTTAACATGGTTAAAGTGATACAAGGAAAAAATCTCAACTCCAGACTCTGCGACACAGTTTTAATGTTGTTTTCTCTCTCTCTCTCTTACTCTCTGTGACATCATTTCTCTTTCTCTCTTAAACTTAGACACTGCTGTCTGCTTAAGCATGTAGAAGAATTGTTGAAATCAAGTTGTCAATCCAACCGCCTGAAGTGTTTGGCCGCAAGGTTTATACAACGGTAAGAACAGAGGCCTAGATCTACAACTCCTTCATGGGAATGCATTAGAAATATTTCAGCATAACGGGTGTTAGTAACGCAGTAGGCACTTCCATATAGACACCACTTAAATGCGGCACTATAACAAATAAAATGTGCCAGGTACACTGCACTCGTAAAACTGTAGTGTAACTTTTATTTATGAAAGTAGAGACGACCATATTATCAAACCTTGGCAACAAAATTATCTCCACTTTATCGGCACCAAACTGCCGCTAAAGTGGCCATAATAGGTTTGATAATATGCTCTATAGAATTCCAATAGAAGCTCATGTTAGATGTGAAGGACATCTAATATGAGCTTCCAATTGGAATTCCATAGAGCATATTATCAAACCCATTATCGCCACTTTAGCGACACTTTCCTTCCAATAAAGTGGCGATAATTTTGTCGCCCAGGCGTGATATTATGGCGCAGAGTTTTAATGTTTTCTCCCTCTCTCACTCTCTTTCTCTCTTAAACTTAGACACTAATGTCTGCTTGGATGTGTAGAAGAATTGTTAAACTTAAGTTGTGAAGTCTACTTTCCAATGTGTTTGACCACAAGGTTTATACAGCAGTAAGCACAGAGGCCTAGATCTACAAATCCTTCATAGGAATGCATTAGAAATAATTCAACATAACAGGCGTTAGTAACGCAGTAGGCACTTCCATATAGACACCACTTGAACACGGCACTATAACAAGTAAAATGTACCATGTACACTGCACTCATAAAACTGTAGTGTTAGCTTTATTTGTGAATCGAGAGAGGGCCATATTATCAAGCCTAGGAGACAAAATTATCGCCACTTTATCGGCAGCAAACTGCCGCTAAAGTGGCTATAATGGGTTTGATCTATAATTTCCTCTGAGCAATGACAACTGATAGGTTACAACAGTCTGACAAACAGATCCACAACCTTATTACGCCAATTGTGAGTCACTTTTAACATGAGTAAAGTGACGCAAGGAAAAAATCTCAACTCCAGACTCTGCGACACAGTTTTAATGTTGTTTTCTCTCTCTTTCTCTCTCTCACTCTCTGTGGCATTATTTCTCTTTCTCTCTTAAACTTAGACACTGCTGTCTTCGACGTGTAGATGTGTAGAAGATTTGTTCAGAATAAGTTGTGACACCAACTGCCTAAATTGTTTACCCGCAAGGTTTATACAACAGTAAGCACAAAGGCCTAGATCTACAATGCCTTCACAGGAATGCATTAGAAATAAGTCGTCATAACGGGCGTCAGTAACGCACTAGGCCCTTCCATATAGACACCACTTGAACGCAGCACTATAACAGAACTGGAATGTACGAGTCACATTGCACACGTAAAACCATGGAGTTACCAAAACTTGTAGGGGCATAGTATCAAGAACAGCGATAAAACTATTGCAGTTTCAGCGGCAAGAAACTGCCGCTAAAGCGGCGATAATGAGCTTGATAATATGCCCTTGTAAATTCCCATAGTAGCCCAGGTTAACACCAGAACATGCACTGCTATGAGAATTCACAACAGCCTATTATCAAGCCCATTATCGCCACTTTAGCTGCAGTTTGCTGCCTCTGAAACGGCGATAATTTTATCGCCGTTCATGATAATATGCCCCATAAGGCTTCAGCTCATTTACTCACATCTACATAATTCTAAACTCTAATTTTCTTTTTTATTTTGCAGATTAACAATCAGACACCTTTTGGAATCCATTTCACAATTTGTTTATAACATTGTTTAAGGTATTTTTCCAGTTCTAATATAGTTATAATTGAGTTTCGTTTATATTTATTGTTTATTAAATGTGAATAAAAAAAAATACATACTTCTTTTATTTTGTGGGGGAGGGGTATGACGGCCCACAATAAAAAGAATGTTGAAATACTATAGTAAGATATTCAAGACTAGGATTGAAAATGACTTAGTTCCACTAAAATGGCGGTGGACGAAGTCCAAAATCAACATTTTGCTCCTCGGCACTACCTTTCAAATAAATATATCAAAATATGACGAATAATAGTGTACAAAAGTACAGCAGCTGATGACACGCAAACCTGGAAAAGAAAGCAACAGATTTACTAACTGATATAAAGAAAGGTTTGCTTGTTAAACTTGAAGAAAAAGAAAACGTGGGCTTCGAAACGACGCTGAGCATGCAAAGACAGTACAACTGCTACACCAATAAAAAAGGAAAGCTTTTCATACTATCATAGAAATGAAGGAGCATATTATCAATAAAAGGCGATACATTATCACCGTTTTTATCAACAGGAAACTGCAGATAAAGCGGAGATTAATGTGCTTGATAATAGGCCCGTGTAACTTCCCATAGCAGCCCAGGTTTTGGTGTTAACCTCGGCTCCTTTGGTTATTCACAAGGGCATATTATCAAGCCCATTTTTGCTGCTTTATCTGCAGTTTCCTGCCGATAAAAGCGAGGATAATGTATCGCCTTTTGTTGATAATATGGCTCATTGCTCTTTTTTTAACCAGTAAACTTAGGTGCATATTATCAAGGACAGGTGTTACAATTATCGCCGTTTTATTGGCGAGAAACTGCCGATAAAACAGAGATAATGACCATGATAATACGGCCTTGTTATTTCCCATAGAAGCCCATGTTAACACCAGAACATAGGCTTCTATGGCAATTACAAGCCCACCCTCCCAACATTGATAAAAAACCATAGGCCCTTGTAAATTCCCATAGCACCCCAAGTTCTGATATTAACCTGGGCTGCTATGGTTATTCACAAGCGGTACAAAAGGGGGTGGCGATGGACGGAGCATCTGAATCAATCAAACACTCACACCCAGTCAAAAGATCTGGGTTTAATCCATCACCGTTCTTTAGCCCACTCTGCCACCTCAGTTCTGACATGGCTATATGCAAATCAGTCTGACCCTGTGCCTCATGGGAACAGTCCAGCCCGAACTGCCAAGCCATGTCTTCCCTGGACCGGAAACATGCTTCCGAGGACCAGTTTCTGGCATTCCAGCCGTCTTCAGCCCGGCTTCCATGAATCCATTGGCAAAGTGAGCAAGGGACTCACGTCTGAGCATACCCTGCCACACTTATGGCGGCCAAAAGAGGTACAAAAGGGGGTGGCGATGGACAGAGCATCTGAATCAATTAAACACTCACACCCAGTCAAAAGATCTGGGTTTAATCCATCACCGTTCTTTAGCCCACTCTGCCACCCCAGTTCAGACATGGCTATATGCAAATCATTCTGATCCTGTGCCTCATAGGAACAGTCCAGCCCGAACTGCCAAGCCATGTCTTCCCTGGACCGGAAACAAGCTTTTGAGGAAAGTGAAAGAGTATAAAACGAAAGCGGAGAACGTGGTAAAGGAGGCAGTGTAGAGTCTTCCTGACCCCCTAGGCCTTCTCAGGGGTTCCCTGTAGGACCTCCAAAGGCCCTAAAAAAATTTTTTTCAAAAAAAATTGTGAGGTGCGCGCACGGTGTGCGCTCGTAAGAATAAAAAAAACAAAAACATTCAAATAACAAGTTTGTGTGTTTAGATGTTGGGTGGCTCTAAAAAGAGCTGTTGTGTTCATTGAGTGTTTTTTGTACCTACAAGTAAGTACCGATGCAGAGTCTAAAGTTTAAAAGGAAGACTTTGTTCCCCTCATCTGTAAAATATACACCATCTCTCCTATAGATGCCTTGCATGTTGTAACGCAAGTTGTTGTGGTATATAGAACCCATACCATAGTCTCTGAGGAAAGCAGAAACAGACTTATTCACATGTTTCCTTGCTTTCTCAATCTGTGGACAATATTGGTTGGACCAGTTCCATTTTTGCCTTTGGCATATATTTGAATATACAAAAGCAGTTTGTGGAAAAAGTGACATCAATTGCCCAAAGGTGTCCTTTAAAAGCATTTCCAGACCTAACCCAGTCAAAGTGCCCAGGTCATTTCCACCACAGTGCACAATTTTGAGGTCAGGGTGCGGGAGATGTAAAAAGGATTTTACCAATGGCATCAATTGGTGACATCTTAATACCTCTCTGGCCAATCCACATGATATCCACATTTGGTAAATCAAGGTTGAGAAAGCGTCTATTTGCTGCATACCTTTTACTCCAGAAAATATATCTGTGTCCTATAATCCAAACTTTTACCATTTTTAAGGCAGATCTGGTAGTACTGAGATGGGCTCTGGAAATCAAATGGCAGTTTGAAGCTGAGAGTTTAGAAAAAATGTGGATGAGATTCAATGCAATTGAAAAACTTGAAATGATTGGTTATTTCTTAAAATTTAACATTGAAAACTAGGGTGCATGCTAATGTTGGCTCGCCTTCGTTAATAAAACGAGCTATTTTTTGACCATCCCAATATGGCGCTTGTGCGTTTTCGCATGGAAAACAGGCACACCCTAATGACGACGTTGGCTTTTTGATCCTCGTAAAGATAGGCGTTTGATTCAGCATAAGATAAAATAACAAAATCAGAGTTGAAATAGTTGATATAGATTTTATAATATGAAATCGTCAAAATTTGGATTAAACAACTGAGCGCTCATGCACATTTAAAGATGGCGCTTGCATGTTAACGTAAAAGATGAAGTTTTTTTCAAAGTTCGATCAGCTGTGCACAATCATTACACTTTAGCGGGCTATTTAAACCCAAGATAGAACGCTTTATTTGCAAGCCGCTGCGGTTACGACACCACAAAGCCAGCTATTTGTCAATATACAAGTAAGTGCAAGGGGTTACTCTGCTTTAAATATCTTGGGTAGATTAGACTAAAGAGCGCTTTCTTGTCTGATCTTTGGATCTGATAAAGATGGAAATTTTTATTTCCTAAACTGCCATAGACATTAATGATATATACATTTTATACACCATCTTTTCACAAAGATCAGCATGTTTGGAAATAGACCTGTTCCCCTGTATAAATAACTAGCATATTAGAATATAGGAGTCACTTTACCACAATTATTGGATGCAAATCATATGGTGGTATTTGTTCAAAAAACGCTTTTAGACTTAAAGTATCCACTATTCCTTACAATGAAATGTGGATACATCATAATGTCTTTTTACCCTAAAATAAAATGAAAATGATTAATAATAAGTATTAATGGAGTACATATTATTTGCCTTTGTAGCATGTTGGATCTATAAAAATCCGGCACATCAGAGACCGTTGCTCAAGATATTGTGAGACATACATCAAGAAAGACGTATTTTGAAAAATTACAAGGTAGGCAAATATATAGTGTATCAGCAGATGCATATCTATGTGTCCCACAACTAATTTGAATGACACTTTGTTCTGTGTGCACTATTTTTGTGCTTAGATAAAGGAAAGATATCCCCACAACATTGAACAAACTTGCAAGTCATATATATATTTTTTTATAGATAAATGATACAAAGACTGTGAAAATGTACTAAGGAAGTGACTCACATATGACTCTTCATGAGAAGAAACAGTAAAGCCTTACTTAATCCAGACAGTGACTTATCTGGTAAGAAATACTATGTATGTTTTCCCTACATTATGGTTAAAATTAAAACACCAAACCTCCTAAGGAATAAAATATAAGGTCCATAGCTACAATAATAAGACTCTAATCCCCTTTTTTAAGAAAATGTTATGTTCAGTTAAAGAATCTTCCAACTGCTAATTTTTGCATTAGTAATAATGTTTGCTCTAGCCACCAGACCTTGAATATACATGCTGGATAGTCCTGTTCTTTTGCAAAGAGTGGAAAGGGGCGACCAACTTGGTCCCCCCGAACTTATGGCTGAGTGCCTCGATCCCCCCGGGAAGCCATTTTTGGGGCGGGAGGCGCGTCTCGGCTGGTATGCCCGAAGCGGCGTAGCCGGGGCGCGCCTGTTCCCGCCCTAGAGTGGGCTGGCCTAGACACTGACGCAGCCAGCCACGCCCTCGGGGCAGGCAGGGGCGGGTATACGCCCGCCCTGAAGACGGATAAAAAGGGACGCAAGACCAGAAGACATCCTCTTGTTCTTGTGCTCTGAAGCTGCACCTCCTCGCTGCACGTGAGCTCGGGACAGAACGAAGAGCCAATTTTGAGCGTTTTAATCTTTCTTTTTGTCTTCTAGATACTTCGTTTGAAAGATGCCCAAGAAAGGCGCGAAGAGAATGTCGACTGACCAGATGGTTCGGGTTCTCATGAAGGAAATGTCCGAGATAAAGAAGCAGTTGGCGGGGCGAGACGGCGAGGAGGGATCGGGGCGTCCACCGGCCGGAGGGAGGCCTAAGAGGCCGAGAAGGGGGCCGGTCGGGGGAGACGTCCCGGTTCCCTGTTCCCCGCTCGAGCCGCCAGCCCCGGTACCGGCCCCGGTACCGCAGGAAGGGAACCCGATTCCGGTCGTAGTCACCCCGACATCCGCTGAGGGTATGCCTCCCGAGTTGGCGGCACAGCTAGCAGCGTGGTTGGGGGACAGTACCGAGGGCGCCACGGCTGCCGAAGCGCAAGCACTCATGAAACAGTTGCGCGAGAAACGTGATGCAGCCAAGGTGCCCGCGCCGGATGCGGTGATAGACAAGCCACGAGGGGCGGAAGTAGCATCCGGTGCAGGTAAGCGGCCATTGCCGATCGCAAGGGATGAGTCAACACCCTCTCGTAGAGAAAAATTGGGGCAACATGTTCCTTTGGCAATAAAGGAAAAGATTTGGGCGGGGGAATACGTAAACATTTTCTCCCTGCTCGTTGATCACTATGAGGTCGAAACTGTTAAGGGTCAAAAGGATCTGATGCATCCGAGTGTTTGGCGTGCCAAAATGGCCGCCTTTAAAGTGAATGAGAATATTGGCAACTGGGGTAATGCTTGGGGAATTTTTACGTCAATTTTGGGGGAACGTAGGCCTGAATTGCTCCCTGAATTTCCAGTATATCAGTCACGAATTATGGGGTACTCGACATCGCACCAAGGTAACCAATGGTTCTGTTATGACAACCTTTTCAGGAAAGCGATGGAGCATAACAAAAGTTTAACCTGGGACTGTTACGATTCTTTGACATGGAATAAAATGAAAGAGTCGGGGATGTTGAAAGTGCCGTTGGTGGGGAGTACTGTTGGTGAGTCCTCCCGCCAAAATGGGGGGACGCCCTTTCGGTCGGGTACGGGTACAGACGATTACCCGAGACCCGCCGGCAATACAGGGAAGAGGGGTTTCTGTTTCAATTTCAACAGAAGTAAATGTACTAGGCCCCCGGGATCTTGTAAATTCAAACACGAATGTAGTGGTTGTGGGGCACCCCATCCTGAGTCCTCGTGCAGAGCCAAATCGGGTGAAAATGGGGGTAGAGGAGGCGCCAAACAGGTCTAATATAGTCCGAGGGGCGCCTTTACCAACCCCGATTGATACCCTGGCGATGATTCCCTGGCTCAGCGAATACCCAGATCGTACTTCTGCTGGGGTGCTACGAAACGGTTTTTCATATGGTTTCCGCATCCCGGTGGGGAACTTTCAGGGTGTCGGGACGTGCAAAAACCAACTTTCCGTCTTGCAGCATACGACTGTAGTACAGGATAAGATCCGGAAAGAGGTTACCCGAGGTTGGGTTGCCGGCCCATTTAGTGTTCCCCCGGTACCGAATTTTGTTTGTTCTCCTTTAGGGGTGGTCCCCAAGAAGGACCCAGGTGAGTTTCGATTGATTCACAATTTATCAGCTCCTCATGGCCTTTCCGTAAACGATGCAATTGATCCAGAGATATGTTCGGTGCGGTACGCATCATTCGATGAGGCCGTAGCCATTTTGAATCGCCTGGGGCCCGGGACGCTGATGGCGAAATCAGATATCGAGTCAGCGTTCCGTTTGCTCCCGGTATACCCGGAAGACCAACGTCTTTTGGGATTCATGTTTCAAGGTTCGTATTACATGGATAGGTGTATGCCGATGGGGTGCTCTATATCTTGTGCATATTTCGAGAAATTCAGTAGTTTTCTACAATGGGTTTACACAAAGGAAACGGGTTTTCGAAATGTGATGCATTACCTCGATGACTTTCTGTTCCTTGGGGCCGCTGGGGGTGATGAATGTGCCCGGGCCTTGACTGACTTTTGTGTTTTAATGAATCAATTTGGCGTGCCATTGGCACCAGGTAAAACTGTGGGTCCCACGACTTGCCTCGAGTTTCTCGGGATCGAGTTGGACTCTAGTGAGGGTTGTTTTCGTTTACCAGCTGCCAAAGTGTCGAAATTCAGGGCAGCCCTGGAAATGTGTATTACTGCATCTAAAGTTACGCTGCATCAATTGCAGCAATTGGTGGGGAAGTTGAATTTTGCCCTAAGGGTGATCCCGATGGCCCGCCCCTTCTCCCGTTCAATTGCCCAGGCGATGGTCGGCCTAAAAGAGGGTCATCATCGCACGAGATTATCGGCCGAGGTCCGCCAAGACATGCGTATTTGGTTAGCATTTTTGGCGGATTTCAATGGTCGAGTCGTCTGGAACAAACCGGCCTTGTCCTCTGAAGAGCTGGGTCTATGGACGGATTCAGCGGGAAGCATGGGTTTCGGCGCCATCTTCGGCACAAAATGGTCGGCACAAAGGTGGCCAACATGGTGGCATGAAGAGGGGCTGACGAGTAATATTGCTTTCCTTGAACTGTTTCCCATTTTGGTGGCCCTCAGAACCTGGCCCGATGGATTCAAAAATCACTCTGTCATATTTTGGTCTGACAATATGACCGTTGTAGAACGCATCAATAGTCAGGCAGCACGTTGTAAAATGATTTTACGGCTGCTTAAAGAAATTGTCTTACTGTGTATGCAACTGAACGTGGTATTCAGAGCAAAACATGTCCCAGGGGTGATGAATCAGGCTGCTGATGCACTGTCTCGTTTTCAAATGCAGGCTTTCTCGGGTTTCCTTCCCTCAGCGGACCCAGAGCCAGCACCCTTTCCCGAAGCTCTCTGGTCTCTCGGTGCCCCGAACTTCGTTACCTCGTGGGAGAGAGTCTAGCACCAAGGACGAGGAAGGCATACGAAGGGGCGTTTCGGGCTTATTTAGCCTTTTTGGGGACTGAGAGAGGGGGGCTTTGGGGGCATGAGGATTGGGTAGTACATTTTCTGATGTCCTTGCGTAAGGCTGGGAAGTCGGTGGCTACAGCCCAGAGGCATCGTGCTGCCATTTCCTTTGTTGCCAGGGCTCATAATATCCAGGACCCGACAGCGTCTTTTGTGGTACAGAAAGCGCTGCGTGGGTGGCAACGCCTTGAGGGTCGCAAAGTAGATGAGAGGCGCCCGATAGGTCTGGATAGGTTGTCCCAGTTGCTGGCCACACTCCCCGCCACATGCTCGTCTCAGTTCGAGGCCTGTTTGTTCCGAGCTGCTTTTACGCTTGCATTTCACGGGGCAATGAGGATAAGTGAGCTGGTAGCAAGGAGCAAGCGGGATGTGGTGGGGGGTTTGTGCCGGGAACACGTTCAGATCAGGGGTGAGACGATGACTGTATCCTTTGTCAAGTCAAAAACCGATCAAGGTGGGGTGGGAGACTGCATAGTCATTCGCAGAATTCCAGGGTCCTCCATGTGTCCGGTGAAGTGTTTAGAAGATTACCTAGCACGAAGGGTGGCATCATGGGGGGGGACATTGTTGAGACACGCGGACGCCACCCCACTGACGAAGTTTCAGTTTCAGCGGGTGCTCGCGATGTCAATTACCGCAGCGGGCTTGGACCCGGGTGAGTTTGGGACCCATTCCTTTCGGATAGGGGCTGCCACTGAAGCTACAGCCAGGGGTCTTAATGTGGAACAAGTAAAACGAGTGGGGCGTTGGTCCTCCAATTGTTATAAGAGGTATGTGCGGTTGCACATGTTGTGAAGCTGTAATAATGTACTCACGCTTCTTGTCTTTTGTTTGGTTTTCAGTTACGCAAGCCTTCGAGGCGGGGCGGACTATGCAGTCGACCCAACACCAGGCCAGCGGTCAGACATCACCGGCTGTGAGAAAGGAGGTGTGGGTCGTGGGCCACTCATACGTGAGGCGTGCCGCAGACGTATTCGAAGCAGGTGACATGATTCACGTAGCTGGGGAATACGGGTACAGAATGTCCTTCTACGGAAGGGGCGGTCTCTGTATTGACCAGTTTCAGGCATTCTTTGAGGGTTTGTTAGGGCGGACGAGGTCACCGCCGTCTATAGTCATAGTACATTTGGGAGGCAATGATTTGGTCACCACCGGTAGACGACTTCTCCTGGAGGCAATGCTTTCCACTGTAAGTTGGTTGGCGAGGAAAGTTCCGGGGTGCATAATTGCGTGGTCTCATATGATCCCACGAAAAGTGTGGCGGGGGGCTGTTTCGATTCCTGCTTTGAACCATTCTGTTAGAAAACTTAATAACAAAGTGAGTAGGTTGTTTCGTTCCAGGACATTGCATTCTATCTCGCACGGTTGTATTAATGATGACAGTATGTATCTTGGGGATGGTGTGCATTTGTCTCGGGTGGGGAATGAGTTACTCATAGGAGACTTCTTAGCATGGTTAAAAATGTTGAAACATGACCTTTAGCTAGGAGTTTTGTGGGGGGCCCGGATAGCCGGTCAACTATCCGAGCCTGTGGCGGTAAGGTCATGATCGGTGAGCACTAATTAGTAGATCCCTATGAGTGGGCGTCACCCAACACGGATGGGAGCGCTCGGGAGAGGTGGCCATTGGCCCCTCAATGGGGAGGCGGTCCCTTCTAAGGATGGGTCGCCGGAAGTAAAGGAAAGGCGGTCAAGGCCCCTTCCTTTGTAGGAGGGGTTACAGCCCCCTCCTGGGGAATTTCCCGGGGCCAGTGACATCTGCGACGGCAGATGCGGTAAGTTGTGTGGGGTTGGGATAAGGTCTACGGTACCTTCTAGATACCTCACACGAGTATTCGAACGACCTTTAACTGGCGTCGAGTCTTTAGGTGCCCCCGTCAAGTCAAGGGAAATTGGTAATAGTTGCACTTGAGGTACGCCTCCGTGCTGTCGCCCAGCCCAAGTGGGAGGGGTAAGTCTGGTTAGGGATCTTGACACCGGTTATGACCTTGCCGTTGGCCCTTAAACGTTAGGTGTACAATTTCAATATGTCAAGAAATGTTTTGTAGGATGCTAGTTCGGCTAGGAGAACCTCTGTATTAGAGAATCTGTTAAGGTTAGCCAAACATCGCAATATGGTAATGAAATTGTACATAACATGAAACGTTTAATGTTTTAATTTTTGTTTTAATAAATACGGCCGGGATGGTCACTCCATCCCACTTCCAAAAACTCAAGAACTGTTTCCGGTTTCCCTCCTTTGGGGATTGTGTTGAGAGGGGGTGGCGGGTATCTCGGCCATATGGAAAGGGGCGACCAACTTGGTCCCCCCGAACTTATGGCTGAGTGCCTCGATCCCCCCGGGAAGCCATTTTTGGGGCGGGAGGCGCGTCTCGGCTGGTATGCCCGAAGCGGCGTAGCCGGGGCGCGCCTGTTCCCGCCCTAGAGTGGGCTGGCCTAGACACTGACGCAGCCAGCCACGCCCTCGGGGCAGGCAGGGGCGGGTATACGCCCGCCCTGAAGACGGATAAAAAGGGACGCAAGACCAGAAGACATCCTCTTGTTCTTGTGCTCTGAAGCTGCACCTCCTCGCTGCACGTGAGCTCGGGACAGAACGAAGAGCCAATTTTGACCCACCCACCAGCCCCTGAAGACAGCCAGTTGTTTTTAATAAAGTTGATTAATTTTGCTGGTGTTCTCGTTTCCAGGTTGGAGTATCATGTTGATATTGAGTTAATAAAGAATGGTCTGTTTGAGTACGTTTTACCATTAAAGAGATTCAGATTTAGTGTTGAATTTTATGCATGCCCTTTCGGTCATAGTGGCCAATGTATTCTGAGTTTTAGTTAGCACTGTCGTATTTATTTGGTAGGCGGTAAGGTCATGATCGGTGAGCACTAATTAGTAGATCCCTATGAGTGGGCGTCACCCAACACGGATGGGAGCGCTCGGGAGAGGTGGCCATTGGCCCCTCAATGGGGAGGCGGTCCCTTCTAAGGATGGGTCGCCGGAAGTAAAGGAAAGGCGGTCAAGGCCCCTTCCTTTGTAGGAGGGGTTACAGCCCCCTCCTGGGGAATTTCCCGGGGCCAGTGACATCTGCGACGGCAGATGCGGTAAGTTGTGTGGGGTTGGGATAAGGTCTACGGTACCTTCTAGATACCTCACACGAGTATTCGAACGACCTTTAACTGGCGTCGAGTCTTTAGGTGCCCCCGTCAAGTCAAGGGAAATTGGTAATAGTTGCACTTGAGGTACGCCTCCGTGCTGTCGCCCAGCCCAAGTGGGAGGGGTAAGTCTGGTTAGGGATCTTGACACCGGTTATGACCTTGCCGTTGGCCCTTAAACGTTAGGTGTACAATTTCAATATGTCAAGAAATGTTTTGTAGGATGCTAGTTCGGCTAGGAGAACCTCTGTATTAGAGAATCTGTTAAGGTTAGCCAAACATCGCAATATGGTAATGAAATTGTACATAACATGAAACGTTTAATGTTTTAATTTTTGTTTTAATAAATACGGCCGGGATGGTCACTCCATCCCACTTCCAAAAACTCAAGAACTGTTTCCGGTTTCCCTCCTTTGGGGATTGTGTTGAGAGGGGGTGGCGGGTATCTCGGCCATATATAGAATTTCAATTTCAAAATAGACCAAAATAGAGACAATGTTTGAAAGAAGGAAATGTTTCAGTGGAGTTATTATTGGTTGTAAATTATGTATAAAGTATGTAAATAGTATATATGTTTTGATGGCATATGTAGATTATGAATAATGTATATTTGTATAGATTGTGATTAATGTGTCATTTGTGGCCCTGAAGAAGTCCTTTTTGGACAAAACGCGTAGGCACCGGCTACAACATTGTTTTTATGAAGACAGAATTCAGGTTTTTTGAAACAAATAAAGAACTTACTACTCATCCACTGAAGACTCATGATTTACCAGGATTGACTGAATGAAATACTGTGATTCTATATTGTCTATCAAATTTTGTTGTGACTATATTGCACAGAAATAGATCATTCTTACTTTGTCAAAGAGTGCTGGACATTGTGGAAAATTATGTTTGTTTGAGCCTTTTTAGTCTTAGGGAGATCAAGGGGTTTTGGATCTCCTGTCCTTAGCACCTAAAATTTACAGAAATAAATGTGATACTAGTGGATAGGTGCAATATCGTATAGCCTCAAATCCCTGTACTCGGTGTGTATAAAATTAATTGAATGAAGCAGTTTAAAGAGTACAGAACACTGCGGCCTTATGTATGTGAGGGTTATATACTCAGCATAAAACCGAGGGGCACTCCTGTCACATGTAATCATGCAAACTGACTACGTTGGGCATGTAAAATTTGCATGCTTAGCAAACACTGGGGAGAATTACTACTCCATATAGCAGCAAAAATAGTCTGGCAGTTATATTAGTGTAGCAGGTGTATTCTATTAGCTAGGCTCTTCTAGGTATGTATGAAGTGGAGGATGCCAAACATAGTTTGTGTCTAGACAGGCTAGAAGAACAGTTAACAGAAAGGTAGGGCAGAGCACATGGCAAAAAAAATGGCAGCCAGAAATACAAAATGGATATTTTTTGAAAAGCAGGACAGTAGTGAACTCAACATATAAGCCAAAAAACCCAAGGAAACTACATACAAATTATTGAAATAGATATTGTGACATGTAGACAAAATTAATTGAAACAAATCATGTTGTTTGTATACAAAATAGTCTTTTTAGTTTATTTATATTATTTTCTTCATTTTGGTTGAAAAATGTCTTTTATAAAAATACACATATTCAATAAGAAATTCAATGTCATACATTTTATAATTCAATTAGGTTGTAGAGACATATTGGAAGACAAAAAAAGGGAAAAAGAAACACAAATGACTACGTTGTTAGGTTGGGCTAGTGGAGTTAGCAAAGCGGTGGATGGAAACTCTACGCGCGTTTCGGCTATTGCCTTCTTCAGGAGTCCGTCATTTGCAATAGAACATAAAACACAACACTGAAAAACATATAAAAGGCCATGTCACAAGTTGTTAAATAATGATATTATACAGTTATTATAAATTCAGTATAGGGACATTGGGCATAGGTCTAGTTTATATTCAAACAAACAAAACTGGAAATTACACATTTGATGCTAACTAGATGTTCTCATATGATACAAAACAGAGCAGCTGTATACTAAAGGGAACATTTGCATTGATTACACACAGGACGATCTGATAGATTATTCATTGATGCTATATGCACACATTTAATTTAAATTGGTTTCATGTTTTGCTTAATTTTGGATTGCCAAAGTGTCTAAGGATCCTAACAGTATTAGAAAACAGAAAGAAGCATATAATGTTCTTAAAGATAGTTAAGAACAGAGCTATATAGAAAGTAAGAATAAAACCAAGAAGGAAGGATAGAGAAAGAAAAAGCAAGAAGGTAAGTAAATCAGGGTATGGTACATAACTGATGACCCAGTGAAGGAGCTAAGTCTAGTTGTAATTTTAATTACACATATTGAGTAAGTTACAGGCATATTAACCGTTGGCACGAAAAATGTTAAAAAATACCTATGTATTGGCTACTTACGTAGTGATATGGTAGCAAACTTATTAAGATTTGTTCGTTATTTTATTCAGGAAATTTTCCAGCGAGGGGACAACACTCACTTCACCTTATTTATTCTAAAAGACAAATAGTAGAATAACTATAACAGAAGATAGTTGTAATTTTCTATTTTGATACAAGACTGTATTTTGATAAGATTATCGTTGTATCAGTATAGTGTTTTGCCTTTAGGTTATATAGTGAGCGATAGGTGGCTACACACCATTGCCTTTATCGTTCCCTCATATTGTTGAACAGTTAGCAACTGCACCCTATTATTCGGTGTATGTCCACATGTTTCATGCGGTACTTTATTATCTTAGACTGTTTATATAAACAAGAGAAAGGGCTAGTTGTAGTTTAAATATTGAAGTGAAAGGAATTATTGCCTTTTTGCGAACTAGTTTACTAGTAAAGAGATATTGGTATAAATCTTTATATATGTACCTTGTTATCATGTGTCTTTTTCTCATTGATATACGATTCTTGAGAGACTTGCAGGGGCACTTAGGTAATTCAGTGGTCGGTGGATTCGATGTAGTAAATGACACAATTTAAATGTAATAGTTGCGGTGAAGGGAATGGAGAGCTAACAGAGTCTTTACTGAATGTCTGATTACCTTGATATTTGGCAGCCGTTTCTCAGTAAAGTGCGATGTTTGAGAGTCTATGGAGGGTCACAACGACAGTCCGTTGAAATGTGAAGTGGCTATAATACACGATGCAGTCCTACTCGTAGTCTCTGTTGGGATGGATATATCTTTTATTGGTACTAAATAAAGGTATTTTGCAGCTTATTACATTTAGTCTGACTACAGGCCGTATTAGTTTTATCTCGGATAGGGTGAGAGTAAAGAACCGTTCTTTACCTGTAATTAATCCATATTATTGATTTCATCTCTTAAATCATTAGAGGACCCGGAACGCTGATAGACCTTGGAGGTTGAAGAAAGACCGGGGGAGAGAGCAGGAGAAAGGACGAAAAATGTATTAAACCTGACTTTCAACAATATCCTACTACTATTACTAAACATGGTCGCGTTACATACCTTAACGGCGTCAATCGTCGTGTTAAAAATGGGGTTCTGGATGTCGTCGGTCGTGGTAGCCAAACGGAAGGAATGGGTGCTAGATTGCCGTGCTCTTTATATATCGTAACTACTTTTGTTAATGTTAGTCAGGTGTGTCAGATGAAAAGGGGGCGTCATTGCAGACTCACAGTGATTACGGCCACAGTAGTGCGACTCAGTATAACCCTGTGGGCCAATGAGCATGTACCAGTAGTTCAAAATACGGTACTACAAGTATGGAGTAGTTCCAATAATTATTCGGACGATGCCATGTTAAATATTTTTCTTTTGTACGTGTAGTCTCACACCCTCTGCTTGTACCATTTTCACTCTGTTTTCACTATCTTCCCCTCTGTCTGCACTAAGGGTGGGCGTAAAATCCGTTTCGCGGGCGAATTTGCTGATTTTCCACGATTTCGCGTTCCGCAAATCTCGCGAAATCGCGGTAAAATCCGCGAATCAGCGGGGACGAATTTTCAGCCAAGCAAGGGTTACAGCAGCAGGTTACAAACAAATTAACTTCAACTTGGACACCTGCTGCTAATTGCTTCCTGGCGCCTCGTTGCCTACTTGCAACTATTCTCTGACCCTGCTCTGACCCTTGAAGCAGGGTCAGAGAATAGTTATAAGTAGGCAACGAGGCACCTGTCCAAGGAATTAAACGTCATCAGGAAGCACTTACAGATATAAAAAACAGGAAGAAGGAAGAGGATAGCAAATACACCCATTTTGAGTTGTCAGGAGGGGTTAAACTAAAAGAGACCTTTACAGCACAATTTTCATATGCATTTTGCTAAAAATAAAAAGCTGTATGTTCTGTAGGGGCAACTCAGGAATCTGGCCCTTCAGAGATCCGGCCTCTCTTTCTTTCTCTCATTCTCTCTCTCCCTCTCTCTTTCCCTCTCTTTCTCTTTCTTTCTATCTATCTATCTATCTATCTATCTATCTATCTATCTATCTATCTATCTATCTATCTATCTATCTATCTATCTCTCTCTCCCTATCCCATAAACGACTGCATGGGTAACTTCGCTATGCAAGCGGCTCGTGAAGACGCAAAAATCCCAGCAAACATGCAAAAAACCCAGCAAACACGCAAAAAACCCAGCGAACACGCTAAAAAATAAAAATCCGCAAATTCGCGAATTTTGCGGATCGCGAATTCGCAAATCCGTAAATTTGCGGATCGCGAATTCGCAAAATTCGCCCATGCTTAGTCTGCACCAACCCTCTCCCACTGCCGGCACCCTTTCATGTGCATCTGCACAGGCCTATTACGATATTGCTGCTGGTGTGTGTTAGACAGCGCTCACATGTTGAATCTTTACCTTCTCTGCCTGTAGTCACACAGATATGGTACATACAGAGGATAGGTGGTGTAGGGCTGCAGGCAGAGGGACAGATGGTGCAGTCACAGAAAAGATGGTGCAAAGAGAGGGTGAGATGGTTCAAGTAAAGATATATATAGTGGAAGCAGACACAGACATGGTACATACAGAGGATAGATGGTCTAGTGTTGCAGACAGAGGGACAGATGGTGCAGTCCCAGAAAAGATGGTGCATAGGGAGGATGAGATGGTTCAAGCAGAGACACAGACAGTGCAAGCATACACAGATATGATACTCACAGAGGATAGATAGTGGAGGTCTGTAGGCAGAGGGACAGATAGTGCAAACAGACACAGACATGGTACATAAGAGGATAGACAGTGTAAGGCTGCAGGCAGAGGGACAGATGGTGCAGTCATAGAAAAGATAGTGTAGAGAGAGGGTGAGATGGTTCAAGCAAAGATATACATAGCGGAAGCAGATACAGACATGGTACACACAGAGGATAGATTGTGTAGGGCTGCAGGCAGAGGGACTGATTGTGCAAGCAGACACAGACATGGTACATACAGAGGGTAGATGGTGAAAGGCTGCAGGCAGAGGGAGAGATGGTGCAGTCATAGAGAGATGTTGCAGAGAGAGGGTGAAATGGTTGAAGTAGAGACACAGAGGTGATGTAGTTGTAGAAAGTCCTATGCAGTATGTGTTTCAGGCTTCTTAATTTTCAAATTTTGTTTATGCTGTGCAATTTAGATGCTTTGTGTGCTGTTGAAATGCAAAAGCAACTGTGTCTGTAGCATGTAGTGAATGTCATTTGTACATTCTCAGTCACACCTTGACTCGCTACACTGCTTTAAATTCATTTCATTGTCCTAAATCCCGAAACTCCATTCCTAGAAAAATATTGTAAACTCTTGCAACACAAAGGCAGTGTTGTATGTAAACTCTGAAAGAAATTTTCCAGCAAGATTTCCTACAGTGTGAGTCTATTTACATTTAAGAGGAATGTGGCAGAATAATTTGTGTAGTTAGTGTGTTTAACAATATGGGAATACATGTACTTATAAAATTGATGAAGGTAGTTTTTTATTATCTATTAGTGAAAATGATATAATTAAGTGTTTATATTTTTTTGCAAGGTGCAACAAAATTATCATATTGCTGCAATGCAACAGCATCAGGAGAACTTTGCTTTAAATTTTGACATCTCAAATGAACTAATAGAGGAGTTAAATGGACCTTTTGCAGAGGAAATTAATTAAGAAAATACAGATTTATTTGATGAGACTTTGGACAGTGAATTTCTGGAAGCGGTGGAAGATATTGTATTTGTAGATCAAAATTTTGAAACTGAGGAAAATCAAAATGAAATACCGGATGAAGTGATGTTGGAGGTTTTATTGGAATACAAAAAAATTGATGAATACATTTATAATTTATAATTAAATATTTCCCACTTCAGTCCGATCCCCAGGACTACCTAGTAAATTGCTAGGGGACGCACAGTAATTAGGTCTATATGTCCCAATAGATGCCCACTGGAACCAGAGTACATTGTCATTGAACCGGTGGAAGTCCGGGCCTGTGCCCCATATCACATATAGGCACCCCAAAGGTGAGTCGAGTACTAAGATTAGCCATGCTCCTTGACTCATAAACTATAAGCAAATCCTGACTCCATTCTAATTAATTTAACAGGCGACATCAGTCCTACCCAACTATAATCCCCCCAGTCCTGATGAAGACTCGCTGTGACCCACAAATCAGGCGTCATTAGGGTCGAAACGTCGACTGATAAAGAAGTCCATGGTCCAACACGGAATATTCCACAACAATTGTCAACTGTAGTGGCACATAGGAATATTTCCAATTGAATACTGTTTTGGCCTCCTTTTTAAAAAAAAAACAATTGTTCCTTCACTTGTACATATTTCACTGTTTATAACCTCACTGCACGATAAATCACTGCACTAATATGTCACTATCACCTTACTCAGATGCGCCATTTTTGTAGAACTTATAAATGTATGTATTGAATGCAGGGTTACTATGAATGACATTGAATTCATAAAATAATCATTTCATACCCTATTGGTTGTTTTGGATTTGCGTTTTAATATTTGTTTTTTGATAAATTGAAAGCAAGTTGATACTGCAGCTTAAGAAACCAATGAAAAATAAACTCAGAAACAGCACTCACTGCATGATTTCCTACTCTGCTCAGACACTTTTGCTGTATTTATTTTATTTATAGGTTTGTACCACGCTGGAATAAACTCCCGGAGGAGTATCTCTGCGCCTGTGACCTAAAGAGCGCTTTCAACAAGTCCAAAAGAAATGATTTATGACTGAAACTGGAAGGTCTTAAGTTGTTTCCTAAAACTCAGATGTTCTGTGCATTTCCTAAGTGACAGGGGTAATCCATTTCATAAGGTGGGACCGGCTACAGACAAAGCCCTACCATCCTGTCTTACTTTCTTGGCAGCTGGTACTGTTAGGAGCAGCTGGTTACTGGACCTAAGAGATTGCATCGGAGTGTAAGGTATAAATTTGTCTGTCCAGTAAGTTGGCCCTAATCCATTTAAGCTCTTATGGATAAGGCAACAGATCTTGAATATCACCCTTTTCTGGACAGGGAGCCAGTGTAATTTATCCAAGAGTGGTTTGGATGGTGTTCTTGAAGGGGCATTTAAAACCAGCCTTGCTGCTGTATTTTGCACAACCTGGAGTTTAGCCTTAAATCCCTCGTTGGCAGACAGCAGGAGCCCATTGCAATAGTCTAAACGACTAAGAATCAGAGCCTGCACCAAGGTTTAGCAAGGGGAAGACTTTTCTAAGAAGGCCCATCACATGAAAGCAAGTGCCCACCACTGAGTTGGCATGTTGCTTCAGGGAGGGATCTCGATCCAGGCGTACCCCCAAGTTTTTCACGACCAGTTTGGGTTCAGGTAATGGCCCAAGATCCTTGGCCACCAGTCTGGGGTCAACAGGAACTTAGCTTCCCCAAGAAGCAGAACCTTTGTATTCCCTACATTGCATTGAAGGCAGTTTGATGACATCCAATTGGCTACTGCCTTCATACCGTTAGAGACGGAGACCTTCACTTTGTTCATGAGATGCCTAAAAGGATACAATAGCTGGGTATCATCCGCGTAAGATACGGGGATGAAACCAAACTCTCTCAGGATATTTGCTAGGGGGGCCACATAGATGTTAAAAAGAGTTGGGCTCAGACAAGAGCCCTGTGGCACCCCCTTGGCAATCTCCATCTCAGCAGAACGAAATGTACCCATACTAACCGTTTGGGTCCGGTTCATCGTACTTATGAAGTGAATCAGTGTTACATTATATAGCTGTTCTAATTGCTATATAGTATGTTAGTAGTGGTCTATAACATGTTTTTTTTTTCTTCGCAATAGATTGTTATTATCTACAGAAAGAAAAACCAAGATGCCTACCAAGGATACTAAAAGAAGAAAATATAAACTGGCTTTATTTACCAAGAAAACACAATTGCAAGATGTATCTAAACAGCACTGTACAGAGAAAATGAAGAATGCTCCTGGTAAGACAACATAGGATTTTTTAAGGAAATTACCTGCAAGAAAAAAAAATTTGGATAATGTGGACAAGATTAACAAAACATCTGTAAGAGGAAAGAAGAAGGACTTAAAAGAGAAAAATGTTGCAAAAGTGTCTGACGATCACAATGGCTCTAGTAATAGACGCAAAAATCAGTTTGTCGACATTCGTAAGAGAATGTTTTATAACAGAGTAGTATTACATTTATTGAAAAGTGGAAAGACTTCTAAAAGGAAAACAGCTTTTTATAAGCAAAAAAAAAGAATTGAAATTATTGTTGATCAGGCGTTTGAATTAAAAAAGAAATTGTTTATTTTAGTAATCAATAGACTTCGTACACTAGACAAGGCAATTAATCTTTTGAAAGCGAAAAGTAAGTGGAAAAGAGTAATTAATAGAACACATTTTTGTAATGTTTTTTCTGGAGAATGGAAGCATAGTTCAAGTTCAGAGCCATTTTTTAATGAAGAGGCTTACTTTCACACTAATGATTTGTTGCATGCAGTTGACACCAGTGGTCGAGCATATGAGGTAAAGGATGGTTGTCCGATTGAAAAAGAGAAAATTGTCCCAAGAAATGCAGAAGAGGTGTTAGTTGATGATGTTTTAGGGAGATGTCCTAAGACTCCAGTGTACACTTGGAATTGTAGTACTATTTGTAGTGTACGACAGGATTCAACTGATTTTTTCCGCAATTTGTTTCGTAAGTATACTAAGAAAAGTATTAAACAGAAGGTTAAGATGTTGCAAGAATTCGACCCCTGCCAAGTGAGAGAAAAAACGGCATTGCAAGGTCATTCTCTGGCTTGTCTTTCTAAAAAAGTATGCCAGAGTGTTTTTCACCATTTTAGGATGTTAGCAGTGCATCATACTGAAGTGAGGAAATTAGTGAGAAGGATGTATTATGAAAAAAGTCCAGCACTTAAACTAAAACAGTTAAACTGTGCTCTTTTTACATGGATCTGTTTTAGATGTAAAGAACATTTGTAAAGAAATTGAGGTTAGTTACTTTTGTGAAAAAGAGGACAGTCCAGAAACTGAAACAGTAATAGAAGGAAATGTGGAAGAAAATGCACAAAATTTTAGTACAGAAATTTTTGACCAAGAAATTACAAGATTTAAGGTCATTTCAGAAGAAAGACACAATTTTTCTTGTATTTGTTGTAGAAGAATCCATTATAAAAATCAGACCAGATTAGTTGATCTATATTTAAAAATTGAAAAGGATAATAATAATGAGTGGAAGGATTTTGCAACTTATTTGTTGGTAGAGGATTGTTTTGATTGGGTTCTGATCAACGTATTTGTAAATATTGTTATAATAAATTAAATGAAAACAAAATGCTGTACATAATAATCTTGAGTTGCTAAATATTCCTTCTGAACTGATGGATTTAAATATTTATGAGTATTCTGATTCAATGTGTGCATCCATTTCAGGCTATTGTTCGTATGGAGCCTAAGACAGGGAAATCGCCTCCTTCTGATTTACAGAAAGGAATAAAGGGAAGAGTTGTATATTTTCCTCTAGATTTAAAGAAAAATATTGAATCAATTGGTGTTGAAAATGTGGAAAATGTGGAAGAGAAACCTCTAGGTATTCTAGTAAATGGCGTACCTACGAAAATCTGGCAAGAATTAGTGGATGTTAGTAAAGTCAAAAAGGCAAAGTTGTATTTGGTAAAAAACAATGGATACTACAAAAATGTATATGTAGGAGAAGAGGAAACAACTATAGAAGAAGACAGTGATTTGTCAGCTCGACAAATTGAAAACGTGGATGTATCCAGAAGTGAACAAATTTATGAACATTATAGTGTTCATCCACTGCATTCAAAAGAAGTAATGGGGAATGCTATTGAGTTATTCCAAATGAAAGAAGCAAAAGGAAGTCCCATTAGTGTATGGGAAGAAAGCTTGGAAGCTCGTTGTTTTCACCAGTTATTTCCAACAGGTCGAGGTGGACGATATGATGACCGACCTGTGCAGATACCAGCATCTGAATACCGGACATCATGATTGTATGCAGAAGATCCAAGATTTCGACAATGTATTCCATATTTGTTTCATCGTCTGTTTGAGAGTGATTTGTCTGGACTTTCCTATGCAGTGAACCACATACTAAAAAGTGGAGTACATCTGCAGAATGTTTCGGAAAGGGACTTTATGAATAAAGTCAAAGAGAAAGACACTGTTTTGGAATCTCAGCTAATTAATCTCATTGCATGTCAGCGTGGTACTAACGAGTATTGGTACCGTCGTCATGGGGAATTTAAATGTTTGCTAAGAAACTTAGGAACTCCTACATGGTTCCTTACTCTAAGCTGTGCTGAGTATGCTTGTAAGATTTACTTTAATTTCTTCGAGAGGCAAATGCAAACATAGAAAATATAGAATACAAGACACCTGGAGAATTGTGCTCTTTGGATCCAGTTAATGTAAGCAGGTATTTCAATCATAGATTTGAAGCTATGATGTCTTTTAGCACAAACAAAAAAATCCTCCTCTTGGAGAGGTTCTGGAATTCTTTTGGAGAAAGGAGTATCAAGCAAGAGGTGCTCCTCACATACATATGCTGATATGGATCAAAGATGCCCCGAAATTTGGAACAGATGCGGATGAGACAGTGATGAGTTTTATTGAACATTATTCTAAATGTGCTGTTCCTAAAAACACAGAACAAAAGAATTTAAAACATCAAGTCTTGCAGTTTCAAACCCATCGTTTTGGAAAATACTGTCGTCGAAAATACAAATCAAAGGACAAGTTCTACACAAAATGTTGTTTTGGATTTCCACGACCAGTGATATCAAAAGGAAGAGTGAACAATTTTATGTCATCTTTGCGACATACTGTGACAAGAAAATCACCGAAAAATACCTACAACTTAAGAAGAAATGAAGAGTCAAAGTATATAAATGACTATTACCCAGTCATTTTGTCCATGTGGAATGCAAACATGGATATTCAATATGTTGCAGACAACTCCATTGCTGTGGCTCCATATGTAACTTCTTACATTATGAAATCTGAAAAGACAGAACTAAAGGAAATGTGATAAGAAATTTCTGATGAAAAGAGCCTAAGCAAGAAATTGTACAGCTTCAGTTTGAAGATGTTGTCTCATCGAGAAATCGGAGCATATGAATGTTCAGATCGCTTATCATCTGCAAGTCTATATGCCAAATCTAGAATAATCATTTGGGTGAGTTTAGGTCTTGCAAGAACACGAAACCAAGTTTTGAAATCTGTACAAGAAATTGAGTATTTAGAAGAGGGAGAACCAAACAGTACAGATATTTTGAAGACAAATATGTTGGATACATACTATCCAAATAGAAGTAATCCTCTTGAGAATGTTTGTCTCTATGAAGTAATGCAAAGCTATACTTTTAAGAAGAACATTACAGAAGATATCAATAAAGGAGTATATGCTGTGATCTGAAGGATGTCTGGTGAAACAAAGAAAAGGACATTTGATTAATCATCGAAAACTGAGTTGCAGAACTCCTGACAAAAGGGAATTTTATTATTTAGCTCTTTTGCAACTCTTTAAGCCATGGCGTACAGAAGAGGAACTACTTGGAGATTTTCTCAGTTATGAAGATTCATTCAACGCAATCAAAAATACTATAGAATGTCCTGTTTTTACTAATTATCTCCAAATGTTGAACGAGGAAATACAGCAAGAAGCTTCAATTGCAGCAGAGATTGCTAGAGACAGTTCTCAAGACAGTCAAAGTTCTGCTTCGTTGAGTCAGGATCCACTAGGAGGACCAATTATCCAAAATGAAGTAGCCACTGCTATGGATGAGGTGGAAAGAGCAATGGAACAAGCTCAGGAGGATGAAATAGACTTAGAAGAATTGGAAAGGCAACTAAATGTTGAGCAAAAACAAACATACAATGAAGTGACAGAGCAGATTGAGCATGGTTTATGTCATGAGAAAAAAGAGTACTCATGTACGTCATTTAGACCTGTCCGACTGTATGTAAGTGGAGAATCAGGAAATGGAAAAAAAATTCTAATTAAAGCAATTACAACGTATCTACAGAAAAGAACGGAATCATCACTCTCTTGTGTTGTTACCGCTCCAATTGGGTTGGCAGCACATAACATTAAAGGGATTACTTTACATTGTTTATTGATGCTGCCAGTAGAGCACGAAAATAAATTAGAATACCATAAGCTATCTGAAGAAGCTTGTTGTGAAGTTTCCAGAGTCCTGAAAAAAATGAAACTTCTGATTATTAATGAGGTAAGCATGGTATCAAATTTAATGCCTGCCTTTGTGCATTTAAGAATGCAACAAATTCGTAAAACAGAATATGATGTGTTATTTGGAGGCAAAAACGTCATCGTTTTTGGAGATCTACTACAGCTAACTCCTGTGAAAGGACAACCAGTGTTTAAAACCCTTACACATGAAGATACCAGGAAGTACCTGGGAAGCATTAGATATGTTATTATTTGGTCATATTGCGAACATTCAGAACTCATTCAAAATATACGTCAAGCAAAGGATGCTGATAATAAAAGTATTCTTCAAGATATAAGAATTGGAAAACTAAGTGAACATGGCAAAGAAGCTTTACAGGCACGATTACTTTCAAATTTGTCTCCAAAGGAAAATGTTGGTTCAGAGAATATATATAGAAAAATTGATGAAAGTAAATCAGTGATATGCTTAATGCCAACTCTGAAAGAATGTGCAATCTTCAATCAAAAAAAGTTGAAGTTAGAAAATCAAGAAATTATACAATTGGAAGCTGTTGGTAGAATAGAGCATGAAGGAGCTACTATTATTTTGTCACAAAAGTTGAAGTCAAGATTGGATTCTTTATCCCACTGCGGTGGGATGGCTCTGGAGTTCCACGCCTCCGGATAGCCGTCGTGACTCGTGGCCCCGCCCCTCCTTGACAACAGCAATCATCGGCAGCAATGGCGTTCTCGGCGTTTTTGGAAGCAGCATGATACGAGCGGCATGAAACAAACGGCGTGTTGTAAGCTGCTCCGCTCCGTAATTCTGAGGAATTAAACTCGCGGTTTCTTGAAAGCTCTGAGCCCTATGAGTCTGCTGCAATATCGTTGCCTGGAATCCGTGGTGTAAGGGTTCCTACGAGCAGGTGCCCTTTCTCCCCCCCGGCTTTGGATGTTTTTAGTGGCGTTTTCCTAGCAGTAAAAGGCTTGTGGCTGCAGGACCAGGTGCATGAGCAAGCTGAAAGTTGAAAGTTCAAAGTCTCGCTCTTTTATGGAAAACCTTTGTGAGCCCACAGGAACCCTTCTTGCGAGATAAGCAATTTAAACATGGAGAAAGGAGAAAGATGAGGTGAGGGGGAGAGAAAGGGGGAATTTGGGTTGTTTAGCTGTTTGTTGCTTGCTGCTTGACGAAATTATTAACTCATAGAGCTTCTTCAATCCTGCCCCTAAGTCCAGAATATCGAGCCCCGTTGCTCGGATAATGGGGAGACAACTAAAAGATACTGAAGAGGCAAATAAAACGGCCAAGATGGAAACAACTGCCCGCCTGAAGAATAAAACTCGCCTAGCCTTAGCAAGAAAAGCCGCACGGCTAGCAGCCAAAGAAAGAGACAAAGGTGAAAAAGCAGAAGGAAATCCGGGGAGGGATACAACGTTACAGAGTTCGGAAGATGAACTTCATGTTACTTTAACCTCTCCTCCAGATGGAGGGACTGGTGAAGCTGCTACGGGGGGGCCCACTTAGAAGATGTAACAGAAAATACCTTAGCTCTATCAGAAAAGGCAGCGGAAAAGGCAGCAGAAGCTGAGCAATCTTCCCGCGAGAAAAGTATGAGCGGGTAAAAGAGTTGAGAGACTTTCCCCTGTTTGGAAAAAAATGTGCTCATATTCCTCAAGCACCAGTGGCCCCGCCTGAAAAGAATGCAGAAATTTTAGCTTCAACCCCAGTAGCAATGATAGTGCATGAACAAACAGACTATTCTCTAAAAGCACCTGAGAGTACAGTACAAGTTATGTCAGAAGCTCCTCAACTACCGTTGTCAAATCGCTCTGAGGTGGCAACCAGGGCTGATTCAAGTAGTACAGATTCTGGAGCGGAAGCAAATTTGAATACAATCAGCGAAGAACCAAGGATAGAGACACTGCCGAAGCAGATTTCATCATCAGCAGCAGTTCTACAATCTCCCTCGCGTCCAACTATTATATTGCTCCAAGAAGGGGCTCTAGGGGCTCTAGGGGGCTCAACATCTGCAAAATCAACTTCTGCAACTCCGTTATCTCAAAAGGGGAAAGGAAACAGCTCCAAAAAGGAAATGAGCTACCAAATTGATATTCGCGAGATGTTGAACCTAATCCTCAATGAGATTCGTGAGATAAAGGTGAACCAGCAAGTTGAGATAGCTGCCCTGCACTCCAGGCTGGAAAAATGTGAAGAGTCAATGTCAAGGTTCCCTATCAGATTACATGAAGCAGAGGAAAGCATTTCGGCTCTTGAGGATCACATAAATCAAGCAAGAGTAGAAGCTAAAGAAGCAGCAAGTAAAAAGAGCCTACTGGAGAGTAAACTTGAAAATAAGCTCGAGGAACTAGAGAATCATTCCGGAGGATCCAACTTAAGGATAGTGGGGGTTCCTGAGGGCCTTGAAGGATCAGATACGCTTCAGTGGGTCAACTCTTTTATCCATCAAAATGTATTACCAGAGTTTGAGGTCTAAACCATTATGAGAGCGCATCGGGTTCTGGCACAGAGATTCGCAAACTCAGCCTTCCCCAGAACTATCTTGATGAATTTGGCGGATTGCAGGATTAAGGAAAAAATTATATCTAAGGCATTCCAACAAAGACAATTCTCAGTTACAGAGACAATTAAATGCAGAATCTTTTCTGATATGACTGCCGCTGCTGCGCGCCGCAGGAAAGAATTCGTTAAAATTCTCCACCTTTTTCAATTGAATTTGAATTGAATTTGAATTTAAAATATTTGTAAAGCCCTACGTTCACCCTGTGGTTTCTTGGCGCGATGGAGACAAGGTTTAGCAGAGCGGGGCCGTGAATAGCTGACGCAGAAAGATAAATGGGACAACTTTACAAAGAAAAGGCCTGTTTAAACAAAAAAGTTTTAAGGTCTTTACAGAAGGAGGAGTAATGCGAGGCAAATCGTAAGTGGTCGGGGAGGGAATTCCAAAAAGTAGGAGCCAAAGTTGAAAAATTGGCCCCTCCCCACTTTTTAAGTTTGTAACGTGGGATTTGCTGAAGAGATTTGGACGATGAGCGAAGCTCTCTGGCAGGGACATATTCATTGATCAGGGAAGAAATGAAAGCAGGGGCAGAACCCTGGCGGGCCTGAAAAACCATACAACCGGTTTTGCAGAGGGATCGTTCCTTGACAGGAAGCCAATGGAGCTCCTTTAGGAGGGGTGTTGAATTATGAGAACGCGAGAGACCATACACCAATCGAGCCGCCTGGTTCTGAACCATCTGGAGCTTCCGCAGGCTGTACGCTGGGATACCGTTGTACAGGGCATTGGCGTAATCTAGCCGGGAAGTCACCAGAGCGGACATGATCAGTTTAAGTGCCAGGGGGGAAAAAAACGGGAAACAGTGCGAATAGTACGGAGGGTGAGAAAACAGGAGGAAACAACAGAACTGGTTTGTGAATGTAAGGTGAGTTGGTTATTCATTTTGATGCCCAAGGTTTTAACTGTGGAGGAGGGAGTGGGGGTGGGGGGACCAAAGGAAGAGGGCCAGAATAGAGAGTTCCAGGGACTGGAAGAACCACCTGTGAGAACCAGCTCGTTTTTTTCCGGGTTCAACTTTAGATGGTTGTGGTTCATCCAGTCCCTGATGAAAATCATAGTAGACTGGAAATTAGAGACAGAGTGGGAAGAAGAAGAGAGACTGAAAATGAGCTGGAGGTCATCCGCATAATTACATACGGTGACCTCCAGCTGCTGGAGTGCAAAGATTAAAGGAAAGATGTATAGGTTGAACAGTAAGGGAGAGAGTGAAGAGCCCTGGGGAACACCACAGGTGACTTGGAGTGGGGTAGTCGTGAAATCCCCCAACCGAACCGCCTGGGTGCGGTCCCTCAGGAAGGACGATAGCCAGACCAGGGCTGAGCCCTCGATTCCCGCCGCTCTGACACGTGAAAGCAAGATGGTATGGTCCACCGTGTCAAAAGCAGCGGAGAGATCGAGGAGCACCAGAGCCTGATGTCTGTTTTGGTCCATGCCATCCCTGAGGTTGTCCAGGACCGACACCACGACAGATTCGGTGGAGTGCCTGGGGCGGAAGACGGCCTGACGTGACGCCAGGCCACCATTTGCTTCTACATGGGCGCTGAGTACCGAAGTGACATGGCGCTCAAGCACCTTGCCCAAGTAGGGCAGTAGAGAAATGGGGCAGTAATTGGCTGGGATGGACGGGTCAGAGCCAGACTTCTTCAAAATAGACACTATTGTGGCTGATTTGAGTGCGGGGATCACAACTCCCTGGGCAAGGGAACTATTAAGGAAAGTAATCGGGGGCTGGGGACAAACAGAATAAATCTGTTGGAGAATTCGTGCCGGGCAGATGTCTGCCGGAGAGCCTGATTTAACCTTGGGAAGTATCTCTAGGAATACTTCTTCAGTGAGGGGAGAAATTGAGGTAAGACAACACTGGACAGTAGGGGGAGAAGGATCAACAAAGGTAGAAGAGGGGGGAAGGATATTTGCCTTGATAATTGCAATTTTTTCCAGAAAATAAGAGTTTAACGAGTCACACAGGGACTGGGTGGGAGGGGGTTGGGGTGAAGCCCTATCAGAATAGGCTAGATCATTGACTATTGTGAAAATCTCTCTAGATTTGTTCTCTGCTGTCAGAATTTTTGTGGAAAAATAAGCAGTTTTGGCAACTAAAATGGCTTTTTTGTACTCACTTAATAGTGAGGAGTAGTGGTTTTTTAATAAGGGGCAATAATTCCTTCTCCACTACCTCTCATCCTGCCGTACGGCCAGCTTTTGTTCCTTCAGGTCTTCACTGAACCACCTATTTGATTCCTTGGGTCGTCGAGTTGAAATACGATGTAGTGGGGCTACCTAGTCGCAGCCTCCAGCAAGCCAGGTGTTGATAGCGGTGGCTTGTGAGGTAGAAGATAGACCTGACAGGTTAGGGGAGGAGTTCAGGAGCAGGGAGGTCAGTGAAGGGAGATCAACTCGATTCCAATTCCGCGCCCAGGTGTTTTTGGCATGCGGGACCTTAGTGACAGAGTTGAGAAGGAGGGAGAAGGAGATAAGGGCATGGTCTGACCAGGGACAAGGAGATACAGACATGGGGGAAACAGAGAGGTTGAGGGACCAGACCTGGTCTAATATATGGCCATGTGAATGTGTGGGAACAGATATGTGAGGGACGAAATTCAAGGATTGGAGAGATTCAGTGAACTGTTTAGAGGAAGTACACTCAAAGGGGTCCGAGGGCCAGTAATTAAAATCACCTAGCACTAGGACAGAGGCGTAGTTGACAGCCAGGGTGGCCAGTAGGTCCTGAAATGCTGGCAGAAACAAGGGTGAAGGCTGGGGCGGGCGATACATTAAGAGACAGGTAATCGGGGGAGAAAAAGAAAGAGAGCGAACTACAAGGTGTTCATTGGGGGTGATGAGGGGGGAAGGAAGATGTTGGAAAATTATTCTCAGACCGAGCAATTAAAGCCACGCCACCACCTGTCCTACCCGCTGGGCGGTCGGCGCGTAAAGCAACGTAGGGTGGGGGAAGAGCAGCCAAGAGTGAGGGTAGGGAAGAATCACAAAACCAAGTTTCGGTCAGGAACAGTATGTCGGGCTTGTAAGAATCAAGCAGGACAAACAGCTTGTGATGGTGTTTAACCGCTGACCTGGTATTGAGTAGAGTAATGGATAATGAAAGAGTGGGGGGAGGGGAACCAGGCAAAGGAGGGGACAGCGACAATGGGGCCGGCAGGGAAGCCGATAGCGGCAGGGATGAGGAAGCAAGCCCTAGCGAGGAAATTTGGCTAAGGACTGACTCAGATAATGGCCAGTGGCCCTGTAGGGTAGTAAGCTCCTCAGCAGAGTATGGTAAAAATTTGGCATGAGGATGCGCCCCTAGCCCGTGTCCGGCCGCGGACGGGCGCAGACGGGCTTGACTTAGGCTCGACTTCGGCGCGCCTTCGTCGCACCCGCTGCGCTCGTCTGCTGCGCTTCCTCATTGGGGGACATCTAAATAGGGGCGGAGCGCGGGGGTGTGGCACCGAGCTAGGTCGCCTACGCAGTCCGATCCGAAATGGCGCCCACACCGAGTCCTGGAAGGATAAAATGGGTTAGTAACCTGTTGATTTTCAGGATTTGATAAAAACAAACTAGTACAGCTAAAAAGTGCAGTTCCCCTGCTCTCAATCAGCAGGGCGCTGCGAATACGCTCAGGGATTCAATAAGGCTCCTGCCTGCAGACGCGAACCCTCTGCCACAGGGAACGCCTGCCTCCAACAGCGAGCGCAGCGCAAGCACAACTAAATAGGGGCGGAGCGCGGGGGTGTGGCGCCGAGCTAGGTCGCCTACACAGCCCGATCCGAAATGGCACCCACAACGAGTCCTGGAAGGATAAAATGGCTTAGTAACCTGTTGATTTTCAGGATTTGATTAAAACAAACTAGTACAGCTAAAAAGTGCAGTTCCCCTGCTCTCAATCAGCAGGGCGCTGCGAATACGCTCAGGGATTCAATAAGGCTCCTGCCTGCAGACGCGAACCCTCTGCCACAGGGAACGCCTGCCTCCAACAGCGAGCGCTGCGCGAGCACAACTAAATAGAGGCGGAGCGCGGGGGTGTGGCACTGAGCTAGGTCGCCCTCGCAGCCCGATCCGAAATGGCACCCACACCGAGTCCTGGAAGGATAAAATGGGTTAGTAACCTGAAGGGTGCGCAAGCTTCAATCGCTCAACAATCTAAATTAAATGTCCTTGTGAAAGGAAAGTTTTATATGTTTTCCGACCTTGAGGAAGCACAATCTTTCCTCAAGAAGATCTCTTCAGAGGCAAATGTTTGAGTAGTATGAGTAGTATGTAGCGGTCTGGTGTATAGTGGTTGAGCTTTAGGAAAGTTTGGAAACAGACTGTTTCCTATTTGCCGAGGGCAAGTTTACTACCTGGTTGAAATATGGGACACTATAGACACTAGTGGGCCCCTACGGGTCGCGATAATGCTCTACTTATGTATGTGCTATGTCATTTGCTTGCTCTGCTTTGTTAGCATAATGGTATCAATTTTGTTTTCCCTTTTTCTTGTCGCGGGGGGTTGGGGCCCAGAGGGTCACATACGGTGTGACAAGAAGACATCTAGGTTAGTAGGAAGGGGTGAAATGTGGTCAGCGTGGGGGGGATGGAAGGTTCCACATTTCAGGGGGGTGGGGGCTCATCACGGGTGGGAGAGGGGGGGGTCAGGTGAATGCAGTAAAAAAGAGCAGAAGTTTTAACAGGGTCCGTACCGAAATTTGGATGTAGGAATTAAAGCTGTGAGAATTGTAATATGGAACTGAATAAATGCAGTATCTTATCAGTCAATGCAATGGCATGTTAAACAAACAGAAATATGGCGCTCTTATAAAATGAGCAGTTTATCAGAATCCCCATATACTATTTCTCCAAGAGACCAATCTAAAATCCAACACCCCTAATTTATTTATCCCGAAATATTTTTCACACGCGCTCTTTGCATCAGCTGGGGTAGCCCAAAGAGGGGTTGCTATTTACTTTTCCAGAAGACTACCTTGGGAAGACATAAGGATTCGAAGGGATCCTAAGGGGAGATGGTTATGGGTTGTTACTAAAATACAGGGGAAGGTAATGAACTTTGTGAACTATTATGGGCAGATATCTGATGAGGTGTGTAGTATTCTTGAAATCAATGATCTTCTCAGGGGGGCCCCTGGGCAGATTATCTTGGGAGGAGATTTCAACTATATACAAGATTTAAAATAAAAGATACCTCTAATAAAAATAAGAAACAATTAAAACCCAATACTAAAAAAGGCTTGGACGCTTTCATATCAGAATACCAACTCATAGACCCATGGCGCTTTATGAACCCAGAAGGGGAATCTTTTACCTGTTATTCACACCGCTTCCGGACGTCATCAAGAATCAATTTTTTTCTGATATCAAGATCCATTCAGTCTCTAAGCTCATCTATTGGGTGTAATCCCTTTTCAGATCATGGGAAGGTAGAGTTGGAAATGTATCTAGAAGAAGGGGGCAGGGACCAATCCAGGTGGCAGCTGGACCGTACCCTGCTCCAGAATCAGGATTGGGTGGTTAGTTTAGGAGAATGGATCACGGAATACTTTAAAATCAATAATGACACAGCAGAACCATTTTCGGTTTGGGAGGGATTTAAGGCGGCAGCACATGGCCAGATAATATCTTATACATCTGTCCTGGCCAGATAATATCTTATACATCTGTCCTGGCTAAAGAGAGGAGACATAAAATATCTATGCTCCAAAAGGCTGTAGATAAAGAATATGCTCTACAGTTCCGTCCTCACCCGAATCACCTGGAGCAAGCAAAGGCGGAGTTAAGAGATTTCTTTGTATTGGAAGAGATTAACAGCTCCAGAACCTTCCAACAAAATGTCTATGAGGACAGTCAATTGGTAGGAAAGCTCCTGGCTAATTCAGTGAGAAAAAGACAGGAATCTGCCTCAATAGTTAAAATAAGAGATTCTATAAATGGACAATAGATAGTGGAGAACAATCAGATTCAAAGGGATTTTTTAGAGCATTTTAGCAATATATACACTAGTGAATATCATGGGGGAGGAGATCAGATTCAGGACTATTTCGTGAACATAGAAATTCCAAAAATCACGGCTAATCGGGTTATACAACTAGGGCTTGAAATTGGTATAGGGGAAATAGCAGATGCTATTAAAGTAACAGCAGGGGCGAAGGCTTGTGGGCAAGACGGATTTCCAATCGAATTTTATAAGATTTTTTTAAAGGATCTATCAAAACCCCTTAAGAATTTATTTAATTATATTATTTTTATTATAACTTTATTTCGGCCGTTTTTGGCCATAAAAGTCACATACATAAAAGTCATATACATACATAAAATCATCATTAACATAGCAATGTAAAATCATCATTAACATAGCAATGTAAAAAAAGAACAAAGTGTTATACGGACATAGAATAGTTTTCACAGTTCATTCATGTTTTTTTAGAGGAAATTAAAGCGTTACATTTCATTTCGATTTAAAAGAAAGTTCATATTTTTTTAAAAATATCACATATGCAGGGATTGGTTAAACATGTACACTTTTCCAACTTAGAGACAATGTCCGTGTTTTTTCCTTATTATAAAAACAGAATGTAAAAATTTGCTTACGCTAAATACAATAAACTGGGTTGTGTTACTTTTCATGATCCTAAAAGCTATTGAACAGGACCTAGTCCCCAGGAGGTTACACATGGGTTTCAGCCATTTCTTTCTCGGTTTTGCATAAGCGCTACAAACAAAGAACATGTGAGCCTCATCCTCGGAACAAACAGATGAGCACATAGGGCAACTATGTATTTTATCAGACAAAGCCCCCAATCTTTTTTGTGCCCATCTTTCAGTATTGTAATTTAGCATAAGTGTCCCATATCTAAACTTTAGGAAAAGAGTTTTTGCAATAGGTGGCTCTATCTCGTCCAGGAATTGTTCAAAATAAGATTCATCTTTAAATGATAGAAAAGCCTGGACTGCGGAACCCACATTAACTCCATCCACTAGCTTCCCACTTATATAGTTCCAGAATGCTCGCTTAACTACCTTTTTAGAAGTCGTAGACATTTTATCTGGGGTCTCCCACATAGAGTGTAGGTCCAAAAGTGTAAACCATTTTTTAATGTGCACTAGCCAGTGCAGGGAGTTAAAAGAATCAAGCCTCATCAGTTCTTGCAGGCCATGTCTATAGTCTATCAGTTCGGGTATAGTCCAGAGCCTAACCCAAAATAGTAATGGCCTCAATATAGTTAGGTAATCTGTTCTCCTAAAGTTTAAATCAAGTTGGAGTGGTAAAAGTGGTGTACTACTAGGAACCCTGACAGAAGCACGCATAAATTTGTTGTCCATAACATGGAAACTATTCTTTGCCCATGGGCCCCAAATTTCTGCTCCATATAGTACAGCAGATTGTATTTTAAATTTAAAAAGTTCTAAAACAGGGGTAACACTCTTGCTTGTACTAGAATTCATTTTGTTTAGGATTGGTTTGACATTTTGGGCATAGGTTATTTTACTTTTCTCAATTTGGGGTTTCCAGCTTTGTTTGGAATCGAGCACAACACCCAAATATGAAAAGTTATCCACAGTGTCTAGTTTTTGACTGTTTAGGGTCAAAAACCCTCTATCTGGCATACTGGGATTTAGTGACATGCATTTCGTTTTATTTGCATTTATTTCCAAGCCCTTTGTCTGACAATAGCAGCTGAATGAGTTGAGGAGTGCCTGAAGACCCTTTTTTGTTTGGGATATAAGTATAGTATCGTCTGCAAAAAGCAGCGCGGGCACCCTTACACCATTGAGCTGCGGAGAATCATTAACACAAGCATTTAAATAGTCTGGGACATCGTTAATAAACAATGAAAATAAGGTGGGGGCCAGAACACACCCCTGGCGAACCCCACGTTCAATGGGGATATTGCGAGTTAGCTCACCATTAGGACCCCATCTGACATTTGCAAAATTATCTGCATGTAACTCTATTATTTGTTCTAGGAGACATCCCGGCAACCCAAGGTCTTGTAGTGTTTTCCAGAGTAATCTGCGTGGAACTAAATCAAAAGCAGCCCTCAGGTCAACAAAGGCTACATACAGATGACATTTTTTCAGCTGGACATATTTCCAAATCAAGCAGCAGAAGCGAAAAATGTGATCTGTTGTGCTTGTCTTGCTACGAAACCCAGCCTGGAATTTGGAAATTATGTGTGTAGCTTCAAGCCAGTCGTTGATTCTAAACAAAAGGTGTTTGGCATACAGTTTTTGAAGTGTGTCCATCAAACTGATTGGCCTGTAGTTAGAGGGTATCATTCTATCCCCCTTTTTAAATATTAGCACGACCTCTGCTGCCCGCCAGCTGTCAGGGAAGTTGCACTTTAGAGATAGGGCATTAAACAGGCGGTTCAGATATGGGGCCCAGACTTCAACCTCATGTTTATAGAGATCCCCCGGTATTCTGTCCGGACCAGGGGCTTTAGAATTTTTAAGATCGTTAATTGCCCTTACTGTCTCGTCCAGTGTAAAGTTAAGCGGTTCAACCGGCAGCAATGACCTTAGGCTCCATTGGCTATCACTTTCATATTGTTTATAAAGGTTTGTAAAATGAGATACCCAGGTCATTTCGTCCAAGAATACATCTTTCACAACTCTCCCAGCATGACCACCATTGGCCACTAGTCTCCAGAAGCCAACATTGTCATTATTTTTTGCGGCAGATAACATGTCGGCCCAGATCGATTCCTCCCAAAGTTTTTTTGATGTTTCCAATGCACGTTTATACTCAACCCTTGCAACTTTTACTTCTTCTTTGGACTTGTTTTTGATGGCAAACAGTAGGTTTGATTTGGCAGTTCTACACACGTGGCCGTACCATAACTTTCCATGGTTTGCCACCCTTTGGTTTTGCTGCTTCTTTTTCGGCATTTTTGATAAGAGCATTTTTATTTCCGAAAAGAAGATTTTGTGTAGCTCAATAAAATGATCAAAGTGTTCCGGTAGGAAGGCATAGTCAACTACATGTTCAAAAGTTTGTTCAAAAAGGGAATAAACCAGTGATAAGGCTTTGCCATCTGCCAAAACACGTGGCCATCTCACCGCACGCCTATTATTACTTATATGGACGTCCTCACATGTGGTGACTTCGGTAGAATCATTTGTAGATAAAGTGATATCACTAACCATGCTCTTGTTGATGTAAAGTTCCAAAGGGTAGTGATCACTTTCCCCCCTACTTACTACTTTCAAATCTATCATAAAATGCCATAAACTAAGAGAAACAAGTACAAAGTCTAAGTTGCTATTAGCTTTAGAAAAGGTTGGTTGTTTTTGGAGGTCAGATGGAAGCCGACCATTACCTGCTCTGAGGCCGTGATCTGCAGAAAGTCTTAAAAGTTGGCTAGCCAGTGTCGAATATTTAACAAATTTGGTGGTCTCAAGCTGGGGGATGTTATAGGCTGAGTCCTCATCCTCAAACACTTCAGAAATGCCCAGAACAGGTTCAAAGTTGCAGTTTAGGTCTCCTCCTAGAATGACCGGGGTGTCTACAATTACGTTTTTAAGCAAAAGTTCCAGGGCCTCGATTGTTGGTGATACTTTCGAGTGGCTGCTTGGTCTATTATAAATATTCACAATGTACCATTCATTGCCACACGATGGGGTTACCCTTAGAGCTAAAATATCCGGGGAACCTGTATCCACGATTTCGACCTGCATGGCTAGAGTGATTTTTAGCCAGATTAATAGACCCCCTGATGGTCTTCCTCGGTCAGACTGAACTGCTTTTGTGCCAAAAGTTTTGTAACCTACCTGATGGGGAACTTCTAAGGCCCAAGTTTCTTGTAGTAGACAAATATCACAGGTGTCAATGTAATTTGCCCACTCAGGGTCTTTTAAGTTCTTATAAACACCCGCAATATTCCACGATAGGATAAGTAAGCAGGAGTCAGTACTCTGGGTGGCAGGAGGGGGAATGGCTACGCCCTGGTTGCACCTAGTGCCTACTTGCAGTGATATTATGTCTTTCTCTACAGCCTTTATCTTTTCCCCAGCTGCAGTAGTTGGACTCCTATCCCAACCACCCTCGGCTGTATTGCAGCATATCTTTCCAGCTCTATAAAGTGAACCATTTTTCTCCATCCTACTCCTATTAGGCTGTTTATCATCATTAAACTGTGCAACATTTTTTGGTTGAAGGTAACCTTTGCCCAGTCTACAAAAATCATCATATAATTCACGGATGCAGTTAGGCATTGTGATAAGTCAATCCACAGCCTCTAAACAGCTAAATCTGTTGAAGGTAGAAATACCCGACCACATGTTGTAATCACCATGTCCACCCAAATTTGGAGCACCAGACCACATATTATAATTTCCATACCTAGCCAAATTTGGGGCATTATATGAATACTGCTTAACAGGATTCCAGTTTTGGCCGTGATGGATTGATCTTGATGGCGGATAAAAAAAAGATAAGGGTCTGGCTTCAATAGGGGGATTCATTCCATACGATTTCCAATTGCAGATTTGCTCAGCACTCTGGGGTTCCTCAAAGGATATGACAATACAATCGCCCGTGATTGATTTTGGGGTTGGCCCTACCCATGGTACCCTCCTAACCATAAGAATCTTACTTTTCAGATGGTTGGGGATAGGTTTATATTTGTTTAGCCAAAAAATCACTTTATTTTTTAGCGATTGGAAGTTTTCTTCGTATTGACTGTCCAATTCTGGCACCCCTGTGAGAACAGCTACAAATGTACTAGCGTCTGGGGGCAAGTCTATGTACCCACCTCTAAAATTGTTACGAGTATGATTGGACTGGTAGTTTGAAGTGTCGGGGACATTAGTAATAGTTTTGTCAGGCATGGATTGAGTGCCTGCCGCACTAATGTAGGGATAGGTGGGAATATTAAGTTGAGGTTTATTTAGAATTGATGGATTCTGAATGGAAGGATGAGGAGATGGTGGAATTTCTGGTAAGGGGGAATTGGTATGTATTTGGTTTTTCTGCATCGGTTTTTTGGTGGTATTTACAACTGTTGCCGTGGATGTTGAAGGAATTGGAGTTGATTGGATTTTAGTATTACTTATTTGTGTAGTATTGATGTTACTAGCTGTCCCTACCTTTTTTTGCTGCACTTCTGATAGCTTAATATGTGGTTCTTTTGATGTGGTCGGGACAGGAACCGGAACTTGCTGGGTGGCTCTAGGCACTTCAATACAATTAAGACTTATACTGGAAAGAGTAATAACACTTTTCTCAACTTCAAGGAGCTGGTTCTCAATTCCAGTTAACCTTATTTCTAATGGTTTAAGTAATGTCTTCAGCGTCTCCCATACTATTTTTAAAAATTCCTCTTTTCCACCATCTAATTCTAACGTAGCACATGAAACTCTCTTTCCTTCGCTACCTAAGGAGTCAGACTTATCTAAGGAAATGTGCTCAGCTATACTAATGTTAGCGTTGTCAGTATTTACTAAATCATGTACTGGGCTCTCGGGTGTTGCAACAGGCATATTAGTGGTCCCACCCTTAATATTATGGCTAAGGTTGATTTTTGCTTTTTTTCTAGCAAAGGCAGTGAGATGTTTACGCTTCCTTTTGTGCTTTGATGGAACTTTGCCTGGAGATTTTGAGGAGCACTCTGTTTCAACTAGCAACTGACTAGCAGCAGGTTCAGGACATGTAGTTAGTATCGTCCCTGCTAATGAATCACAGGACGCCCCATCTGGAAGGACTTCGACTTTCTCCTTTGGAGGTATCAACTGAGCTAAACCTCCTGACTCGGCCCCCGCTGGCAGCTCCTGGGATTTCTGAGTAATAGAGGGAATTAATTCTTCTACTATCGTGTGTACCTCAGCTACGGCTATGAGCGGTTTTGGGCCAACAATCCGCTCAGGAGTTTTAGAAGTGGCAATACTGCCTAGGGAGGATTTTTTCCTAAGAGCAAGTTCAGTTGAGAGCCTCCTAGCACATTCAAGTTCGCTTGATACTCTGTGCTGAAGTTTAGTAATTTCATTGTCAATAGAGAGGCTAGTCCTAGTGATGAAGTCATCTAGGGTGCCTGTGGCTTTTTTGGGGATCTTTGTAGCCTTACTCCTAGTTTCACGTGTGGACATTTTTGGCAAAGAAGAGATATAATCGATATATTAGATAATGCAAGTATGGTACTATGACTCCAGACAATAGAACCAAGGGAGGTGGCCCGGTCCGGTCTCAATCGGTCTCTAACGGCCTAGAACGGCCCTGTCTTTGCCCAGTCTTAGCCCGGGCTGCGTCCCGCGCTGCGGGAGTGGGCAGGTGTTTTGAGGCCTCTGGAGGGCGGGGGGCGGGCCAGCAGGGAGAGCGGACCGGAAGCTCTCCGTCGGTCTAGCAGGGACTTCTGGGAAATGAAGTCCCTGCACGCTCGCAGCCCCGCTGCAGCCACACGCCCAAGCCGCTTACCTCCTTGCCGCCTCTGTGCTCCTTACTCGCAGCAGCTGGTCCGCTTTCCTCCACAGACAAGCGAAGGGGCACCCGCGCAGCGGGTGCGCCGAGTAGTTGAGGAAATGGCAGAAAAAGACCTGGTGAGTCGCTCTGGGCTGATGGCGCTAGCCTCCTCCGTGCAGCGCTTAACGCGGTGATACAATTCAAGTAAGAACAGTGTCCCACTCGCTTTTGATTTTGGCGGGTGTTTTGAGGCCTCAGGAGGGCGGGGGGCGGGCCAGCAGGGAGAGCGGACCGGAAGCTCTCCGTCGGTCTAGCAGGGACTTCTGGGAAATGAAGTCCCTGCACGCTCGCAGCCCCGCTGCAGCCACACGCCCAAGCCGCTTACCTCCTTGCCGCCTCTGTGCTCCTTACTCGCAGCAGCTGGTCCGCTTTCCTCCACAGACAAGCGAAGGGGCACCCGCGCAGCGGGTGCGCCGAGTAGTTGAGGAAATGGCAGAAAAAGACCTGGTGAGTCGCTCTGGGCTGATGGCGCTAGCCTCCTCCGTGCAGCGCTTAACGCGGTGATACAATTCAAGTAAGAACAGTGTCCCACTCGCTTTTGATTTTGGCGGGTGTTTTGAGGCCTCAGGAGGGCGGGGGGCGGGCCAGCAGGGAGAGCGGACCGGAAGCTCTCCGTCGGTCTAGCAGGGACTTCTGGGAAATGAAGTCCCTGCACGCTCGCAGCCCCGCTGCAGCCACACGCCCAAGCCGCTTACCTCCTTGCCGCCTCTGTGCTCCTTACTCGCAGCAGCTGGTCCGCTTTCCTCCACAGACAAGCGAAGGGGCACCCGCGCAGCGGGTGCGCCGAGTAGTTGAGGAAATGGCAGAAAAAGACCTGGTGAGTCGCTCTGGGCTGATGGCGCTAGCCTCCTCCGTGCAGCGCTTAACGCGGTGATACAATTCAAGTAAGAACAGTGTCCCACTCGCTTTTGATTTTGGCGGGTGTTTTGAGGCCTCAGGAGGGCGGGGGGCGGGCCAGCAGGGAGAGCGGACCGGAAGCTCTCCGTCGGTCTAGCAGGGACTTCTGGGAAATGAAGTCCCTGCACGCTCGCAGCCCCGCTGCAGCCACACGCCCAAGCCGCTTACCTCCTTGCCGCCTCTGTGCTCCTTACTCGCAGCAGCTGGTCCGCTTTCCTCCACAGACAAGCGAAGGGGCACCCGCGCAGCGGGTGCGCCGAGTAGTTGAGGAAATGGCAGAAAAAGACCTGGTGAGTCGCTCTGGGCTGATGGCGCTAGCCTCCTCCGTGCAGCGCTTAACGCGGTGATACAATTCAAGTAAGAACAGTGTCCCCTAATTATATTAAGTTAGGAGGATTGGTACCCGCATCCTTTAAGGAAGCAACAACAATAATATCCTCTGTTAAAAAAGACAACAATCCAGAAGATATTAATTCTTATAGGCCTATTAGCCTTCTGAATTCAGACTATAAAATCCTAATGAAAATCTGGGCCCGTCGCTATATGTTTGCTGCTCAAGAAGTCATATATAGTGATCAGTCAGGATTTATAGCAGGCCGCTCAATGGCTTCTAATACAGAATTTTTAATTCAGGTACTGGATTATTTTAATATCAATTTAACCCCTGCTTGTATTTTAATGGTCGATGGGGAAAAAGCGTTCAACCTGGTAAATTGGGCAACCCTGTTTTATTCTCTCGCCCAATTCGGGTTTCCAGAACAAGTGATCAAGATGCTATGGAACATCTACCAAGGTGCTTCAGCGCAGGTCATAATAAACTTGAATAGGTCAGGCTTAATTAAAGTCAATCGAGGAACTAGGCAGGGTTGCCCTTAATATCCTTTACTCTTTACCTTTTTTATCGAACCCCTTGTGATTAAAATCAGAAACAATCCTGACAATTTCCCCCCTATCCCCGGGATGGCGAAGCTCAAGCTGTTTGCAGATGACATCATTCTTTATTTGAATCCGAATAAAGAGAATATAGAATTTATATTAAAGGAATTTAAAGCATATGAGCAAATAGGAGGTTGCAAAATAAATGCTAAGAAGACGGAGGTTCTCGCTTTAAAAACCAAACCTTATCCTTTTTCCATCTTGCCTGGACGTCCAGGCAGCAAGGGATCCTGTTAGATACTTAGGCATTTTTGTGACCTTTGATTATCACCAGCTTTATCTTCTCAACTATGTGAGAACCAAACATAAAATTAAGAGCCTTTTTGCCCAATGGCTTTTACTCCCACTCACTTTGATTGGTAGAGTATCCTTGATTAAGATGTCGATTTTACCCTTGTTAATATTCCAGTTTTGCAATGTACCAATCAAATTGAAGTCTATCTTTTTTAAAGACATGGAAACCATGTTCGGAAGTTTTGTTTGGGGGGAAAGCCCAGAGGGTTAAATTGTCTGTGATCCAACTCCCAGTTGAACAGGGGGGTCTTGCTCTGCCACATTTAAAAACATATTATGAGACAGCCTTTCTCGAATTAGTGGCAGGTCTTGGAAAAAATGATACAAGAGTCTGATTCTCAAATCCAGGTATTTTTAAAGATTGCAAAATTCCCAAAGAGGACAAGATATAAGACTTTGAAAGAATATTTATCTAGATTGCAGTCCTTTTTTTAGAAAAATACTAGCTCCTCAGCTTCCCTGTTTTTGTCTGGGCCTCCAAATTAGAAACAGCCATATAATATTGTGGGGGAATTTGGGATTTCGGGAGTTAAGGCACTTCGTTGTTCAGAATAGAATTATCACATGGCAAGTAGTGCTAGCTAGAGTAACTACTCCCTGGCGACCAACACTCTTTGAATACTCACAAATTGTCCACTTTCTAAGAAGAGCTATAGGTGGACTATTTCATTCGACAAGTGAGATGGTAACTCTCCTATATGAAGCTAAAATTAGCAGCATAGGAAAATGGTACAAGAGGCTCCCTTGTGAAGGGCAATTAGTTATGATAGATTCCCATTTAGAGAAAATAGGTAGCCTAACACAATGTAACTTAACACGCAAAGATTGGGAGACCATAAGTGTTGGGCTATAAATCATTACGGGCCGCTAATTTTAAGAGGGTGGCTTTCTTGTCCCGCTGGCTAGCATATTGGACTCCGGAGGCACTGGAGAAAAGGTTCCCGAAGGTTAGGAACAAGTGCTTCAGATGCCAAGCTGACGGTCAGGGTGGATGGCTTCATATTTTCTTCACTTGTCGTCAACTGGAATCCTTTTGGGAGGTCATTCTCTCAGATATTGAGGCAGCTATAGGGAAAACACTTATGCCTTCAGCCGAATTGGCCCACTTTGGTATATGCAATGACAGAGGGCTTCACAAAGATGCTGAGGAAATGTTTGTATTTATTTCTTGTGCTGTTGCCCGCTCCCTAATACTCCAAAATTGGAAATCAAAGGAACTTCCTTCCCATGTGAAGTGGTTTAATAAAATGAGAAGGTCATGGAATTTTGAAAAAGCTTATGCTAGTAGAGTGGGAGCAGTAAGGAGATTTGATATGAATTGGAAGTATTTTGAGAATTTGCAGGCAATAAGGGGGGACTAAGTTAGTAATTAGATTGAATACTGATAAGTTCAAGTTCAAGTTTAAAATTTGTATAGCGCACTACTCACCAAGAGGGTCTCAAGGCGCTTGAAGGAGGGGGGTACTTTACTTATCGAATATCCAAGTTTTTAGTTGTTTTCTGAAGGAGAGGTGGTTCTGTGTGAAGCGGAGGTAGGTGGGGAGAGAATTCCAGGTCTTGGCCGCTAAGTAGGAGAAGGATTTTCCCCCCATGGTGGATCTTTGGATGCGTGGTATTGCGGCAAGGGGCTTGATTGGACGAACGTAGTTGACGGGTGGGGGTGTAAAAGGACAGGCGTGTGTTGAGGTATTCGGGTCCTAGGTCGTAGAGGGCTTTGTGTGCGTGGGTGAGGAGGTGGAACGTTATTCTCTTGTTGACGGGGAGCCAGTGGAGATCTTTCAGGTGACCGGAAATGTGGGCTTGGCGGGGGATGTCTAGGATGAGTCTGGCTGAGACGTTCTGGATGCGTTGGAGTTTTTTCTGTAGTTTGGCTGTGGTTCCGGCGTAGAGGGTGTTTCTATAGTCCAGTCGGCTTGTTTCGTTGGGGATCCAACAGAAGATTTTTTTGAGCACGCGTAGGATGTTGAAGCATGGTGATGATACGGCTTTGACTTGTCTGGTCATCGAGAGGGAGGAACCAGGATGAAGCCCAGGTTACGTGTGTGGTCCGTTGGTATTGGTGCGTTTTCTAGGGCTAGAGACCACCATGAGTTGTCCCAAGTGGAGGGGGATGATCCTAAGATGAGGACTTCCATTTTGTCCGAGTTCAGTTTTAAACGGCTGTTCTTCATCCACTCGGCTACTTCTTTCATCCCTTCATGTAGGTTGGTTTTGGCGGTGGTTGGGTATTTGGTGAGGGTGAGGATTAGCTGGGTGTCATCTTCGTAGGAGATGATGTTGAGGTTGTGTTGGCACGCGATGGATGCGAGGGGACTCATGTATACGTTGAAGAGGGTGGGACTGAGTGATGATCCTTGTGGTACGCCGCAGATGACTACGGTGGCCTCTGATCTAAAAGGGGGGAGGTGGACTCTCTGGGTACTTCCGGCGAGGAATGAGATGATCCAGCCCAGTGCTTTTCCTTGTATTCCGACGTTGCTGAGGCGTTATATAAGGGTGCTTTGACAGACTGTGTCAAAGGCTGCAGAGAGGTCAAGTAGGATGAGGGCAGCTGTTTCTCCGTTGTCCAGTAGAGTTCGAATGTCATCTGTTGCTGCAATGAGGGCGGTCTCGGTGCTATGTTTGGCTCGGAAGCCGGACTGTGAAGGGTCGAGGGATTTGTTGTATTCGAGGAAGGCGGCTAGCTGATTGTTGACAGCTTTCTCAATGACTTTGGCAGGGAAAGGGAGGAGCGAGATGGGGCGGTAGTTCTTAAGTATAGTGGGGTCTGCTTGGGTTTCTTCAGGAGGGCGCTGAGTTCGGCATGTTTCCAGCTTTCCGGGAAGGTAGCGGAGTTGAGGGAGCAGTTGATGACGTCTCGGAGATGGGGTGCGTTAATGGAGTCTGCTTTGTTGAAAATGTGGTGGGGACATGGGTCGGTTGGCGATCCTGAGTGGATGGAGTTCATCAGGCGAATGGTGTCTTCAGTGGTGATTGGGTTTCAGGCGCAAAGGTTGTTAGAGGGGGGATTTAGTTCAGAGGTGGGTGGGGTGGACTGGTCTCCAAAGCTGTTATGTATGTCAGCGATTTTGTTGTGGAAGAACGAGGCAAGAGAGTCGCAGAGGTCTTGGGAGGAAGGGAGTGATGTCGAGGCCTATATTATGCTTAAGCAGTCTTGAAGTGTTGATAAGGTTTATCAATAAGTCACAAGCGCACTTTTTTCTGCGGTATTTGCACTTATAGTAGTTTTGAAGCACTAGCACTTTATTTCAGGTTGGATTGTACTGTATTGCATTTGCACTTTATGACCAAACTTTGCAGATATTTCACATTGCTTGTATTTGAAAATGTATATATGAAGTTTTATTAACATTGACTCCTTACGGATTTTAAGTATTCAGAATCCTCCCTTTTAATCAGCTTTTAAAAGAAGAAGCTTTTAATTCTTTTGTATTTATTTCCATTGTTCAAATTGTTCCTATATGTGTTGTACCTTATCTATGCTCTGCTCAATAAAAAAAATTCAAAAAATTGGATTCTTTAGAGAAATCAATATCTAAAACGGCTGGTTTAGAAAAGAATCTATATGTATGTTTAAATTGTCGGATAATTTTACGACGTAATTTACATGTGGAAAGAGGTTTAGTAAATGAAGCAATGGGACATATTGTTGGTTTTCTGAATTACCCAAATAGAGATGAGATTGAAATTTTGAAAATCAAATTTGATGATATTGAAGAAGTACAACAATTGAGTCGTTGTTAGACTCGATTTTTGCTAGAAAAAGATTTATATGTCCGCCGAAAACAGTTTCCTGTTTGTTTGGCATATGCAGTGACTATTCATAAATCACAAGGTTTGAGTGTAGATAGTGCTTGGGTGAATATTGGAAGCACTGTGTTCAAAGAGGGTATGACATATGTTGCTTTATCTCGAGTTAGAACTTTAGCTGGATTACACTTGATTGATTTTGATGAGACAAAGATTAGTGCAGAACTGAGTTGTGTGAAAGAGTATAATAGGTTAAGAAGAGAATATGCTCCTCATTTACCACAATATCCTTTATTTGAAAACGTTGTGATACATTGAAAAAGAAGATTGTAGAAACATTGTAGTGAGGTTGTAGAGAAAAGAAAAAAACTAGATGAACCAGTGATAGTAAGCAAAAAGAAAAAGGATAGTATTGAAGAGGTTGTTGGATTTCAGTTTGAAAACAGTACTGGTGTCAACTGCTATGCTAATGTAGTGGTTAATATTGTTTTTTTTCTTCAAACTTTACAGCAACAGATTATTGAAAATCGGGATGAAAGATTTTGTTGTTTGTTGAATTCTGTGTTTGAGAAATGTAGCAGTGATAAAACAAAAATAGAAAGTGTTTCTGATATTCGAAATGTTTTAGACATATGTTCTGGAGTAAATCAATTTTCACAGAATATTCAACAATATTGTCAGGATTTTCTTATGTATATGCTTGTTGTATTGCAAGATGAAGGTATAGATATTGAAAATATATTTGGTGTATCTTATAAATGGCAACATGACTGTGATAATTGTTTGCGTTCAAGTAGTACTCAAATAGACACAGAAAGATTTATATATTTGACATTACCAGACTGCAAATCAGTGACTTTTAATAATCTAGTTAGAGAAGCAAATCAAAACATGATTTGTTCCCATTGTAACTCAGAAATGTTATCAACATTATTTATACAAAGATATGGACAGTATATTATTTTAATGTTCCAACGATGCAGACCTGACGGAACAAAATATACAACTTTAATTAAAAAGATTGTGGCTTCTCAAATATCAATTTCAGGAAGAACTTTTGTAACTGTAGCAATTATTTTCCATGATGGTTCTTCTACAACATCAGGACATTATACACTTTACTTAAAATGTACAAAAGGCTTTGTAATGACACTCAATTAACTTTTAAACAACATTTGCCTTTTGACTTACCAAATTCTTACCTAGTGTTTTTACAACCCAAATTTTAGGGAAAACAATTGGCCTAGAAAAATAAGTGCTGTAAAAAAAGGTTAATCTTCTGCTGACTTTATAAGTCAGAGTGATCAAGATAAAAAAAACTTAAACTTGTCATAGAGGTAGTGTAAGTGTATCATATAGTGAGTGATATGAGTATTACATGAAATGTTGATCATAAGTGAGGCAGTGGTGTTTTAGATTTGTTGTAGTTGTTGAAGATGTCGATGATATTTTTTATTCCCTTGTAGAGGTTTATTTTAATGGTATACAGCTCCTTGGTGAAATAAAGGATGAGAAGAGTATGATTGTCATACCAAATGATGTTGAGGTTCTGATAGCATGCTATTTGTTTAAGGTTATATGTTCATGATAAATACTATCGGGTGGAGATATAACCATTGTTAAATGGTCCAAAAGATGTGGGTGCTTTTGTTTCAGAAGGTCGGTAGATGGATGTTTAAGACTACTACTAAGTAACTTCCAAACTAAGGATTTCGAAGATACTATTTGGCCATGAGGAATAGTATCACAAGCAAATGACTATTTCGAGTAAATGTTATTAGCATATGTTTGGACATTACTTTATTTACAGTGTATCAGAAAGAAGTAGTATTTTTTCATTACTTTGTGAATATTTTTCACATTCAATACTTATGTCTGAAATTGCTGTTTGAAAAAGACATTTAAGATATGTTTTTTTCTAATTGTTACACTGTCAATGAAAATGTTGAATGGGTTTTTTAAACACAATCTTTTTGATTGTGTTTTTTTTGCCCGCTGTCATATGATGAGTTGTATTGAACTCACTGTTTTTAGTGAAATGCAATATATTCTGAGAACAGCAAAATAAAATATATACCATTTGGTACAAATTATTTTGTGTTTTGTATTGTGAAAAATATATTATAACTCAATAGTTTTTTCTCTTCCACAGATGTTATATTTAGGTAAGTACGACAACAAAAATAGTTTTTCATTACTTTTTTATTTCTATTTCTCTTCATCCTTTCTTCACTGTCTCTCTTACTTCTTTACCTTTCCTCATCTTACTCCTCTTCCCTCATTCTACTTACTCCCGTTCATTCACCTTTACTTTGCTTCTCTCACCATCAGTACTCTTCCTTCACCCTCACTCAGCTTGTCCAACTCCCTCTTTCCTCTATCTGTTCCTCACTTCTCTTTCCTATCTTCCTCCATCACTACCCTTGTCTTGCTGTATTGATCAGTCTTGTGTCACTGCCCTCTTACTCTCTTTCCTTCATATGATCACTGAGTGATTTTCACTCACTCCACTTCTTTCAGGTTCTTACTCCCTTTCACTCACTACCCTTTTTTCCATTCGTGTCTAAGTTTGTTCCTCTGTGTGTAACTCAGTATAACTGATTTACTGCTTCACAGTCCTTCACTTTCCCTCTGTTTCTCTCTTTTACTGCCTCCCTCTCTCTCTACCAGTCTTCCTTTTCTTTTCTCTCTCTTTCCATAAATCCTTCTCTCTCACTTACTTCTTTTTTCTTTCTCTTAATATGCTTCTTTTTCCATCACTCCCCTTCCCTCACCTTTATATCGGATGTATGATGTTAAAATGCATACTTTTACATCGCATACTATTACAACATGACTTTTACAACGCAGTATCCTTTACAACGCATGCCTTTACAACGCATGTCATTACATAGCAGATGCTATTACAACGCATGCCATTACAACGTAAGTATAGGTAAGTATTTCTTTTTTTTAAAATTGTAATAAATAAATATTTATTTAATTTAATTTAATTAATTTAATTTAATTAATTTAATTTATTTTAAGTCGTTTTTTAAAAAACCCTTAAAATACCCCTGTACCCCTATACCCAAAACCTATCCCTAATCCCTAAAGCTACTCCTGTACCCCAAAACCCAAACCTAGCCCTGAACCCTAAAAATACCCCTGTACCCCAAAACCCAAACCTAGCCCTGAAACCTAAAAATACCCCTGTACCCCATAACCCAAACCTAGCCCTGAAACCTACAAATATCACTGTACCCCAAAACACAAACCTAGCCCTGAAACCTAAAAATACCCCTGTACCCCAAAACCAAAACCTAGCCCTGAAACCTAAAAATACCCCTGCACCCCATAACCCAAACCTAGCCCTGAAACCTAAAAATACCCCTGTACCCCAAAACCCAAACCTAGCCCTGAAACCTAAAAATACCCCTGTACCCCAAAACCCAAACCTAGCCCCGAAACCTAAAAATACCCCTGTACCCCAAAACCCAAACCTAGCCCTGAGACCTAAAAATACCCCTGTACCTCAAAACCGAAACCTAGCCCTGAAACCGAAAAACACCCCTTGTACCCCAAACCCAAACCTAGCCCTGAAACCTAAAAATACCCCTGTTTCCCAAAACCCAAATGAAATTTACGTTTTAAAAAAGATAAACTTAGCATTACTTACATTGTAATGGCATGCGTTGTAATAGCATCTGCTATGTAATATCATGCGTTGTGAAGGATCCTGTGTTGTAGTAGTTGCGTTGTAATAGTAGTCAGTTGTAACAGTTGCGTTGTAACTGTTGTTTCCCCTTTATATCCCTTCCCTCACTGTCACTGCCCTTCATTCAATCTGAGTCCTCTTCCTCCATTTAATGTTCTCTTCTGTCTGCATCACTCTCATTCTATTTCTCCTGCATCCATTCCCTCACTCTCCCTCATACTCTTTTGCTCACTCCATCTGTCGATTGCCTTCCTTTATTCCCCATACCTCAATCCCTTTTCGTAACTCTTATTCCTTTATTCTCTCACTCCTTTCAATCCATTTCTCTCTTTCTGTCTCACTTTCTCTCTCACTCTCTCCCTCTGTGTTTGTCCCTCACCCTTTCTTTCTTTCCCTTTCTGTTTATTTCACTTCTACTTACTTTTGTATTATGAAATATATATTATAACTAAATCTTTTCTTGTCTTTCATAGATACTATATCTATATAAGAATATTCTATTAAGTTGTCATTATTTATAAGGTAAGTATGACAAAAACAAAATACATTTACTTCATGCTATTTCTAGTCTTTCTCTCTTTTCCATTCTTTAATCTCTCTCTTACTCCTCTTCCTCTACTCATCTTAGTCTCCTTTTCTCATTGTTATTACTGCCCTTCATTGACTTTGATAGTCTTTCTGTCACTATCAGTACTCTCTCTTCACCCTCACTCACCTTGTTCAACTTCCTCTTTCCCCTGTCTGTCTCTTATTTCTGTTGCCTATCTCCCTCCATCACTACCCTTGTGTTGCTGTATTGCTTAGTCTCTTCTTACTCACCCCTTACTCTCTTTGAATAACATCATCTCTCATTCACCTTGACTCACTCCCCTTCTCTCACTCCTTCACTCTCTTTTGCTCTCTCCCTTTCCTTTATACCCTCTCTCACGCCCCTTTCCTCCATCCGTCTCTAAGTCTCTTCCTGTGTCTCAGTCACTATAAGTGCCTCACTCCCTCACAGTCCCTCACTCTCCCTCTCTTTCTCTCTCTTCCTGTGTGCCTCTCTCTCTCTACAAATCTACCTTTTTTTCCTGTGTCTTTCTATAAATTCTTCTCTCTCACTCACTACTTTTTCCTCTATCTTAATATGCTTTTTTTCCCTCACTCCTTCTCCCTTACCCTCATATCCCTTCCCTCTCTATCACTGCCCTTCACACAATCTCTCTCCCATTCACTTTCTCCTGCTCCCATTTCCCCACTCCCCCTCACTCTCTTTCCCTCACTCTATCTGTTAGTCTCTTTCCCTTACTCTTCTTTCCTCATTCACTTTTGCTAACTCCCATTCCTTTAGTTCTTTAGTACTTACTACCCTTCATTCACATTTACACTCCTTCTCTAACCATCAGTACTCTTCCTTCACCCTCATTCATCTTGTCCAACTTGCTGTTTTTTCTATCTTTCTCCATCATTACCCTTGTCTTGCTGTGTCAATCAGTGTCTTTTCACTTCCCCCTTACTCTCTTTCCTTCACATCATCCCTCAGTGACCTTCACTCACTTCACTTCTTTCACTTTATCACTCCCTTTCACTCATTCCCCTTTCTTCCATCCGTCTCTAAGTCTGTTGCTCTGTGTCAGTCACTATAACTGATTTAGTCCCTCACAGTCCGTCACTCTCCCTATTTCTCTCTTTTAGTGTCTCCCTCTTTCTCTACCAGTCTTCCTTTTCTTTTCTCTCTCTTTCCATAAATCCTTCTCTCTCACTTACTTCTTTTTCCTTTCTCTTAATATGCTTCTTTTTCCATCACTCCCCTTCCCTCACCTTTATATCCCTTCCCTCACTGTCACTGTCTCTCAATCTCACTCCTCTCCTTCTACTTCATATTCTCCTTTCTGTGCATCACTCCCATTCACTTTTTCCTGCTCCCATTTCTCCACTCCCCCTCACTGTCTTTCCCTCACTCCATCCGTCAGTCCCCTTCCCTTACTTCCCTTTCCTCATTCAGTTTTGCTAAGTCTCATTCCTTTAGTCCCTCACTCACCTTCACTTCATTTCTCTCTCCTCTCTCCCTCTGTGTCACTCAGTCTAACTGCCTCACTTCCTCTCAGTCATTCGCTCTCCCTTTCTTTCTGTCTCCCTCTCTCTCTGTCCCTCACCCTTCTTCTTTTTACCTTTTTTGTTTCCTTTACTCCTACTTTATTTCTCAGTCCCCTTTCCTGACTTTTAATCTCCTTCCTTCTCTCTTTTATTGTGAAATATATATTATATATATTATAACTCATTTTTTTCTCCTCTTTCACAGATTTTATTTTTACAAAAAATATGTTATTTACTTTTCATTACTTAGAAGGTCAGTTTGACAAAGAAAATATATTTTCTCATCACACTCTTACTTCTCTTACCCTTTTTCACTTTCTTCACTCTGTCTGTTACTCTACTTACTTTGCTCATCTTACTCCCCTACCCTCACTCTATTTACTCTCATTAATTCACCTTTATATTCCTTCTTTCACTATCAATACCCTTGCCTCACCCTCATTTAACTTATCCTGCTCCCTCTTTGCTCTCTGTGTCCCTTGCTTTTCTTTTCTTTATTCCTCTATCACTGCCCTTCTTTTGCTTTATCCATCACTCTTTTCTCTCCCCCCTTCACTCTCTTTCCTTCACACCATCCCTCACTCACTTTTAGTCACTTCTCTTTTGTTATTCTCTCACTTTCTTTCCCTCACTCCCCTTTCTTTATTGCCTACCTCACTCGCCTTTTCATTTCATTCCTCAGTCCCTTTCCCTTACTCTTCTTTCTTCATTGTTTTTTGCTAACTCCCAATTCTTCACTCCCACACTCTCTTTCATTTCATTTCTCTCTCCTTCTCTCCCTCTATCTCACTCAGTGTAACCACTTTACTCCCTCTCAGTCACTTGCTCTTTCTCTTTCTCTGTCACTCTCTTTCTCTCTTTCTCTCCCTCACACTTCCTGTCTTTCTCTTTCTGTTTGCTTGACTCCTACTTCATCTCTAAGTCCCTTTCCTCTCTCTTAAAGTCCTTACTTCTGTATCATTCTCCTTTCATCACCCTCATACCCATTCTCTTATTGTTACTGCCTTGCACTCGCCCTCAGTACTTTTTCCTCACTCATTTCCCGTCACTCCTTTTCCTTCACTCCCCTTTCCTCACTCCCTCACTCCATGTCACTTACTCCCGTTTGTTTATCCCTTTCCCCCTCTGCACTTTATCCTATCTGTATTTCTCACCCCTTCACTTTCCTGCTCCCTTTTCCTCTCTCCCCCTCACTCTGTTTCTCTCACTCCCCTTCCCTCACTCTTCTTCCTTTAGTCCTCTTTTGTCACTCCGTCACTCCTTTAGTCACTCTTTAACTCCCCTTTCGTTACTCACCACACTACCCTTTCCTCACTGATTCCATTAGTCCCTTCCTTCCCTACACTCAGTCATTTCAGTCATTCATTTATGCTCTACACATTTATTCAAAAAAAGTATGAGACAGTGTATAAGACATATAGCTCTTCAAGGAGAAGTGAAGTGAGTTCTGAAAAGAACTGTTTTTTTGTCTTTTTCGAAAAGTGGCCGGATGTTGAGTTGTGATGAAGCAGGAAATGCCCCTCCAGATGAAGAGCTGGGGACAGCAGGTGGTAATTGTGTTGCCAAGGCCCTGGTGGATGCCTGTGCATACTGATGAGAATGCACATTCCTTACATGCCTCAACATAGAATACTAAATGAATACTTTGTATTTGGATTGCCCCTTGACAGCACACTGTTGCAGATGGTACAAGTATCTTTTGGTGCATTCACCTTTTTAATCCCTCAGGGTATGTACAAAATTTCCAGATGAATGAGTCCTTTGTTTTTTTTGCAGGTGACTGGTGTTGCTGCACATCAGAGTCGGAAGAGGAGGAATCCTGCTGTCTCTCTGCCATCTTTTCTTCAAGGAAACTCCAAAGGAGGAACACAGTAGTAAAGGTGCTTCTTCTAAAAGAGTGAAAGAGATAGTGAGGGAAGTGTGTGGTGTGTTTGAATATTCTGGAACATAAACTAGTATGAACCAATCAAAGTGTTGTTTTCAAGTCACATGACTTTGTATTCAAGTCACATGTTTTGACGTGCGCGTAACGGTGCACGCACGGCCCGGAAATAAATGACATTTTACCAGATTTTTGTAAAAGTTTGAAAACGTGAAAAGGAGGCAGGGAAGAGACTCCCTGACCCCATAGGCCTTCTCAGGGGGTCCCTGAAGGACCCCGAAGGCCAACATTTTTTTTTATTTTCCAAAGAAATCGCGAGGTGTGTGCACGGTGCTCGCACCCTTTGGGCCCCCATTTTGTTATTCTGAGTTAAAAGAGAACCAAAAACAAAAGTGGATAATGTGAAAAGGGGCAAGGTAGAGACTCCCTGACCCACTAGGCCTTCTCAGGGGGTCCCTAAACGACGCCTAAGGCCCAAAAAAAATATTTTTTTCCTTTTTAAATCGCGAGGTGCGCGCACATTGCGCGCACAGCGGGAACAAAAATAAAAAAAAATACATTTAAATTACAAGTTTGAGTGTTTAACAGTTGTGTTTTAAAAATAGGAGTTTAGAAAATATGTGGATGAGATTCAGTGCACTTGAAAAAAGAAAAGGATTGGTGGTTTCTGATAATTGAACATCGAAAACTAGGGTGCATAGTACTGCTTTTAAAAAGGAATAATACTATTGGTTTAGAAAAAGTCATTGAAAAGAACATTGGACAGGATAAGCTTGTATATTGAGAAGTCAAACACACTTGCTGATTGGTTTGCAACATTGAGTGATGAACTTTTCACCTTTTGACTTTAGATAGGTGTTCTGTGGAGAGTTACCATGGTAAGAGGCAGAGAGATCAGTGGGGGTAGGTTGAACATTATGTGAGTTTGAAAGTGTTGAAATGTACAACCAATTAAAATGTTAGTTTGGTTTAGTGTTTGCGCGGGAAGAAATTTGATTGGTTATGTATGGGGATATGTGTGAAAAATGACAGGGAATCACAGCCATTTAGTAATTGCAGTGTCTGAGGTACATTTGAGAGATTTTTGGTTTACAATATCTGGTGTGTGTTTCACACTGAACTAAATCTTCAGCAGCATTTTGAAAGGTAAGTAGTTAAATTATAAAGGCAAATATGTTGTACAATTTAAGTTAATAAGAAAACTGTTTTCTAATGTTTGAAATTTCAGCGAGAATAATCCTTTTACTGACAGCAACATTGAAGAAGAGGCAATCGTGGGAGGACATACTATAAGTGATTTTTTTAACGAGTCAATGGACCATGATGTTGGAAGTGCTATTAGATTTTGAAAATTCTGAAAAAGAAATTTATATTTAAAAATTAAAAATTATTTGAGAAACTATTCTTCTTTAATTGTAATCATTGAGCTAGTAGCCAAGTGATTGTGGTAAAAACTGAGTCTTACAGTATAGTGTGCAACATTTTTCTGTTTTTATTCAACTAAGATCACAGCGGGAGTCAGACTTTATTTCACAAAATGGTGGCAGAATAATTTATTTAGTTTATGTGTTTACAATTAATTCAAAGCATGTAGTCATGGTTTGAGTCTGGCTTGGGAGAGCTGAAGAAATTGCTTACCAAGTGTCTCTGTAGCATGTAGTAATGATATGAGTGAATTCTCATTTATACATTCTCATTTCCACCTTGAGCCCCAAAACTCCTTGAACACCACTGCTCTGTCCTAAAACCTAAAACAGTACTCCCAGCAAGACTCTCTTTCACTGCTGTAATTATTTTTCTGAATTGCAAGGCATACTTTCATGTGTCTAAGATCACAGTGTTCCTTGCTCTCTGTATCTCCCCCTCTGTGTCCTTTACCCTTGATTTCCTTAACATCTCTGTTTCTACCACTCCTTCTCTCTCCATCACTCACTTTCCCTCTACGTTAATTTTGTACCTTTTCTGTCATTCTCCTTCCCTCATCTTTAAACCCCTTCCCTAACTGTTATTATCCTTTACTCATAGTCACTCCCCTTTCTCCACTACACTTCTTCCTGTCTGTATCTCTCACCTGTTCTCTTTTTCGCATTCTTTCCCTCACTCTCCTTCCCTAAGCAAAATCCTTACTCCCCTTCTTTCACTCCAGTTTCCTAACTCCCTTCATCCCCTCACTCCACTTAACTCTCCCTCACTCCCCATCTCTCACTTTATCTTATCCCTCTTTTCTTATCCTCTAACCCCTTCTCTCACCATCACTCCAGTTCTCTTACTGCAACCCCTTTTACCCTGCTCTACTTCTTCCTCTCAATCTAACTCCCCTTTCCCGTCTCTGTCCCCTGCTCCCCTTCTCTCACTCCCCCTCACTCACTCTCCTTTCCTTACTGCCATTCCCTTACTCTTAAAATCCCCTTACCTGTATTCCCTACCCTTAGTCCCTTTTTTCAGTCACTCTTTGACTCCCCTTTCCTCACACACCATACTACCCTTTCCACACTCATTCTATTAGTCCCTTCCTCCCCTACCCCAGTCATGTCAGTCATTCATTTATACTCTACTCATGCATTCAAATAAAGTATGACACAGTGTATAAGAGATATAGCTCTTCATGGAGAAGTGAAGTGAGTTCTGAAAACAACTGTTTTTTTTGTCTTTTTTGTTTTGTAGTTTTTTGGGAGTTATTTAAAAATTTTATATTGTTTTTTTTTTAACAAAACTAAAAAACAGTTAACAAAAAAGTGCTAAACAGGAACAAAAAAAAGATTCAATGAAAATAAATATTGCCGGGAGCATTGGTGCCTTATAATTTTCAGCTCCATTAGATTTAGACTTTGCTCACCTAAGCAAAGAATTTTATTGCATTTGTTGCAACGGAGGTGGACCTTGCTGAAAAGTGGCCGGATATTAAGAGCAGTGTCCTTTGAGTTCTTGGCAGGTGGCTGGTGTTGCTGCACATCTGAGTCAGAGGAGGAGGAATCCTGCTGTCTGTCTGCCATCTTTTCAATTCACGAGCAAAAAACAAAGTCCAAAGGAGGAACACAGCTGTAAAGGTGCTTCTTCCAAAAAAGTGAAAGAGTGCAGAAAGTGGGTGGGGTTTTTGAAGTTTCTGGGAAAGAAACAACTAATAACCAATCAAAAGTGTTGTTTTAGAGTCACATGACTTTGTTTTCAAGTCACATGTCTTGACGTGCGCGCACGGTGCGCGCACGCAATGCAAATGAATGACATTTTAACCGATTTTTGAAAAACGTGAAAAGAGGCAGGGAAGAGACTCCCTGACCCCCTAGGCTTTCTCGGGGGGTCCCTGAAGGCCCTCGAAGAACATAAAAAAACATTTTTTTTTACAAAAAAATCGCGAGGTGCAAGCATGTTGCTCGCACCCCTTAGCTGCCATTTTGTGTTTCTGAAGCAAAACAGAGCCAAAAACAAAAGTGATTTACATGAAAAGGGGGCAGGGTAGAGACTACCTGACCTCCATGCTTTCTCAGGGGGTCCCTGAAGGACCGACAAGGGCAAAAAACCCCATTTTTTTCTTTTTTTTTTTAAACCTGCGAGGTGCGCGCGCGTCAGAAAAAAAAAGAAAAAAATACAGTTAAATAACAAGTGTGAGTGTTTAGATGTTGGTTGGCTCTAAAAAGAGCTGTTGTGTTAATTGACTAAGTATACATTTAAAATGTATATATATTTATATTCACTGAAAAAACCATAGGTTTCACACACGTTATAGTTAGGCATTACAATTTAAAAAACCTTAGAAATTCACTGAAAAAACCGTAGGTTTCACATACGTTATAGTTAGGAATTAGCATTTAAAAAACTTGCAAATTCACAGAAAAAAACATAGGTATCACACACGTTATAGTTAGGAATTAGCATTTAAAAAACCTTGCAAATTCACTGAAAAAAACATAGGTTTCACACACATTATAGTTAGGAATTAGCATTTAAAAAACCTTGCAAATTCACTGAAAAAACCATAGGTTTCACACATGTTATACTTAGCTGGACATTTCACTCATACAAAACGATTGAAATTCTCCCGTTATAGTTAGTTCAGCTAATTATGACTCGCACGCCCGCAATGCACTGCTGATGACGTCACATATTACATCACTTATGACCTGGTCAGTGATATCACTCATGACATCACTGGTGACATCTCAAATGACATCACTGATGATATCACTGATGACATCATCCTTGTGAAAGAGTGGCAGACCTTCTCTCACCCTAATATAACCTTTGATACACACATTCAAAATAGAAAATACAATTTTCAATACAATAGACATACCATTACCACTTATAACACACAAAGGGGCCGATTATGATGGCGGTGAATCCGCATCCACCGGGCCGGCGGAAGCCACCGCCGGCCTGGAGGATGTGGATTCACCGCCACGGACATTGGTAACACCCACTGCCACGTTAGGATGGCGGTGGGACCAGTGGCATATGGCAAGTCCATCCGCCGCTGATCGGCGGTGTATGCACGGAAATATGGTGGCGGTGTCTGCAAGACACCGCCTGCCATATTAGGATGCAGGCTTACACATGCTTTTCCACTGAGGTTTTTCGGCCGTGGAAAAGCATGTGGACTTTGGGTTTTGGGGGCCCATTGCGGGCCCCCAGGGAGTCAGGGGGTGGGAGGTGCACATGGGGGGTACCTATGGTACCCACCAGCATTTACAAGCACAAAGCGGCAGGCACTGTGCGGTGCCTGCCGCTTTGTGCATGTAAATGTGAAACATGCATTTTTAACCTTGCGGCGGGTGCTGCTTCAAGCAGCACCCGCCGCAAGGTTAAATATACAGGATGTGACTGCCACCCTGGTGGTCACATCCTAATTGCACTGGAGGGACCGCCGATGCCCCTGCGGACGGTCCCTCTACCTCGGGTGGCGTCGGACACAGGTCCGTCCGCCATCCTAATAGGCCCCCTATTTATTAATTCCTAGATCTATACACACATCCACTCATTCATCAACAGTCCTATACAGTCACTCATACATGTACTCACTCATCATATGTACTCATAAACTGATACATCCTGGTCTTCCCGTTACACACCGACACTCATCCAAAGAGTTACTCACACACAACTCATATGTACTAGTTTAAAACATATGTACTTACTCATAAATACACTATTGAGACAGTCATTCATTCACTAACACACCCATACACACACTCATCCACACATACAGTCAAAAAAACAAATAATAACCTATATAGAAACTCATGTATCTACTCACCACACACACTCGTCCACCCTTACAGTCCTGAACACATGCTGCCTTCAACACATACAAGCAGTAAGGCACTCATTCATACATCTATGCACTACCTAACACCTCCCAACAAAGTATACAGACACTAGACACTCCTACTGATACTCAATCAAACAATTACCTATATAGACACTCATGTATCACTCATGTAGCTAATCACCAACACATGTAGCCACTTATACACAAAGTGAGAGACTGATACAGAAATGTATATATTTAAACATTACTTACTAACCCATGTATTCACTAGGATACACTTAATCAGTCAGTTATACAATCATTTTTCACCAAATAATCAGCCATTTAGACACTTATATACCTATTTCTTCTTTCATCAACATTGAGATATACATATATAAAACATATTTAATTTTCAGAAAAACACCAATTCACTGGCTGCACCATCTGTGCCTCTGCCTGCAGCCCTGAACCATCTATCCTCTGATTGTACAAGTTTACTCTCTGCCTGCAATATCTCATTTTCTGTCTGCACCAACCCTCTCCCACTGCCTGCACCCTCTCATGTGCACCTGCAGAGGCCTATTAAGAAATGATTGCTGGCATGTATTACACACGCTACCATGTTAAATCTTTCCCTTCTCTGCCTGTAGTCTCGCACCATGTCTGTGTCTGCTTGCACTATCTGTGTCTCTGCTTGAACCATTTCACCCTCTCTCTGCAGCATCTTTTCACTGACTGCACCATCTGTCCCTCTGCCTACAGCCCTACACCATCTATCCTCTGATTGTACCAGTTTACTCTCTGCCTGCAATATCTCATTTTCTGTCTCCACCAACCCTCTCCCACTGCCTGCACCCTCTCATGTGCATCTACAGAGGCCTATTGAGATATGACTGCTGGTGAGTATTACACAGCGCTACCATGTTAAATCTTTCCATTCTCTGCCTGCAGTCTCGCACCATGTCTGTGTCTGCTTGCACTATCTGTGTCTCTGCTTGAACTATTTCACCCTCTCTCTGCACCATCTTTTCACTGACTGCACCATCTGTCCCTCTGCCTGCAGCCCCCAATTTTTTTTTTTAAATCACGAGGTGCGCACCCTTGAAAAAACACAACAACATATATAAACAAATTTGACTGTTTACAAGTGGTTTGAAGAGGTAGAGCATACTGTTCAACTTTATGTAAATCATAAATAATACAGTCAATGTATTACAATATACAAAGGCAGTGTGATGAAAAGTAAATTTATAAATAAATTATGATTTACAAATGAGCAATTTAAAAATATTGGAAATTCACTAGAAAATCATCACTTTCACACACAACATAGTTAAAAATTAGCATTTTAAAATTGTGTAAATTCCCAGAAAAAAAACATAGGTTTCACACAGGTTATAGTTAAGAAATAACATTTAATAAACCTTGCAAATTCACTGAAAAAGCCATAGGTTTCCGGCCTTACATAGTTAGGAATTAGCATTTAAAAAACATTGCAAATTCACTGAAAAAAACATAGGTTTCATGCCTTATATAGTTAGGAATTAGCATTTAAAAAACCTTTGAAATTCACTCAAAAAACTAAAATGTTTAGGGGTGTTATAGTTAGCTGGACATTTCACTCATACAAAACCATTGAAATTGCTCCTATATAGATAGTTGTACTAACTATATTTCGTGCACCCACAATCCACTGCTGATGATGTCACATATTACATCATTCTTGACATGGTCAGTGACATCACTGATGACATCACTGATGACATCTCAAATGACATCACTGATGTCATCACTGATGACATCTCATTTGACATCACTGATGACATCACTGATGACATCATCCAGTGACTGTGTGTTTCTGTAAAGTTTAAATATGTTTTACATATTGAAGAATGAGTGGATGTATAAGTGTCTGGATGGAGGATTTAGTAGGCGCGTGACTGACTGTATGAGTTAGTGATTAAATGTGTCTTACTAAATGCATGGGCTAGTGACTAAACTGTCTGAATGTGTGCATCAGTATGTCTGTTGTTGTGTAAGCTGCTGCATGTGTTGATCAGTAGCTATATGAATGGCTATATGGGTTATTGATTGGTTGCCCAAGTATTTGAATGGGAGACTGAGTGTGTGTGTGGGTGGCTGGGAGGTGTGTGACTCTGTGCATAGATGTGTGAGCAGTTGATTCACTAGGTGTATGAGTTCAAGAGTGCATGTAGAAACAGCTAAATGGGTGGTTGACTGTGTGCATGGGTGTGTTGGTGAGTGAATGGATATCTCAGTGCTACATGTCCAAGTAAGTACATATGTAAAACACAGTGCATGTGAGAGTTGGCATATATAAATGACTATACATGAGAGCCAGTGAATGTGAGAGTGGCTGTATGGATCATTGTGTACTTGTATCAGTGATTGTATAAGAGACTATGTATGTGTTAGTATATGTTTGAATAAGTAAGGTGTTGTATGTATAACTGTATAGTTGAGGAAATGGAAGTGTGATTGATTCTTTGCATGACTGACTAGGTGTGTGAGTAACTCCATGGATGAGTGGCAGTGTGTGAGTGTCTGTATAGGTGTTTGAGTGCATATGATAGTGTTGTTTTGATGAGTGACTGTATGTATGAGTAATTCTATGGGTGAATGAGTGAATCTGTGTGTAGACCTAGGAATCAGTGAGTGCGTATGTAGTAACTGGTATTGGTGTGTCAATGGTTTCAAGAATGGTAGTCTGTATTTAACACTGGGTGTATCAAAGGTTATATTAGAGTGTGAGGAGGTGCATCGTGTTATCACATGAATGATATCATCAGTGATGTGATCAGTGATGTCAAATGAGATGTCATCAGTGATGTCATCAGTGATGTCATTTGAGATGTCATCAGTGATGTCACTGACCATGTCATGAATGATGTATTTTGTGACATCATCAGCAGTGGATTGCGGGTGCCCGAAGTATAGTTAGTACAACTAACTGTATAGGAGCAATTTCAATGTTTTTTTAAATGCTAATTCCTAACTATATAAGGCATGAAACCTATGGTTTTTTTAAGTGAATTTGCATGGTTTTTTAAATGCTAATTCCTAACTATATAAGGCCCGAAACCTATGGTTTTTTAAGTGATTTTGCAAGGTTTTTAAAATGCTAATTCCTAACTATATAAGGCTTGAAACCTTTGGTTTTTTCAGTGAATTTGCAAGGTTTTTTAAATGCTAATTCCTAACTATATCAGGCATGAAACCTATATTTTTTTCAATAAATTTCAAAGGTTTTGTAAATGCTAATCCTATTAGCGGATAACGTTTATATATGTTATTATCCTTCTGGGACCACCTGAGCAGCCATCTTGTTTCTCAGGAGAAGTGAGGCACAAGAGAGCACAAAACAAGAGTGGAAAACGCAAAAAGGGGGCAGGATTGAGACCCCCTGACCCCCAAGCCCTTCTCAGGGAGTCCCAGAAGGACCACCAAGTTTTTTTAAAATTGCTGGGTACGTGCACGGTACGTGTACCGTACTCGTACGGTGCGCGTACCCCGCAATTTTTTTTTTTTGTTGTTATTTTTTATTTGCCCTTGGGGGGTACTTTTAGGACCCCCTGAGAAGGACTAGAGGGTTGGGGGTTCTCTACCCTGCCCCCTGTTCGTGTTTTCCACTCTTGTTTTGGGCTCTCTTGTGCCTCAGTTCTCCAGAAAAACATGATGGTGGCCAACACTTCCTGGTTTGGATAGTTTGGAATACTGACAGTCGACTGCCAGCCAATCAGAAACTCGCTCGCGCACGTAAGGGTACGCGCACGTACACGTACGGTATGCATACCGTACGCGTACGGTGCGTGTACAATGAGCCCATATAGATATATAATTTACTCAAATCCAAATTCTCAACAACTACTGGAGGGATTTTCACCAAATATAGAAAAGGCACTACTGCATACCTGTCCCTGCCATTTTGCCAAGTTTGGTGTAATTCCGTTCAGCCGTTCGGGCTGTAGCCTTGTCTAAAGGTCCCATAGAAAATGCCATTTGAAAAATTTCAAATTCAATTTTCTCACAAACTACTATAGGGATTTACACCAAGCATACAAAAGGCACTGCTGCATACCAGTCCCTACAATTTTGCCAAATCTATTGTAATTCCGTTCAGCCGTTCGAGCTGTAGCCTTGTCAGAATGGAAATTACCATGGGGAAAACATGTTTTGGGACCCCCTTTTTTCTCAGCCCCCGATTGACAAATCCCCCCGAATCTTTCAGGGAAAGAGCGGAGCGCAGCGAGGAAATTTTAGGGAAAATTACAGGCAGATCCCTCAATCGGCGCCAAAGTTATTCCTAATAGAATGTTCGGAATTTCCTATGGTAACTAGGTCCTAACTATATATACCTACTGGCAACCGCCAGTAGGAAATATACAGATATATATATATATACATACACATATATATATATATATGGGTATAACGTATGATCAGGTATATTGCAAAGAAGATTTTCATTCTATCTGGTCAGTGATTTCAATACTTTCATTTTCTTATACTCTCCTATTGGGCATTCACATTCTTTCTAAGAGGTTTAAGATGAAAGTCTGAATTGATAAAGTAAGTAGGACTGGTTTATTAGAGTGCTGGATCCTTACCCACTTCCCTTAAGCTCACAGATTTTCGTTATTGCGTCACTCCAGTCTATGGCACCCGGTTCATTCTTCAGCCATTTCTGTACCTCCTGAATGGATTTGTCATCTGAGCAGCCAAAGGTGATCTCGTTGAAATACTCACAGACTGGGAGAGTGTAGTAGATATAAGGACCACAGGTAAGTCCAATCAGGGTGTCACCTTTAACATCACCTGTTTAGAAATATTTCCAATAATGTGTTACATGTGTTAATAATAAATGGACATATCAATTTTGCTCATCATTATCAATATATATTTCAATTTGTAGTCTCCACAAGTCACATGAGTCAGTCACATCTGCTCTCATGCTCTGATTTGACCTTCCAAAACTCCTCAGATTTGGCTTAGGGTGAAGAACCTATAGACTCTCATTTGGGATTAGCTGCAGCATCCGGAAGTTGAAAATCTATCTCTTTACCCCTTAACCGTGGCACAAATTTGGGGGACCCTCTCTTAAGTCGCTGCACCTCTTTTATAGATAGAGAGGCTTATTTAGGAACCCTTGCATCATATTTACACCGCTGTTGCGTCACTTTTTGTGATGCTGCGATGGTGTACCTAATGCCCCACGTAGTGCCATATTTACAAAGGGGCACAGCTAGGCAGATGCATCACTTCATAAACCCCTGGGATATATTACACCTGCATCAGGTATAATATATGCAGAGTGGCGCATTGAAATCTATAATAGTTCAGTACACCACATCTAGGATGCTACTGTGTCAATATCTTACGCCTGCCTCATGCCTGGAATAAGACTGATGCAGGCCCTTTCACATGGGGCTTGCCTCATGTGAAGGGAACATTGCTGGAGTTGTGTCACGCTTCCGACACAACTCCAGCAATGCGTATTTTTTTTCATTCATTGCTGACATGATGCGTCATACAGTAAAAATGACGTATCGTTGGTGTTGCAAGGAGGGCGCACTGAGAAGTGTTACTTCTCTGCTTTATCGCAGCAATGCAACACTTTTCGTAAATAAGGCCCAGAGTAGCCATCTTTGTTAAGGAGAATTAGCGACCACTTTCCAATCTCAATTCTTAGTCATTCTTCCACTGTCTATGAGCATATGTATCCACAGTGATGTGGTGCTGTCATAAAACATTAAGCAAACAATGTTTATTCTTCTGAGATATGTTTCCTGTTTTTCCCTCACCCTCTACCTTTGCTTCTCTTGTCCATTTCCTCCTTCCTGTTTCTTTATCTTTTCTTTCTCCCTCTTCTCTTGGTTGCTTTACCTTTCTTTGTGTGCTATTGTGTTGTTTCGCTCTTTCCAAAGCATGGCTGAGCAGCCCAAATCTGGCTGGAATTCAGCCTAACCAACTAATCCTTGAACAAGCAGGGGCTTTATAAATAGATGCTTTAAGCTGCAAGCCACAATGAGGACTCACTGGAACCCCAGCTATGGCTGAAATTTCAACAAGAGCACTCATTCAGCAGCTCAGGCCTTTTTGCATCATTTGATTAAGTCACTTTTACAATCTTCAAAAGCTGCAGCCAAAATCGTGGCTGAGAGACGAACTGAAACTGACAAACAACACATGTGCCTGCAGAACTTAAACTTTTACAGGACACCAGGATTGCACTAATACTGAGCTCTGTAAATCACAAAAGATGAAGCATAAATTGTTGCAATGTCAGTTAGTAGGCTTATCTACACTAGACTGCATGTCTTCAAGGCAGGCTGTGACTTCCACCTCCCTGGCTCTGGCTTCTGTCCACCAGGCTAGAACTTCAAACTCAGAGGCTCAGACTAGACTTGACTTCCATCTCCCAGGCTTTTATTTCCACCTCCCAGGCTCTGACTTCCAACTCCCAGGCTCAGACTTCCACCTCCCAGGCTCTGACTTCCACCTCCCAGTCTCTGACTACTACCTCTCAAGCTCAGACTAAACTTGACTTCTACCTTCCAGGCTCTGACTTCCACCTCCTAAGCTCTGACTTTCACCACCCAGGGTCTAACTTCTACCTGCCAGGCCTTGAATTCCACCTCTCATGCTCTGAATTCTACCTCTCAGGCACTGAATTTCACCTCTCATGCTTGGACTGAACTTGATTTCTACTTTCCAGGCTCTAAATCCCTTCTACCTCCCAGGCTCTGAATTCTACCTTCCAGGGTTTGACTTTCACCTCCCAGGCTCCGACTTCTACCTCCCAGCCTTGGAATTCCACCTCCCAAGCTCAGACTTCCACCTCCCAGGCTTGGAATTCCACCTCCCAGGCTTGGAATTCCACCTCCCAGACTTGGACTTCCACTGCCCAGGCCCTGACTTCCACTGCTCAGGCTCCGACTAGACTTGACTACCACCTCCCTAGCTCTGACTTCTACCTCCCAGTCTCTGGCTTCCTCTCCTTGATGGATCCTTAAGGACGGTTCTAGAGAGAAGTGGCACCTATTGAGAATTGAGTAAGAAGCCAGGAGGATGGAAGAGACTGCACTGCACCAAATCTTACTACATTTCGGACTGAGTGTCTTCTGCTAGGTGAGTTACTAACTGTCCATTATGCAGTTGAAGTGGGAGGAGAACTGGAGATGTTCAGATGGCTTTTGGAGTTACTGGTGAAACAAGCATTGGTAAATGCATTTGTTTTCCCCTTTTTTATTAATAATAAATATGTTTTTATGTTTTAGCTTGTTGTGTTGGGCCAGGAGGAGTGATGCTGCAGGAGAAGTGATGGGACGAGTACAGTGATGGGGCAGGAGCAGTGACCGGGCAGGAGCAGGTGCAGCGATGGGGGAGGAGGGGAGACAGGGCAGGAGCGGTAATTGGGTAGGAGCAGTGAAGGGGCAGAAGCGCTGACCAGGCATGGGCAGAAACAGGAGCAGTGATGGGGCGTGTAGGGAAGGAGCAGTGACAGAGTAGGAGCAGTGGTGAGGCAGGAGCAGTGACAGTAAATGAGCAGGAGCAGTGAATGGGTAGGAGTGGTGACTGGGCATGAGCAGGAGCAGTGATGGGGCAGTAGTAGTAGTGATGATGGTGTAGGCACAGTGATGGGACAGGTGCCAGGGCGGTGCCCTGCCATGAGCAGGAGCAGTGATAGGGCAGGATAAGTGATGGAGCAGGAGAAGTGATGGGGAGGAGCAATGACATGGAGGAGCAGAAGTGGTGATAGAGCAGTAGCGGTGATGGGGCATGGGTAGGAGCAGTGACCAAGCATAAGCAGGAGAGGTGACTGGACAGGAGCAGTGATGGGGCAGGAGCAGAGACGGAGCTGGAGCAGTGACTAGGCAGGAGGAGTGATGGGGCAGGAGCAGGATTGGTGACTGGGCAGGAGCAATGACAGGGTAGGAGTAAGAGCACTGAGTGACACCATTGCTTTTGAACCGCTTTGTTCGCCATAAGTTGCATGGTATGCTCAAATGTGAGTCCCTTGCTCACTTTGCCACTGGACTCAAGCAAGCCTGGCTGAAGACGGCTGTAATGCCAGAAACCGGTCCTAGGAAGCTTGAATCCAGTCCAGGGAAGACATGGCTGGCGGTTCGGGCTGGACTGTTACCATGAACCACGGGGTCAGAATGATTTGCATATGGCCATGTATGAACTGGGGTGGCAGAATGGGCTAAAGAACAGTGATGGATTAAACCCAGATCTGTTGACTGGGTGTGAATGTTTGATTTGTTCAGATGCTTCGTCCATCACCACCCCCTTTTGTACAACAGCTCATCTGCTCTGGGTATTGGATGGGATTCTGTCCTGGTGACAGCATTGATACCTCTGTAGTCTACACAAAACCTCACCTCTCTCTTACCACCCTCGGTGTGAGGTGTTGGCACAAGGACTACTGAACTGGCCCAAGGGCTCTTTAAGGGCTCAATCACTCCCTATTCCAACATTTTCTGGACTTCTGTCCTGATACAGTCCCTGACATGATCAGGTTGCCTGTAAATCTTATTTTTAACAGGCAGACTGTCCCCAGTGTCCGCTGCATGGGTGCACCAGGTATTCTGACTTGGAGTCAGTGAAAACATATGTCTGAATGCCTGCAAAACTTGTCTGCAGGCACTCTGCTGTTGGTCAGTGAGGCTGCGTGCCAAGGCTACACCATCAACTGAACCATCATCAGAGTATCTTCTCCCTTCTTTTCAACAATAGTGTGAGGTCCACTCCACTTGTCTTGGAGAGCTGCTGGGGCCACTGGCTCCAACGCCCACACTTTCTGTCCTGGCTGGTAAACAGTCAGTACAGACTTTTGGTCATGCCAGGCCTTTTGCAATTCCTGACTTGCCTCAAGGTTTTTGGTCCATTTTTCATATTCTCAGCCATCCTGGAGCGGAGACCAAGTACATAGTCCACAATGTCTGCTTGGGAAGTTTGAGAGGTAACTCCCATCCTTCCTTCACCAGACTAAGGGGTCCTCTTACAGGATGCCCAAACAGAAGTTCAAAAGGGCTGTTGCCAACCCCCGTCTGTGGGACCTCTCTATAAGCAAACAAAAGGCAGGGTAGCATGATATCCCATCTCCGCCTTAGCTTTTCTGGGAGACCCTTGATCATACCCTTTAAGGTCTTGTTGAATCTTTCAACTGGACCATTGCACTGTGGGTGATAGGGTGTGGTGAACTTGTAGTTCACTCCACACTCCTTCCACATTGCATTCGAGGAACTAGACATGAAGTTTGCACCTCTATCTGATACAACCTCCTTAGGGAAACCCACTCTTGAGAAAACTCCCAGGAGGGCTCTAGCCACAACAGGTGCTATAGTGGTCCGAAGGGGAATAGCTTCTGGGTATCTGGTGGCATGATCCACTACCACCAGAATAAACCTGTGCCCAGAGGCTGTTTTGGATCCATTGGTACAACAATGTCTATCCCAACTCTTTCAAATGGAACCCCCACCACATGTAGTGGTATAAGGGGGTCTTTGTAGTTCTCCCTGCTTTGCCACTGGCTTGGCAGGTTGCACATGAGTGACACAATTCTGTGGTGTCTTCTGACATGTGGGGCCAGTGGAAATTTGGAACAAGCTTGTCCCAAGTTTTGGTTTGGCCAAGATGTCCTGCAAGGGGAATATCATGGGCTAGTGTCAAAAGGAAGCCACTGAATGCCAAAGGTATGACCAACTTCCTGGAAGCACCAGGTATGGGGTCTCTACCCTCTGAATACAGGAGCCCTTCATCCCAGTAAACTTTATGGCTTCCACTAGCATGACCTGCAGCCTCAGTAGCAGCTTGCTGTCTGAGGGGTTACAAGAGAAGGGCAATCCAACTGCACCTGCCTCAGATCTGCCCTGGAAGGTCCCCCTGTCCCAAGAAACTCAACCTGATCAGGCTCAAGCTCTTCTAGGACAGTTCCTTCTTGGGGATCACAATCAGCTTCCTCTGGAGGCTGATCCTCATCCTGAGGCAGGGGGGAAGGCACCGCCTTAACCCTACTGCTCCTTTTCCTGGAAGGCAACTAGTGCCTGTTCAGTGTTGCAATTTTTGACCTGTGATCTGGTCACAGCAAGAACATGTGCTGATATACCCAACATTTCTACATGTGTCCTAAACTCCACTTAAGACCAAGCTGAAGTCTCTAGTTCATTGCCAAGCAAACATTCTACAGGGAGGTCTGAACTAACAATAGACTTCTTAAGGCTAGTTACCACTCCCCAGGAGAAATTCACAACTGCCATACTGTGTGCAGTAGTGACATTGCTAGCACTGGTTACTAGGTAAGTTTCACCTAGTATGATCTGTCCAGGGTCCACAAAGTCAGGTATCACCATGGTGACAGTAGCCCCTGTGTCACTGTAGGCCTGAGCCTTTTTTTCATTGACTAAAGGAGTTTGTCTTAACTTGCCCAAGCTATTGGTATTCACAGTGAAGGACATATCCATGCCTCCATCACAGATCAAAACAGCTTCAGTTGATGCTCTGACTAGGCCAGAGTCCATCTCAGTTCCAGGGTTAACCCTACTACACCCTACTACACCCTTCTGTTGAGAACCACCACTTGGAGCTGGACTAGGGGGGAACTGCTGCCTTAGGGGCAATGGTGGCTGGAGCTGTCTCCTTTTTGGTGCAGTCACTGGTACAGTGAGTATTACTTTTACAAACTTTGCACCATGGTTTTTTTGGCCTTCTGCAAAACTTGTCTGCAGGCCTTCTTTCTCTTTACTTTGTTGGGAACGCCCCCCCCCAATTAGAAGCTTTTGGGGGACCTTGAGAAAACTTCTGGTCTTTTGCTTTCTCCCCACCCTTTTGGTCTTGCTTCTTCTGGTCACCACCTTGGTTCCGTACCTTCTGCTTCACCCTGGTTCTGACCCATTTGTCTGCCCTCTTTCCTAATTCTTGTGGAGAGGTCAAATCAGAGTCATAACTGGTTCTGACAATTATTAAGAATCTGTTCTCTCATTATAAGGTTATACAATCCTGTATAGTCACTTACTTTACTGCCCAGTAACCAACCTTCCACAGCCTTAGTAGCGCAATCTACAAAATCTGTCCAGTCCTGAGTCTGTGTATTTTGGGTATCTCTGAACAGCAACCTATACCGTTCAGTGGTTAGGCCAAACCCATCGATTAGAGCACTCTTCAGGACAGTGTAGTTGTCAGCATCCTCTTCTCTAACAGTGAGGAGCTTGTCTCTTCCTTTGTCTGCAAAGGAGAGCCACAAGATTTCTGCCCACTCACTCTGGGGTACCTGCTGTACTTTGCAGGCCCTCTCCAAAGCAATTATCCACTTGTGGATGTCATCCCCAATCCGCTAGGGAGGGACAATCTTTTTTAGGTTTCTATGGTCATAAGACCTATCCCTACCACTAGGGATATTGCTGCCATCAGTGGGCTCTAGCCCACACATTTTTCTCTATCTTTCAAAAGCCAGGGTCTATTTGGCCAGGGCAAGTTCTTGCCTCCTGATCCTAGCTTGACTTCTTTCATTCTAGCTACATGCTCTCTTCTCTGAGGGGATGTTCTCCTCCTGTGAGATGAGGCAGTTGACCCTATTGATGAGCCAGAATGGTGAGATTCACCTGAGTTAGATCCCTGTCTTCTGGGTCCACCAGTAGGCCTATCTGGGGGACTGAAGGAGTGACCCTCATGGCCATCTCCATCTCCAGTTAGTCCTGGTTCTCCCTGGTCTGGTTCTTCAACCAGTCCCTGGTCTTCATCCTCATCCTCTTCAGAGTCCTGGCGGGGAGCCCCACTAGGATCCTCCTCTGATGATGGATGGCCCCACTCTCCACTACCTGGATTTGATGCTTTTGCTAAGTCATCTGCCACCAGTATATCTATGAGGTGTTGGGTGGTTGAACTCTGTCCTTGTCTTAATTTTCTTGTGACACACAGTCCTCTCAAATCTTAGAATGAGAAGGTGTCATACTTAGGTGTCTGCACTTGGCTGACATCTGGCACCGAGCCACTAGCTCCTGCCCTAAGGTCATGACTAGTGAAATGTGGTGTTTGCACTACCTACACTACTTGTTTTCCTAGAAGTTGTAGTCAGGGTGTGCTAAGCCCTTACCACCTACAACTGCTAAGTTCAGTAGAACGTATGTATTATAAGACTTGATTCATATGTACCTACAGGTACCTTGATGTGATTTTTCAAATGATATTCTCAAGAATAATTGGTAAAACAACAGCAAGCTCTTATCCCATCCACTGCACACCAATGTGAGACGTTAGCCTGGCATATGATGTCTAGTAGTTCTAGTGGGCACCTTGCACCAGTCTACTCGACCCTTATTGATGGTGGTTGTAAAGTCAACCTTATAGAAAGCTATCCTAGGGGTGGCAGTGGCGAGAAGTCTTCAGGCTAAGACTTCGGAGAGCGAATTAAGCGAGTTGTTTTACCAATTATCATCCCTTGAGTTCCAAATGAAAGCACACCACACAAGGTATATATCAAATATATATGTATTTATTCTGAACACAACCCCTCTGCACTCTTTATGAGGTCAGAGGTAAAAGTACAATACAAGTTACTTAATTAGCATACAATAAGTTGCACAGTATCCGTTTTCCCCTAGGGGCCTCACAAACCATATACTAAAATAGTGGTATAAGAACCACGTGAGAATTAGAAAGCAGGCCTGGGTCCTGTGGAATTGCTGAGGCTACTCTAAACAACCAAAGGTTAGGATGTAGGAGGCCCACGGGAGACACGTGCATCGTCTAAACACAGCGGCAGGTTACCATTGAATTTCTATGGGGAACAAACAAGTTAGAAAGTTACAATTTAAGGACACTTCGGAATGAACTATGATGGAACACTTTTAGACAAGACACTCGGAGGGCCATTACCCTCAAGACTACCAGAGTACTTGTGTTACATCACCCACGGAAGCCAGGTGCATAGGTCTCTTTTGGTGTCCGTTTTTGTTGTCGATTTCAATGGAGATCTGCAAAGAAGTACTGCAGGCGACCAGAGGAAAAGTGTCCTGGTGAATTCAAGGATGGATTGAAGATCTGTAGAACCTGAAAGCAGAAGGGACAGAGTCTGGGCCACTTGCCAGTTGGGTGATTTCAGGTGACAACGTGAAGTTTGTCTTTTCAGCCACGAGGACCAGGAGGTGTCGATGACAACTAGGAGCTGGATTCTAGTTTTACCATAAAGGATCTAGTTGACTGCAGTGTCGGTATCCGGATTGGACCCAACAAGCCTTGGCAAACACAATCCACACAGGATGTCAAGATGGGCTTCGGTGCAGACCATCAAGGTCTGTGGAACTTCTCCTTTGCAGGGAAGTTGGAGCAAGCCTGGAGCAACCAGGAAAGCAACTTTAAGTAAAGGGTTGTCTTCTTGGGGGCTCACTAGCCAATGGACTAGGAACAGCAAAGATGTGTCAAGTGGAAATGTGCAAAGCGAGCCCACAGGCCAATTGTGGAGTGGGGATCTCTGTGCTTGAATGCAAAAGGTGCTTGGGTCTGGGGCTTCGAGCGCCCCAATGCACAACATCAGGAAACCTTGAGAAGTTGATGCAGATAGCAAAATGCAGGATGTCCAGGAGTTCCGGTCCCGTGTCTCTCGTGTCCGCTGCGGGTTCAGCTTTGCTGTGAGCAAAGGTCGGGGTCAGAGATGTCTGGAATTCTATATCCTAAATCCTTCAGGATTTGGCAGGAGCCTTAAAATTGAAGACTGGCAAAGATGCTTTTGGTGCCTGTTTGAACAGGGTGGTCACTCCTTGACCACAAGGGAGATGTCTTCCGTCTTCCAGTCAAAATGGAATGTCGAAGATCCACGATATATATTTCAGAGTTTCGTCCAGGGTAATCTAAAGTCCTAGGGACTGGGCTTCCTATACATATACTAAGTTTAGCGGTTGGACTAACTTTAAGGTCCTACCTATGGGTGGACCTGGGGTGGGGGTTGTGTCCAGTTTCACGCCAGCTGGTTTGAACTGGGAAATGCATGGAGCACCTAGTGTGCCCTAGGCAGTGTCTGGAAAGCATTCACTGAATGCAGCCCTCCCTGCCCCAATACACAAAGAGCCTGTATTGGGAACACCTCCCTAGGCAGGAAACCTATTGTCCAGGCCTCTCCTGCTGGGGTTTCGTTCAGCAGCAGGAGGGCAGACTTGTGTCTATGGCAGCAGTATCCATTTTGTGAAGCTGAGGCTCTGCTTAACTTTAACCGGGTAAACCAGTAACTACATGTTTTCTCCCTCTAGTAGGGTGGAATGCTACCCCCACTGCCAGGACGGGCGTGGGGGTAGTATTCCAACGTGGTTGACACCATACACAACGTGTTTTAATAAAGCCAAACCAAAGTTAGCATTAATCGCGAGGATTATAATGCACTTAAGAGTATGTGTTATGGCTATATCATAGAACAGCTATTAGGAGATGGTTCCGAAATCTGCAGAGGGGGTCAGCTCATGCTAGGGTGCCTCTCACATAAAACCAAGCACTCTGCCTCCAGGATTGTTAAGGCCTGCCATAGGAGTTACTTATAGGTGTATATGTGTCTATATGTATATATAGATATAGGTATACTATATCTAAGTAAGGGGTGATTACAGCACCTTACACCTTCTGTGTGAACAGACCTGTGGTGTCAGTTTGTTAGGCAAACCAGCGGTGGCACAATACATGCTGCAGCCCCTGGTAGGCCTAGGGTACACCTATGCCCTGGGTACCTATGGTACACTATACAGGGGCTCACAAGGGTGACCCAGTAACCATTCTGGTATGTACCTAAAGTACATGGTATCAATTTATAAAGAGAACAGCTGGGCTGTGGGCCTGATTAGCAGGTCCACAGCCACACTAAAGTCGAAAAAACAGAGAATCACAGCAAAAAGTGGGTGTAACAATAAGAAGCAGACCCTACTCTTCTACAGACAGTATCAGCAACCAGCATGAATATAAAGGGTAAAAGTTGAAAGACAAAAGAATATCATTTGCACACGGTGGCAAGTGATAACAATGTTTTTCAATCCATCTTTTCCAAAAATTACATTTGAAAAACATCTTTTTCAAACATATTGTTTTCCTATTACATATTAGACACATTAAGTCACTGCATTCTACTGCACAAAATTCTAAGTTACTGAATAAGATATCGGTGGACAGGTTACCCCATCACAACGGGGTCGCATATGCCATCTGCCAAAATCTAAATCCCATGGGATATTACGAGAATTATATTTTGGTGGAAAGATGATCTGTCCCTGTTGTGATGGAGTAACCCATCCGCCGATATCTAAATCAAGCCCGAATTGTAGTTTATAAATAAGTACATCTTTTTGGTAAAACATTTTAAAAAAGCCAAATATATCAACTTTCACTTGAGAACATTTTGTAACTAATATATTCATGTTATTTGTGAGTCTTTTCAAAGCTGTTATTTCACTGAATAGAAGTCTAACTGTGGGGGGCGTGGCTTGGTGGCCGTTGTACATGGCGGCGCTGATGTGAGCTCTCCGTTACTACCGCTGAGAATTAGCGGTTCGCGTCCTCCTTTTTCCGTTCTGACAGGAGGCTTGGATATTGGAAGGCTGCAGACATGTCTCGAGACTGATTCAGAGTCCCTGAGACCATCGCAACGGCTTTTACATCGACAAGAGTTTCGGCCGCGGCTCTTGCCGGTCGCTGCTGCCATTTTGGAACTCCTGGACGTGTCTGAGGTGCGCACTGACTAAATGCGCTCCTCAGCTTCTGATGCCTTCTGTAAGTATTTTTTCCTCATGAGGGCCGCTACACTGCGTTCTTCAAGCAAAGTGAGCTGCTTTTTAAAATTTGGGAGTTCCTTACATCATTTTTTGACAGCCCACTATTTTTTTCTAATGCATGGTAGACTTTTTGCTCTTATAACCTGCACCTTCACTCAGCATGGCTCTGGTCTATGATATCTCTCACTCCTGGACATTGGCATTTTACTTCTATTTTTAATATCACCTCTGTTTTGCTGTGGCCATCAGTATCTCATCACTTGACCAGCCTTTGTACTGTTCCCTGGCACTACCCTTTTTATCCTTCATTGGATTTGTCTTTTTGCCTCACATCCTCACGTCCCTCTGCTGCTTTTTCAATACTGTGACATATGTTGAGAGGCCTTTTTGACTTGCTTCTCACATACTCTTTTCAGCGCTAATCAGTATCTTCTGGGCAGAATTTCATCCTTGCGTCCTAACGCGGCTTCTAAAGGCTCCTTCTTCAAAAACTCCAGGTTATTTTCGGCATTTGCTAAGTTTGAGGCCTCTCAGCTGTCCCATTCCAGTGGAGCACTCTGCGCTGCCCTTAGGAAAGGCTAATTCCAAGAGATTAAAGAAAGATCCTCCGTCACCACCAAAGTCTACATCACCAATCTCCATCGAGCTCTTGTTGGAGGAAATACGAGCCCTTCGCCCCTTTATGGAGGAAACCAATTCTAAATTACAACTTCTGACAGACAAATGGTCTCAAATGGATACAAGAGTCACATCAGTGGAACAGAGTGTCTCCTCGCTTCAGGAATCATCCACCAAAGCATCTCATTTGCACTTGCAGGTTTCCTCTCTTCATAAGCAGGTTGAGGATCTTGAAAACCGAAATAGACCCAATAATTTACGTATCTACTGCCAGGTGGAGGGTTGTGGGGGGTCTGACCCCATTTCCTTTTTTAAATCCTTTCTTCCCAAACTTCTGCATTTGCCAGAGGACACTGAGCTCAACATTCAACGAACTCACAGGCTTGGTCGAGTTCCCTCCTCAACTTCTACCGCGTCAAGGGGCATCATCATGTATTTTTTGGAATACACGGATCTCCTGAAAGTTCTGTCAGCTGCCAGAGCATCTCCTCGTCTCACTTGGTCAGGATCCTGCTTGTTTTTTGCGCAATATTACGCTAAAGCCACAGCGACTCGTCGTAAAGCCTTCTTAGACATGCAACCTGCTCTTCGTTCTATTGGAGCCAGATACGGACATTTCCATCCATGTCTGTTTAAAGTCACTTACAATAATAAGACTACGACATATGAGGATCCTGCATGCCTCCGGAGCTTTCTAAATTCCTGTCAAGCAGCGAAAATGGATCATTCCGGTCCTTCTTCTTCCTTCCCCCCTCAAAATTTTTGACATGTTTGTTTTTCTCTTTGGTTCTGTTCTCCTTTGTCCACTATTCCATTTTTTTTCGGACTGTGCTTGTGCTTCTACCTATTTCCCAACCTTGAAGTGATGATAGTATTTTTCTCTTTTCGCAATTGTTTTTTGTATGTTCTTGCCTTGCCTACTGCATTTGGTCATTGATCGTATATTCTTCTTGTTTTTGGTTCATTTGCGCACTCTCCTAACATTTTCCTCCTGTCTCCCTAGATTTCGTTTCTCGCCCGTGTAGTTTTCCTGGTGGCGCGTCTCGCTGACATCGGATGTTTTGCCTGTTCCATGTGGCTCCATCCACTCCTCCCTCCATGTCTGGTTTTGCTCCTGATTGTCTCCCCACTCCCTTCTCCCTCGTGAGTATGTTTCTCCTCCATTTGTTTCTGGTACTGGGTGTCATTTTTTCCTCCTTCTTCCCCTCTCCTATGTCCTCATCTCTTTAATGTTTTTCTCTTTGTTATCCTCTTTTCAGGTCTCTCACTCTTAATTTTGACTTCCTCTTTCTCATCTCTCTCTCCTCTTTTCTTCTTCACTCCCACGCTTTTCTTCCCATTGCACTTTGTTTTTCTGCTGTGTTGTATCTTACCACATTGTTTATGTTACTCAACTTCTTTTTTTTTTACAATTTTTTCTCTTCTACATGTTCTCTGTTTCCGGGTTTCTTTATTGAACTTGTTCGATTTTTTCATCATTGTTTATATTGTTTTGCATGTCATTGAAAGTAGTTACTTGGAACGTTAGGGGTGTTAACTCTCCTATTAAGAGACAAATAATTTTATTTCATTTAGCTAAACTGAATGTGGATATTGCATTTCTGCAGGAAACTCATCCTTAGAGGTAGAATCATCTAAACTTAAAAAGGCTTGGGTGGGTGAAGTCTTTTACTCTCCTGGCGATGGTAAGCGCAATGGAGTTGCAATTTTATGTTGTAAATCTCTTTCTTATACTGTATTAACTCAAGAATCGGATATTGAGGGTAGATGGACTCATGTCAAACTGTCTTTCAAAGGTGTACCAATCTCTCTTCTCAATATTTATGCCCCCACTGGTGGTGACCCTGCCTTCTGGCGCATGTTTTCTACCCATAGTACCACATTTGTGGATGACAATTTCATTTTGGCAGTTGACTGTAATCAGCCCCTCGACCCTTTTCTTGATACACACTCCAACATTCCTTTCATCCCAAATAAGTCCCATAAACTTTTTGCTCAGACCATTTTGCAACATTAACTTATCGATGCTTGGCGCATTTGTAGTCCGACAATGACAGAATTCCCTTTTTACTCACCTTCCCATCACTCCCAATCGAGGATTGATTACATTTTTGTTTCTCATAACATTGTCCAGACTCTGACTAATGCTGAGATTGGGCCCCTTTTACTCTCAGACCATGCTCCTGTCTATATTTCTATTGATATTCTCCCCAAGGCAGATGGTCCTAAAATATGGCGGTTCATTAACGCTCTTTTACTAGATCCAAAATTCACCACATCATTTACTGATTTTATTGCCGAATTTTTGAGATTAACAACACCCCCTCCATTTCTTAGCATACTATCTGGGATGCCTTCAAGGCTTCAGCAAGAGACTTTGTAATAATACATGTAGCCACAAAATGGAAGGCTGCTCGGAAATTCACAGGTGACCTCCTTCAGAAGATCAAGAGATTGCAACATGTTTACTATACTTTGCACTCCCAAGAGAGTTTGACAGCCCTGGTTGATGCCAAAATGCATTTTAATAAAAAATCCACAGAGGATGCTTCCCTTTATCTTTAGAAATCCAGTGCTAAATTCTATAGGGGTAGAAATAAGGCTGGGAACATTTTAGCCAATTGTTTGAAAGTAAAACATATTAAGCTAAACATTGAGTCTATTTATGACGCTGATTCTAACCTTCAACATAAGGATGCTGACATTTTATCTGAAATTTCCCGTTTCTATAATTCTCTTTACTCCTCTGATACTCAGCCTTCCCCTGAATCCTTGTCCCAGTTCTTCTCTAACATTCACAAACCCCAACATTTTCCTCTTGATCTCACTTCCCTCGAGGCACACATTTCCCAACAAGAGTTGCTTGCTGCACTTCAACGTCTCCAGAAAGATAAGGCCCCTTGACCGGATGGCTTTACGATTGAATTCTACTTACACTTTTCAAAACTTCTCCTAAAAATTACATTCCCTTTTACATACATTTCTTACCCTAGGTAAATCTTCTGGATCCTTCTCCGATGCTCACATATGCCTAATCCCCAAAGAAGCGAAAGATGCTAAACATTGCAAAAATTACAGGCCCATCTCCTTAGTTAATATTGACTACAAGATTTTTGCCAAATCACTTGCATTAAGATTAGACCTCCTCCTGCCCGATTTGTTGGGAGTTGAGCAATCAGGTTTTGTTAAAGGGTGCCTCATCACTGATAACACCAGACTTTTGTTTAATGTCCTATCAAAGTCCCCGCCCTTACAACATTCTCTTGCAGCTATTGCGTTGGACGCTGAGAAAGCTTTTGATAGGGTCGAATGGATTCATCTTTTTGCGGCCCTTCAATGGTTTGGCTTTGGTCCCAAATTCATTTCTCTGGTCTCCCTCCTTTACTCCAGCCCTCGCGCAGCAGTCTGTGCTAACCATCTAATTTCTTCCTTTTTTGATCTGGGACGAGGTGTTCGTCAGGGGTGTCCCTTATCTCTGTTTCTTTTTAACCTTGCTTTAGAGAATTTTCTCTCCAAACTTCGTCAGCACCCTAACATCCATGGTTTTCATACATCGCAGTCGCAGATTAAGTTGGCTGCTTATGCTCATGATATTTTACTTTTTATCTCCAACCCCTTTGAGTCAATACCCACTGTTCTCGATGTAGTCCGTGAATACTCCATCATTTCTGGATATAAACTTAATAACGACAAATGTGAAATCCTGCCCCTAACGAAATTCATCTTCAAACCCGACTTCAGTGCATCCAATTTTACCTGGAGCTCTTCCCACATCAAATGTTTAAGTCTGCATGTTACCCCCTCAATCTCAGATACTGTTTCCTTATGTATGAACAAATGTATCCAGAAATTGTCTGTTCTAACATCCAGATGGCACCCTCTTTACCTCTCTTGGTGGGGTCGCCTCGACACTATTAAAATGATGTTATCCCCTATAGTCCTCTACAGAATATCCAGCATCCCTGTACTCATACCCTCAAAATTCTTTAAAAAAATTAATTCAATCCTGTCTTCCTTTCTTTGGAATGGGAAGAAACCCCGAATGTCTCTCAGCAGACTACGGCGTTCAAAGTTAGAAGGCGAAGTCAACTTTCCAGATTTTCCAGCCTAACAGAAAGCATTACTTCTGAGACAAGCCTCCTTTTGGCTACAAGACCATGATGATCACTGCCCTCTATGGGTTACTATTGAATGCCTCTCAATCTCCCCTTTTTCTTTCCCTGAATACTTATCCTTCTCTTGTAAACTGTCCTCATTCTCTTCCCCCTTACTCAAATTCACGGCCAAATTTCTCTTGTAATTTCCCCCTCCCCCTGCCACCACATTGGCTGCTTTTTTTAATTCCACCGTTTGGCATAATTTACTCATTCTAATCAATGGTAAGCCCTTTTATTGGAAGACGTGGAGACAGCAGGGACTAATTTGGGTTTCCCAATTATTCTCCACCTCCTCATTCCTGTCTTTCCCCACCTTTCGCCAGTCCTTTCATCTCCCTGCCTCTTCCGCTCAGAAATTTCTCTTGAAAGAAGCAGTATTGTACAAATATGCTAGACTTTCACATACCTGTAGCCCATCTCCACCCCCTACCTCTGCTTCACAACTTCACTCCTTTTTACGCACGACACCTAAAGCTTCTGCCATTTACAAATTCCTTCACCACACGGAGCCCCTTAGATCTAAAACTAAAGTAGAGGAACAATGGGAATGTGACTTTGCCATTTCTTGGCCAACCTCTCTGTGGACTAATATTTGGACCAAAATTTGTAAATCCTCTAGAGAAGCTACTCTGACACAATCCCTATTTTTCATTTACGGTAGGCTTCTCCTATCACCATCTGCCTCAGTAAGAGATTTTCCACCATTCCTGATTCATGCTGGACCTGCTCTTCTCCTCATGCTGCCCTTTTTCATATGCTATTCTCATGCAAACTTGTTCACGGTTTCTGGATGCGAGTTTGGAACCAAATTAATGAAATTTTTCATACTTGCATTCCTTTCTCTTACACTCATATTTTCCTGGGTAGTCTCTCTTCTTGTTGGGAAGACATCTCTTTCAATGTTCGAATTGTTTATTTATTTATTTATTTTCGAGATTTTTATTGCGCATACAAATACCCGGAGGTGTCTCGGCGCATAAGGGGCTAAGAGTGATCAAACAGCAGCTTACTGGTTAAACAACCATGTTTTTAGTAGCCTACGGAAGCTCATCAGATTGGGGGCAGTTTTAATCGCCAGCGGCAGCAGATTCCACAATTTAGGTGTGGCCACCAAGAAGCGCCTATCTCCCCATGTAACAGTTCTTGTGCGAGGCACTCGGAGAAGGTGGGTGTTGGCAGATCTAAGCTGCCTCTTGGGGATGTACGGCTGAAACGCTTCTGTCAGAAATCTAGGCCCGACACCCTGTATTGCCTTATAGGCAATGCAGAGGGCCTTAAATTTAATTTGGTTCTCTACTTTTAGCCAATGTAGGTGACGAATGGCAAGAGTAGTGGACTGGCGATGGGGGATGTCAAGAAGAATCCTTGCAGCCGCATTTTGTATGGACTGTAGTTTCGCTATGACATGTTTCTGAGTGTTTAAAAAAAGAGCGTTTCCATAGTCAATTTTTGAAAAGACTAGGGTGGAGACCAAGGACTTCCCAGCTGAGGTAGGGAGGTAGGGCAGTAATTTCTTGATTTTCTTTAAGATAAAGAATGCAGCTGACACAACCTTGTTGACATGAAGGCTGAAAGACAGCTTGCTATCAAAAATAACCCCCAGATTTCTTACCTTCTCTACCGGGGCGGGTGGAGAGCCCAGCTGGACAGGCCACCAGATG